>NW_027362761.1:102083619-102538619 GCF_046119375.1 Phyllobates terribilis | reverse complement strand
TCTTCAAAGTAGCCACCTTTTGCTTTGATGACTGCTTTGCACACTCTTGGCATTCTCTTGATGAGCTTCAAGAGGTAGTCACCGGAAATGGTCAACAATCTTGAAGGAATTCCCAGAGATGCTTAGCACTTGTTGGCCCTTTTGCCTTCACTCTGCGGTCCAGCTCATCCCAAACCATCTCGATTGGGCTCAGGTCTGGTGATTGTGGAGGCCAGGTCATCTGGCGTAGCACCCCATCACTCTCCTTCTTGGTCAAATAGCCCTTACACAGCCTGGAGGTGTGTTTGGGGTCATTGTCCTGTTGAAAAATAAATGATGGTCCAACTAAACGCAAACCGGATGGAATAGCATGCCGCTGCAAGATGCTGTGGTAGCCATGCTGGTTCAGTATGCCTTCAATTTTGAATAAATCCCCAACAGTGTCACCAGCAAAGCAACCCCACACCATCACACCTCCTCCTCCATGCTTCACGGTGGGAACCAGGCATGTAGAGTCCATCCGTTCACCTTTTCTGCGTCGCACAAAGACACGGTGGTTGGAACCAAAAATCTCAAATTTGGGCTCATCAGACCGAAGCACAGATTTCCACTGGTTTAATGTCCATTCCTTGTGTTCTTTAGCCCAAACAAGTCTCTTCTGCTTGTTTCCTGTCCTTAGCAGTGGTTTCCTAGCAGCTATTTTACCATGAAGGCATGCTGCACAAAGTCTCCTCTTAACAGTTGTTGTAGAGATGTGTCTGCTGCTAGAACTCTGTGTGGCATTGACCTGGTCTCTAATCTGAGCTGCTGTTAACCTGCGATTTCTGAGGCTGGTGACTCGGATAAACTTATCCTCAGAAGCAGAGGTGACTCTTGGTCTTCCTTTCCTGGGGTGGACCTCATGTGAGCCAGTTTCTTTGTAGCTCTTGATGGTTTTTGCAACTGCACTTGGGGACACTTTCAAAGTTTGCCCAATTTTTCGGACTGACTGACCTTCATTTCTTAAAGTAATGATGGCCACTCGTTTTTCTTTACTTAGTTGCTTTTTTCTTGCCATAATACAAATTCTAACAGTATATTCAGTAGGACTATCAGCTGTGTATCCACCTGACTTCTGCACAACACAACTGATGGTCCCAACCCCATTTATAAGGCAAGGAATCTCACTTATTAAACCTGACAGGACCCACCTGTGAAGTGAAAACCATTTCCGGTGACTACCTCTTGAAGCTCATCAAGAGAATGCCAAGAGTGTGCAAAGCAGTCATCAAAGGAAAAGGTGGTTACTTTGAAGAACCTAGAATGTAAGACATATTTTCAGTTGTTTCACACTTTTTGTTAAGTATATAATTCCACATGTGTTAATTCATAGTTTTAATGCCTTCAGTGTGAATGTACAATTTTAATAGTCATGAAAATACAGAAAAATCTTTGAATGAGAAGGTGTGTCCAAACTTTTGGTCTGTACTGTATATGTCTGTATATGTTTGTGTGTGTGCGTGACTGCATGCGTGACTGCGTGCGGCCTCCTGCTGAGTATAGTTGGTGCCGTGTGGCCTCCTGCTGTCTCTGGGGGGGCGCCGTGCGGCCTCCCACTATGTATAGATGGCGCCGTGCGGCCCCCCCACTATGTATTGATGGTGCCGTGCGGCCCCCTGCTGTGTATAGATGGCGCCGTGTGGCCCTCTGCTGTGTATAGATGGCGCCGTGAGGCCTCCTGCTGTGTATAAATGGCGCCGTGCGGCCTCCTGCTGTGTATAGATTGCGCCGTGCGGCCTCCTGCTGTGTATAGATGGCGCCATGCGGCCTCCTGCTGTGTATAGATGGCGCTGTGCGGCCTCTTGCTGTCTCTGGGGGGGCGCCGTGCGGCCTCCCGCTGTGTATAGATGGCGCCGTGCGGCCTCCCGCTGTGTATAGATGGCTATGTGCGGCCTCCTGCTGAGTATAGATGGCGCCGTGCGGGCTCCTGCTGTCTCTGGGGGGGTGCCGTGCGGCCTCCCGCTGCGTATAGATGGCGTCGTGCGGCGTCCTGCTTTGTATAGATGGCGCCGTGCGGCCTCCTGCTGTGTATAGATGGCTACGTGCGGCCTCCTGCTGAGTATAGATGGCACCGTGCGGCCTCCTGCTGACTCTTGGGGGGGCGCTCTGCGGCCTCCCGCTGTGTATAGATGGCGCCGTGCGGCCTCCCGCTGTGTATAGATGGCTACGTGCGGCCTCCCGCTGTGTATAGATGGCACCGTGCAGCCTCCCGCTGTGTATAGATGGCTACGTGTGCTCAATATTGAGTCATACAATTAATACAATACAATTAATTGAGTCATACAATTAATGTAAGGCTATGTGCCCACGATAAAGAAATGTTCCGGATTTTTTTTTAGCGTTTCTGCATCTCCCTGGCAGAAAAAATGCATGTGGATTTTACATGCGGATTGTACATGCGGATTTTACATGCGTTTTCCTGCCAGGGACATGCGAATGTGAAGCGTTCTTCACTTGCATTTCCGCATGCGAGTTGACAAGCGATTTTAGCATCACTTGGAAAGTGCTTGACAACTTGGTTACACTATATAAATCCATGCAACCGGCATGGATTTATATAGTGTGACCGTAAAAGAATGGTAAAAAATAAAAAATATATACTTACCTTCTGATGGCCTGCTGACGTCAGCGGTCGCGTGACCCGTCACATGACTAAATGACGTCACGACAGGTCCTTTTCAGACCATCGCGAGCTGCCGGCAAGCCAGGACGCATCGGATAAAGACACCGGGGGCCATTGGAAGGTAAGTATAATGTATATTTTTTATTTTATTCTTTTTTTTACAGGTTCTATGGTACCTGGGTCCGGAGGAGAGTCTCCTCTCCTCTAGACCTGGGTACCATCCACACATTGAAACGCATGGATTCCGCATCTACAGATGCAGGGATGCGGATTCCATGCGTTCTAATGCAAGTCAATGGCGGCAAAAATGCTGCACTTCCGCAAAATAATTGGTAATGCTGCGGATTTTTCCGCAGCAGAAATTTCCGCAGCATGTGCACAGCACATGCGGATTATCATTGGGGAACATGGCAGACCTTCTACCATGCGTTTTTTAAGCGTTTCTGCATCGGAATTGCCGCTGTGGAAACGCTTAAAAAACGCATAGTGGGCACACAGCATAAAAAAATATATTATAATTAATATTGTGCCAAATTAATTTCACGTGAACTATCACATGATCTATCACAGGGGATCATGTGACATGTCACGTGATAAATCAGGTGTGTGTGTGGGGGGGGCCCGCGCCTTCTAAACTGCCCGGGGCCCTTGCTACTCTTAATCCACCCCTGAGGACACCATACTACTGATTACATTGATACTTTTGGTGAAGAAATCCGCTTTGTTGTTCTTCATTAACCAATTCATGACCAGGCGATTTTCTGTTTTTTGGTGTTTGATTTTCCTCCCATAAATTTTTATTTTTCAATCCACATGACTGCATGATGGGCTTGTTTTTTTGAGGGACAAGTTGCACTTTTGAATGACACCACTTTTTTATCATGTGAAGCACTGGAAAGCGGGAAAAGCCAAATGCGTTCAAATTGCATACAAAATGCATTTCCACTATTGTTTTTTTTTTTTTTTTTTATTTATTATATTCACTATTTGGTAGCACTAACCTAGCAATATAATCCTCAAGGTCAGTATGATTACACAGATACCAAACATGTATAGCTTTTTTTTATTGGAGGATTTAAAAGTGGAAAGGTGTAAAAATAAAATGTTCTTGTGTCGCCATTTTCCGAGACCTGTAATGTTTTCAATTTTCGAGATATGGGGCTGTGTGAGGGTTTATTTTTTGCGGCTTCAGCTGACAATTTTATTAACATTATTTTTGGATACAATGTTTTGATTGCCTCTTATTGCAATGTTGTGGCTGCCCAAAAATTCTGGTGTTTCAATATTTTACTCATTATATCGTTAACAGACCTGATTAATTTATTTTATAGTTTCAAAGATAGGAATTTTACCAACACATACCAAATATGTTTATTTTTTTATCTATTTATTTTATTAATTTTTAATTGGTCAAAAGGGGGGGCGGGTGATTTGACCTTCTGAGTTTTATTTATTTTTTAAAAATTTTTGCTACTTTTTTTTCCACTTTTTACTATATTTAATAGTCCCCATAGGGAATATGAAGCTGAGATTGTCTGATGGCTTGAAACATGGTCTCCTATGAACGCCAGCTAAAGGCCGGGGTCTCACTAGTGTATGGCATCCGATGCTAGAGCATCAGATGCGATATGCTAATGACATTTGGCTCCTGCCTCTCGGCTCCCGCTCACAGCAATGTCAGTGCTCCGTACTCCGATCCTCTTGCACAGAGAGGATTGCAGCACAGCTGCAGAGGGGACGGAGAAATACATTTCTCCATCTCCTCTGTTTCTGGCATCGGCAGGAATTGCACTGCACTCGGGTGATATCTGAGTGCAGTGCGATGTTTCACACGCACCCATAGGCTTATATGGGTGCGTGCGGTCTGAATCCAGCATGCAATCGCAGCATGCTGCGATTTTTTTTCAGCCCGATCGCAATCCAATCAGAGTTGGAAAAAAAACGCCACTGAGCACACACTCCTAGGATTAAATTGGTCCGAATGCAATCTGATTTTTTATCGGATTGCATTCGCCCGATTTAATCGCAAGTGGGAGCGAGCCATAACACTGACTTTCATAGGAGAATCGTCATGACAAGCACAGAGGTCTTCAGCAGACCCCCGTCTGTCATGTCAACCCATTGGCATCCCTCGATCACGTCACAGGTGTGTCATTGGGTGTGTGGGATAAAGCGCCCCCCTGCTGACAATTGTTAAATGCCAATGTCAAAGATTGACAGCAACATTTAACAGGTTAACAGCCATGGGCTGTACTTTACTCCAACCATGGCTTTTAGAGGCACATGATGGCTGATTTATCAGCCATCATCTGCTGAGAAAGATGCGGGCTTGGCGTGATAGCCCACATCAAAGTCAGAGATATGACATATGATGTAAATGTACATAATATGTCATGAAGGGGTTAATCATAATTTTAAGTTTTATCCTGATTAGATTTCGGTGCATCGGGGCTGAACTGTACACTGGGTTTTCTCTTCCTTCCTGTCTGTGATTCTCCTGTTCCTCCCCCTGCTTTCGGTCTTTAAATACTAGGTCATTGCTTTTATAGTGACCAGTCTCATGTTTAAAAAAGAGATTTCAGACAGAGGAGGCTTGTCACTCAAAAAGCAGTAACCTGTCATTCATAGAGCGCAGGCAGGCGGAGAAGCCAGGGAATCGCAAATAGTGAGGAGGATACCAAGTCCACAGTCCAGCTCCTGTGCACTGAAATCTAATTAGCAGAGAACTTTAAATGGCGATTGAAGAAGAATAACAATAATGATTTCTTCACCAAATATATCAATGTAATCTGTATTACAGTGTCATTACAGCCATGCCTTTAATTTCCTTTACAAAATCGTGCTGACTGGTTCTCCTTAAAATGCACCTGTCAGCAGGATTGTGCTCAGTAAACCACATAAACTGTCAGGTGGACCACATTACACTGATTAAAATGATACCTTGTTTGATTTAATCCGTCCTGTGGTTTTTGTGTAATCTTTACTTTCAGTTTGGAGATAATGATATGCTCGTGCTCTGGGACAGCCTGTGGGGGGCGCTCTATCTGGTGCTCTGCTTACATATTTATCTGTATGCTCTTATGACAGCTCACTGTGCCTTCACTGACCTGCCTCCTAATTTACATAATTCATCTAGTAGTGCGGGGCTAGGTAAAATAGGAGGCAGGTCAGTGAAGGCACAGTGAGCTCTCATAAGAGCATACAGATGAATATGAAAGCAGAGCACCAGATAGAGCTCCCCCACAGGCCGCTCACGAAGCACGAGCATATCATTATCTCCAAACTGAAAGTAAAGGTTACACAAGAACCACAGAACGGATTTCATCAACCAAGGTGTCATATTAATCAGTGTAATGTCACCCACCTGACAGTGTATGCAGTTTACTGAGCACAATCCTGCTGACAGGTGCACTTTAAGCCACATGCAGATGTGAGTGATTTTTTTGTGTACAAAAATTAAACAACAGCGTTTTGGATCTGATTTTGATCAGTGTTTGGTCAGTGTGTCAACTTTTATCAGTTTTTATCATCAGGGATTTTTTAATATGAAAAAAAAATTGCAAATCTTCTCTTGCCCATTGCAATATTAAAAATGGACAGCACGCCGATGGCATTTGTGTGCTTTCTGTAATTTTCCCGGCCCTACAGACTTGAATGCACGATTTTGTATCGGATTAAAATCAGATGTCTCAGTGATTTTTTCGTGGACACAGAGTCCAAGAAAAAACACGGACATTTGAACAGCACTATAATTAGTATATGTTATATCAGTGCAAAACATGAATAAAACACAAATGTGAATCACGGACATCTGAATGAGGTTTAAGGCTGTGTAATTGATCCCAAATGCATTTTGGACATGAGCCAATAGTATAGTAAATATTCCCTGCTAGTGATTGGATTAAATGACAGTGGTACAAGTAATCAAAGAAGGCTAACAGTCTACAGCTATATTATATTTACCACAGCTCTATCTTGTCACATGCCTATCACAATGTTTTACTTGTTCATCAGCTCAATGGCAAATTTAATCACATGACCAGGAAAGATTGTGAACTCATTCAGACGTCCATTTATTCATATGTTGAAAAAAAAATTAAACAATTTTCATCAGTATTTTGGATCAGGTATTCACCATTGTTTGGTCAGTGTGTCAGATTTTACCATCAGCGTGTCATCAATGATTTTTATATATGCGAAAACAAAAAAGAAAAAAAATGCAAAAAATATTACCTCTAAGTTTAAAAATTGAAATCACAAAGATTGCATAAAGTGTATATATATTTCACGTATAAACAGGAGCTGAGGTGCATCTACACTGCAAAGTTATCTAGATTGAAAGTTACCAGGCATGCTTGTTTCCCAATAATTGTGCAGTGTAAACAGGCTGTCGATGAGCCGATGAACAAGAAAACCACTTGATCGTCAGGTGAAATGATCTTTCGGTTTGGTTCATTGATTTCAGAAGCCTATTTTCTTAGTCTATGCATACCGAAAGATCTATTACTGACTGCTCAATGTGCATCTAAAGTGGGACATGACTGTCTACACAGGCTATTAAACGAATGCCGACAAACATGTTGCTAAACGCTGCTGGTCATTGTACACCACCAGCTAGCTGGTGCAAACCCAGCTTTAATCTTGTTATAGCATGAGCTGGTTATTGAAATAAACAGTGCAGTAAGAATAAAAATCTAAAACAAAAAGCAATAATTGATCAAGAGGTATTAAAAAAGATAGAGTCTAATGCAATTGAACAGATATTTTAAAAACGTTGTCACGCTTGCTTCTATCAGTCAAAAAGCCTTTGAATACTCTAAATCCTTAATCAGTATACAGCCTAAGACCCCAATGACTCTACATAGAAGTGTTAGTCCAGATAAATCCTCCAAGATTTGAAGATCCCTGGCACTTCCTTGTGTTTTCCCTGCCCTTTGTCCTCTTCTCCATGATGTCATTATTGAAGTTTTACACTCACCATGCAAGCTCCAAGTTGACATTGACAGTTTCAGCGCTTTAACATTGACTCTGGAGATTTCTTAGCTTTGAAGCTATTTGGCCTTGAGCAGAAAATTCTCTCTTTTTTCCAGAGCTCACACTGGCTCGTAATCTCTGAGAAAGGGCTTTTAGATTTAGTGCAGCCTTGGGTGATTTCTCAAAAAAGAGAAAGATAGACTTATTCACATTGAAATAAAATGCAGACTTCATTAAATTACATGACAGACACAGCAAAAAATGGCATGATAGACATTTTCTGTAATAAAAGAATAGTGCAGATTGCAGGTCGCCATAATGCCTATTGCCTATATGCAGTTTTCTTGTGACCAAATAGAATGGGACAGTCATATGCATTTATTTTTAGCAAAACCATGCCACCATGCTGTTATAAAAAAGTTTAACTACAGAGAAATATGGGTAATACAGTTAAAGAAATACTATATATCAGCTGGGATTAGGTAGGGTTATACGCACACCGCTAGGTTCAGATAGGGCGAGACGGGTTTCATAAATTCGTTCCAATCCTGGGGGAACCATTACTCAGGGCGACCATAGGCTGCAGCTTCTCTCAGGCACACGATAGATTCAGTTGCTGGCCAGACACATCTGACAAGAGTCTTTTTCAACAGTTTAAAAGTAGAATTTAATCTAAAGCACGGCCAGCGCAATTCAGGGATATTACAGCAACAATCTTCATTACAGTACAGTCTCATAAACGTCAGTCTCTTTAGTAGCATAATTAAGCATAGATTAGATCTCTTGGCAGCACATTTCTATGTATAAACAGCAGGCTTTTCCTTCATGAGGACTCACTAGTACACAACATTCTTTATCCTGCATGGAGATGAAGGGGGGAGGGTTTGATGAGGGAGATGATCCCTGTGACACAATTCCTTCAAGTCCTTATCTTCCTGCCCAATAATACTCTGCACTGTTAGTTCAGGGAGTTTATCTGACCTGTGTTTAGTTTCTCTCCTGATCTGAATCCTGTTCAGTTGCCTTCTGTCAGATCCAGATAACACACCTCCTTTCTCTAAGGCTCCAGCCAGAACAGTAAGCAATTTCCCCACAATCCCACTGGGGCTCTGCTAAAACACTCCCTGTCTCCTGTGACTGTGTTAACCCCTCAAGCTGCTGGATGCTTCTGAAGGACAATACTTCCTGTCTCTTGTGACTGTTTTAACTCTTATAGTTGCTGGATGCTTTTGAAGCAACAGCACTACTTCTGCATGTCACACTAGACTAGCAAAGTGAACTCAATGACCCAGTCACTATTAATGCCGGAAATCATGTAAAAGTCCTCTGACTATTTCTTGGTATAAAGTTTTAAATTGAAAAGTGGAGTTTTTTGAGAACAAAAGTCTTATGATCTCTGGGTCATTAGTATTTCACATTAATGCATCTTTACAATAGTCAAACAAGATGATAGAAATGGAGAAACTTTGCCCTGGAGATGAGCAGATTTATCGGCGGAGGATCGAGTTTGAGTGGAATTTCCTTAAAGGGAATTTGTCAGCAGGTTTTTGCTATATAATCTGAGAGAAGCATAATATAGAGCAAGAAAGTCTGATTCCAGGGATGTGTCACTTACTGGGCTGCTTGGTGCAGTTTTCATAGAGTTAAACTGTGTGTAACCCAGCCGACACCCCTGATTGGCAGCTTCCTTTGTACGCTGAGCAATGTAAGCAAGCTGCTATTCAGTGGTGGGTGCGGGGTTACACAGATTAGCCTGACTGGGCTGCATGTGAGCTGTCATCCGGCAGTGTTAATCGAATCCTGATAAAATGCTTATTAGATTGAAACTATAAAACAGAGACTAATAAGTGATACATCCCTGGATTGAGGCTCTAATGCCCTATATGTTGGACCTCTCAGATTCAATGGCAAATACCTGCTGACACGTTCCCTTTAAGTTTGAAATTGCACATGAATACAAATATTTCGAGATTCGATTTGTGGTTTGCAAAAAAAAAAAATCCAGCACCATTTCCCACACTGCTGAAGCATCAGAGAATATCCTAATGTCATTTTGAGTGGCTCCACAGGCATGCCCATAATGCCCTGCAGCTATGACATCTTATGGATTATCATATGTTGTACAGTGATGGTCAGTTCCTGGGCCATCACAGAGCAGCGGTTCCCAGACCATTTCTGAAGAAGGCAGCGCCCAAGCACGCTTTGGGACTCATGCCATTGCAATTATACAGGCACATTTTGGTATGGGTCTATTTTTTCACTTTATATAATCTGTTGAGTATTTAGAGTCATCTTAATGTTATTTGGAATTAGGCACTTTATCTTATTCTGATAGGCAATGGATCAATATTGTAGCTATATATCTTATGTTTTATACCCTGATCCACATACTTCTATCCAAGTAGTATATGATACAAATTACACTGACACTTGCTCACCTACCATATCACATGGTGTATTATGACTATGCATGCACTTATATTATATCTTGCAATTACATCGTTGTTAGTGATGAGCGAGCACTAAAATGCTCGGGTACTCATTGCTCGGGTTGAGCACATTGAAATGCTTGAGTGCTCGGTCCGAGTAACGAACCCAATGTAAGTCAATGGGAAAGCATTTTTCCTGGAAGCATTTCTGACTCCCAGGTCACTACTGTCAACAATGTTGTCAGAATATTACGCCACGCTTACGGACTCACAATAAAACATTCAAAAATGAAATAAAAATGGATTTTCCTGGGAAAAATGTTAAGGAACATCATTTCCAGACTACTGACTCGTATATAAGGCAAACTAAATAACCAAGTACAAAAATGCTTCTCCATGGGCTAAGTTTACCCTTAGCGTTTTTGATGCGTTTTTGCACTTTTGCATTGTTTTCAACGATGATCAAACACATCCTGTTTCATTTATGAAGGAGGGACGCTGAAAGTTACAAACACTATTTATATTGGGCTATCAGGCGGCACTTACTATTCTTAAAGGGCCAGCAGTCGTCTCTCACTATTGTTAGAGGGCCATCAGCCGGCTATGCTTTGTTGTCCCCATTGTTAACAAGTGGGTCTTCTATACTATTATTGCGTATGCAGTTGGGGTGCCAAAAATTTGGACGCACCCCAATACCCCTTTGAAGAGACATAAAGGAGGGCCTCAGTAATAAAAAATGTTCCCATTATAAAGGAGTGGGTCTCCTATAGTGGTAATACCCATGCAGTGACTACAAGGGCTGCCAAAATTTGAGAAAAACCCCAATACCAATTTAAAGACCCACAGAGAAGGGCCACAGTAATGACATGTTCCCATTAGAAAGGAGAGAGTCTGCTATACCGTTTTAGGGTATACAGTTAGTCCAACGGCTGCCAAAATTTAGGAAAAACCCTACTGACAATTTAAAGACAAATAGAGCTGGGCCACAGTAGCGACACGTTCCTATTAGAAAGGAGAGGGTCTACTATACAGTTATAGAGTATGCAGTTAGTCCAACGGCTTCCAAAATTTGGGAAAAACCCTACTAACAATTTAAAGACACATAAAGCTGGCCCACAGTAACGAGTACGACATATTACCATTAGAAAGGAGAGGGTCTGCTATACAGGTATAAGGTATGCAGTGAGTACAGCGGATGCCAAAAATTTGAAGGCACTCCAATGTCCCTTGCAAGAGATGAAGAGGTCGGAGGGCCTCCTGAAAACAATGTTACCATTATTATTAGGAAGTGGGTTTCCCATACTGTTTGCCTATGCATTGAATGCAGTGGCTGCCAAAAATTTGGAGGCATTCCAATGTCTCTTGCGATAAATGTAGATATGGTGATATGGTAGATATGGTGGTGATATGGTGGTGGAGGAGGAGGATGAGAAAAAGGAGGTGGACAAGAGCAAATAGAAAAAAATCAGGAAGCGTATACCCATGTCTTGGTGTGAAGACAGAGGTGCATGGGAATAGAGATAGAGCTCCCAAAAAAGACACTTTATTTGAGTTTATGTTATGCTGCTATCATTCAGAGGTTTTAAGAAGTCTGGCAAAATCCAGCCCCTGTTCATTTTTATAAGAGTCAGCCTGTCAGCATTTTCAGTTGATAGGCGGATGCGCTTATCAGTTATAATTCCACCAGCGGCACTAAAAACCCACTCTGACAAAACACTAGCGGTAGGGCAGGCCCTCCAAGGCATAGAGAGCCAGTTCATTCCACGTGTCCAGCTTAGATACCCAATAATTATAAGGCACAGAGGAATCATGGAGTATGTTGGTACGGTCGGCACGGTAATCCCTCAGCATCTTCCAAAACCTCCTTGTGAGAGTACCCCGCGCCTCAGGGCCTGAGCGATGGGAGGGTCTGAAAAAACTGTACCAAGACTTTGACATTGTTCTCCTGCCTCTGCTGGATTGGAGTTGTGTCTCTCTCATCTGTACTCATTGGTTATCCAATGAACTGTGACCTCTGCCGCCAGCGTTTTCAGATGGGAATTTTTTAAAATAACAACAAGGGCCTTCTCCTACTGCCCCATTTTTTTAGGCCTGTCCTGCATGGGAATAAGTGTCACCAACCAATAGTGACTGTCACCCAAAATTTAGACAACGCGAGGGGCACAGGAATGGCAGCGTAACATAAAGTCGGCCATGTGTGCCAGACTGCTAACAGGCAAGACTTCCGTGTCCTCAAAAAAGAGGATGACTGACCATGTTCTCCACCTCATCCTCTTCCTCCTTCCTGTCCCAGCCCATCCACGCTGAACAGAAGGTATGACAATTGTGCAGGTAGTACCATCTATAGCGCAGGAAACTATCTCCTGTTCTTCCTCCTCCTCTTCCTCATTATCACCCAATCGATGTTGGAAAGAGATGAGGCTGGGCTGTGTGGAATCACCCTGTATGGTTCCTTGCCTCCATCTCACCGTGCTCCGCCTGCAATGCATCCTCTTTAATTGTGAGCAGAGAGCGTTTCAGAAGACAGAGAAGCGGGATGGTGACGCTAATTATGGCATCATTGCCACTCACCATCTTGGTGGAGTCCTCAAAGTTTTGGAGGATGGTACATATGTCAGACATCCATGTTCACTCCTGAGGTCTTATGTGTGGAGTCTGACCTGAGTACCGATGGCCTTGTTGATGCTGGTACTCAACAACTGCCCTCTTCTGCTCTCAAATCCTTCCCAACATCTGCAATGTAGATTTCCAATGCGTGGGGAAACCACACATCAGTCGGTGAGCGGGAAGCTGCAAACGCTGCTGAAGCACAGAAAGGGCGGCGGAAGCTGTAGCTGACTTTCTAAAATGGCCACACAGGGGGCGTACTTTGACAAGCAGATCCAAGTAGGTTTTGAGATACCGCTGAACCACGAGGTTAAGCACATAGGCCAGGCATGGTATGTGTGTGAGCTCACCTCACTTCAGAGTCGCCACCAGGACCTGGCCATTGTCACACATGACCATGCCTGGCTGTAGGGTCAGCGGTGTCAGCCACAGATCTGCCTGCTCTTTCAGAGCTGTCCACAACTCTTCAGCATTGTGCGGTTTGTCACCTATGCATATTAGCTTCAACACAGCCTGTTGCCGCCTGGCAGAGGCAGTGCTGCAGTGCTTCCAGCTTGTGACTGATGTGGTCATTTCGGAGATGGAGGCTGATGAAGAGGAGGAGGAGGTGCAGAAGCTGTAGGATGTGGGGGCAACCCTGATTGACCTAGGGCCCGCAATCTTCGGTGTCGGGAGGACGTGTTCTGTCCCAATGTCCGACTGGGTCCCAGCTACCACTATATTAACCCAGTGTGCCATCAGTGATATGTACCGTCCTTGCCCACAAGCACTTGTCCACGTGTCCATGGTTAGGTGGACTTTCCCAGTAACTGCATTGTTGAGGGCACGGCTAATGATGTGGGACACATGTTTGTGTAATGCAGGGCCGGTGTTGAAGGCACACTGGGAGAAATAGTGGCTGCTGAGGACCAAGTACCAGGAGACGGCCGCCGCCATCAGGTTGGCGAAAGCTTCCATCTCCATGACAACATTTTGAGCGTAAGGATTCGCGAAATGTGTGAATTTAATAGTGTGGCCTGTGGCTGCGTATTTGCGCTTGCATTCCAAGGACTGGGGTAGGGACAACTGAGCGCTGCGCTGGGACAAGGACATGGACGTGCTTGCTGATGGTGCTAGTTGAGAGTGTGCAATGACAGGTGAAAGGCGGGAGGCATCTTGACATGTGCCATGCTCAGGGGTTTGGCGTGCATGCACAACAGCAGAAGAAGCAGTCGTGTCACCGCAGACCCTGTTTCTGTACTCTGGTGTTTGGCCCTTTTACACTGTGTTCCAAATTATTATGCAAATAATATTTTCTTAGATTTTCCCAAATTACCTATATGAATTGCAGTCATTGTAATTTTCCAGTCAAATAACTATTAGAGTACAATTGAAAGGTTTTTGTACAAACTGCCTATGATAACATTATATTTTTAAAAAAATAAAAAACTCAAACTGCACTCAAAATGCATGTTCCAAATTATTATGCACAGCAGAGTTTTCAACCTTTTCATTTTAATAAAGAACAAAAAAATGGTCATTTTTGAAATTATAAGCATTAGCAGGTTATTACAAACTGAAATCAAACAGTTTTCAACTCAAAACTTTACATTTGAACATAGGACCGCTTGTTCGAAAGGAGCTTCTGAACTCTCTCGTCCATTGAATTTGTCAGGTTTTGGATGGTTTCTGCTTCAATTGTTTTGCATGAGGACATAATACCCTCCCAGAGCTGTTGCTTAGATGTGAACTGCCTCCCGCCATCATAGACACTCCTTTTGATGATGCTCCAGAGGTTCTGAATGGGGTAGAGGTCAGGGGAGCATGGGTGCCACACCATAAGTTTGTCCCCTTTTATGCCCATAGCAGCCAGAGATGCAGATGTGTTATGTGCAGCATGAGACGGAGCATTATCATGCATGAAATGATCTCGATGGTCCAGATGGATGGAGTGGAGGATGGCTGGTTGATGGACACCCCATGCAAACACGGCTACGGCGCTAATAAGGAGGAGGTGGGCTGGAATCATGGGGAGAGAGATTGTCGGCCCTTTTAGGATCCCTGAAGGGGTAAAGATGAACTCCATAATGTATGTTGAGTTTCTCAAACAGCACTTCCTTCCACGGTTCAAGAAGAAGAACCGTGCATTCCGCAGCAAGATCATTTTCATGCATGAAAATGCCCCGTCTCATGCTGCACATAACACAGCATACTCAGCGAAAGGGTTAGCAAAACATACTCGCTCATCACTACTAGTGATGAGCGAATGTGCTTGCCACTGCTCAGTACTCGCCCGAGCATCTCACTGCTCGAGATGCTCGGCGCTCTGAGAATATTTCCTGGTTGCTCGGGCGGGAGCTCGGGTCCCCTCCCTGCATGTTTAGCGCTCTTTAGAGAGCCAATGAACATGCAGGGATTGCCTGCGACACATACTAATGCCATAGCCATGTTAGTTGTGGCATTATAGTGTGGGATCAGTTGTCTATGGGCACTCGGCATGGTGGGATGTAGAAGGATCAGGGTGAGGAATATGCGGTCCAGACTCACGGCTACTGAGATTTGACCGTCTGGAAGACAGGGTGGTGGTGGTGGTGGCTAAGTGACTGGAAGCATTATCTGCTATCCAACCAATAACCTTTTCACACTGCTCTGTGTTGAATAGTGGTGTTCTGTGGGCCCCTATTAATTGGGACTGGAAGTTCGAGCGAGAAGATGTGGGTGTTTGTTGTTGAACAATTTCAGCTTGCCCAACGCCTTGGCCTCTGCATGCACCATCACCATCACATCCAGTTCCCCGTCCCTTGCCACGCGCCTTGCCCATTTTAAATGGAGGACAATATCTTCCATGCTCACTGCAAAAGGCTGAATTTGGAGCGAACTTATATGTGATCCGTCTGACGGACAAACCACAGTTTTAAATAGCTGGCCTGCAGGTAACTATTTTTAACAGCGCCGACCTCGTGTCAACTGACTGATGAGCATGGCGGCACCAGGTCTAATATAGACCTGATGACGCTGTGCGGCCAGCCAATCACTGTAATGCCACAACCAACGTGGGTGAGGCATTACAATGTGTGGCAGACAATCCCTGCATGTTGATTGGCACTCTAAAGAGCGCCAAACATGCAGGGAGGAGACCCGAGCTCCCGCTGAGCAACCTTGGAAATACTAGCGCCGAGCATCTCGAGCATTGAGATGCTCGGGCGAGCACCGAGCAGTAGCGAGCACCGAGCAGTAGCGAGCATGCTCACTCATCACTATTTATAACATTTAGACATGAAACTGAAAAATTAACTTATTTTTCCAGTGAAATATTGTTTTAGCCCCTAATTTGTGTTTTTCTCAAAGAGTAACAGGAAAAAATGGAATCCATTATTTGTCACTCAATTTCTCCCAAATGCGGAATGCATGGCAAGGGTCAGAAATGAAAGAGGGCAATTTAATTTTTGGAGCATAAATTTGGCTGGAATAGATTGTGGACGCGATGTCACATTTGTAAAGACTCTGAGGTGCCAGAACTGCAGAAACCCCCATAAATAACACCATTTTAGAAACTATACACCTCAGGAAATTGAACTAGGTGTGTGTTGGACATTTCTTTTTACTAATTATTTATTTATTGAACAGTAAACAATAAGCAATGTGATGACCAAGTTGTGTAATACATTAGTAGGTATTACAAACAATGCCACAGGAACAATTATAACAAAATATACCTAGAAATCAGAGAATGTCGACAAACTGGTTCAAACTGGATTGTCCAGAGTATTATAAGAAATCGAATAGGAATCAAGTTATAAAAGCAATATGGTATGAAATATTGAGTATAAGGACCAAACTGTGTAAGGTGGTGACTGGAAAGGGTGGGGGTTGGAGGGGAAGCAGGTTAGAAAGGATGAGATGACAGCTGTATGTTTTGATTTGACTAGGTTGAGGTCCCGTCTGTCCAGAGTTTCCATATGTCCCCTCCTAAATGTTAACCATAATCTGCTCCTGCATATTCATCTGTATCCACATCTTCCATGCACCAAATACCACACAGTAACTGCACTTAGTTAACTACTTGCTGATGACCGGATCACGCAGCTGAAATATGAAAACCCTAATTTATCTTAATGGTGGCTGGATCATACATAACAGCATGTTCTGCCTATTATGTCTCTCTATTTCCTTATAGATTGTAAGCTTCCGAGCAGGGCCCTCACTCCTCGTGTAACTGTATAAGCGCTTTACATTGTATTGTTTTTATTGTCTGTACATGTGCCTACTTACAGTGGGTGCGGGAAGTATTCAGACCCCTTTAAATTTTTCACTTTTTGTTTCATTGCAGCCATTTGGTAAATTCAAAAAAGTTCTTTTTTTTCTCATTAAAGTACACTCTGCACCCCATCCTGACTGAAAAAAAACATAAATGTAGACATTTTTGCAAATTTATTAAAAAAGAAAAACTGAAATATCACATGTTCATAAGTATTCAGACCCTTTGCTCAGTATTGAGTAGAAGCACCCTTTTGAGCTAATACAGCCATGAGTCTTCTTGGGAATGATGCAACAAGTTTTTCACACCTGGATTTGGGGATCCTCTGCCATTCTTCCTTGCAGTTCCTCTCCAGTTCCGTCAGATTGGATAATGAATGTTGGTGGACAGCTATTTTCAGGTCTCTTCAGAAATGCTCAATTGGGTTTAGGTCAGGGCTCTGGCTGGGCCAGTCAAGAATGGTCACAGAGTTGTTCTGAAGCCACTCCTTTGTTATTTTAGCTGTGTGCTTAGGGTCATTGTCTTGTTGGAAGGTGAACTATCGGCCGAGTCTGAGGTTCAGAGCACTCTGGAAGAGGTTTTCATCCTGGATATCTCTGTACTTGGCTGCATTCATCTTTCCTTCAATTGCAACCAGTCGTCCTGTCCCTGCAGCTGAAAAACTCCCCCATAGCATGATGCTGCCACCACCATGTTTCACTGTTGGGATTGTATTGAGCAGGTGATGAGCGGTGCCTAGTTTTCTCCACACATAACGCTTAGAATTATCACAAAGTTCTATCTTCATCTCATCAGACCAGAGAATCTTATTTCACATAGTCTGGGAGTCCTTCATGTGTTTTTGAGAAAACACTCTCTGGGCTTTCATATCTCTTGCACTGAGGAGAGGCTTCCATCGGGCCACTCTGCCATAGAAGTCTGACTGGTGGAGGGCTGCAGTGACAGTTGACTTTGTGGAACTTTCTCCCATCTCCCTACTGCATCTCTGGAGCTCAGCCACAGTGATATTGGGGTTCTTTTTACCTCTCTCACCAAGGCTCTTCTCCCATGATTGCTCAGTTTGGCTGGATGGCCAGGTCTAGAAAGACTTCTGTTGGTCCCAAACTTCTTCCATTTAAGGATTGTGGAGGCCACTGTGCTCTTAGGAACCTTGATTAATGCAGAAATTCTTTTATAACCTTGGCCAAATCTGTGCCTTGCCACAATTCTGTCTCTGAGCTCCTTGGGCAGTTCCTTTGAGCTCATGATTCTCATTTGGTCTGACATGCACTGTGAGCTGTGAGTTCTTATATTTAGTCAGGTGTGTGCCTTTCCAAATCAAGTCCTACCAGTTTAATTCAACACAGCTGGACTCCAATGAAGGAGTAGAACCATCTCAAGGAGGATCACAAGGAAATGGACAGCATGTGGCTTAAATATGAGTGTCTGAGCAAAGGGTCTGAATACTTATGACCATGTGATATTTCAGTTTTTCTTTTTTAATAAATTTGCAAAAATTTCTACATTTCTGTTTTTTTTCATTCAAGATGGGGTACAGAGTGTACTTTCATGAGAAAAAAAATGAACTTTTTAGAATTTACCAAATGGCTGCAATGAAACAAAGAGTGAAAAATTTAAAGGGGTCTGAATACTTTCCATACCCACTGTAATTGTAAAGTGCTGCGGAATATGTTGGCACTAAATAAATAAAAGTTATTATTATTATATATTATATTTTAAGGAACTTTGGATGTGTGTGAGTTTCACAATTGTAAAGTTCCTTAAGGTGGAGTATCTAATTAATTTTTTTTATCCATTCTGAGTGAGTAGGGGGCGCTTCCAGTTTCCAATGGAGGGGAATTAGGTGTTTAGCCGCTCCTAGCAGAAGTACTAGCAAATAATGTTTTTTGGGTTTAAAATGATTTGATGTGCATAATAGTAAGACTTTTGCAGGGGTAAGAGTATGCTTAATGAGACCTCATTTTTGTAAAGTCGACTCTATCTATGCTCAGAATGTTTTTATTTTAGGAGAGATTCAAAGAATATGTGATAGCGTGCCTTTATGGGTGTCACACCTCCAGCATAGATTTGTTTCTGATAAGCCAAAAAGATTTAGAAGTTCTGGGTTTCTGTACTAACAGGACAAGACTTTAGATGAGTTTTCTTTCAGGAGTATGCATCTGGAAAAACCATGGGAATTAGATATAATATACTTTACATCAATGTCGGATAAGGAAATACTCAGTTCTTTTTCCCATGAGAGTAAAAAAGTTGGTTCATGAGAAGTTGTTCATATTAGGTGATTACTAGTGATTAGTGATGAGCGAGTATGTTTTGTTAACCCTTTCGCCAAGTATGCTTGGGCGAGCACCGAGTAGTTACAGCTGCTCGGTGTTATGTTTGAATCACTCCCATGTGCATGATTTGTGACTGTTTGACAGATTTAATACATGTGAGGAATGTCTACTTCTTACACATTCCTCACATGTATTAGAACTGTCAAACAGTCGCAAATCATGCACACGGGAGTGGTTCAAACATAACACCGAGTAGCTGTAACTACTCGGTGCTCGCCTGAGCATACTCGGCGAAAGGGTTAGCAAAACATACTCGCTCATCACTACTAGTGATGAGCGAATGTGCTCGCCACTGCTCAGTACTCGCCCGAGCATCTCACTGCTCGAGATGCTCGGCGCTCTGAGAATATTTCCTGGTTGCTCAGGCGGGAGCTCGGGTCCCCTCCCTGCATGTTTAGCGCTCTTTAGAGAGCCAATGAACATGCAGGGATTGCCTGCGACACACTCTAATGCCATAGCCATGTTAGTTGTGGCATTATAGTGATTGGCTGGCCGCACAGCGTCATCAGGTCTATATAAGACCTGGCGCCACCATGCTTGTCACAGTCTACCCTGGAAACAGGCAGTGTAGGGAGAGATGCTGCTGAGCTAGGGAGATATTTGCTTGTTTATTAGCTAGTGTAAGTGTAGCACCCTGAGGATTCGGCTGCTACAGGGGTATTGCACCTCAACCCAGAGGTGTGATATTCCACTCCCGGGTAAGGATGGAGTGTGGAACTGAGCTCGGTAGGCTGCATGCACTACACACATCCCATTTCCGAGGAACAGGCCGACGGTACTCCCACTTAGAAATGTGCAGGTACGACCGAGTCTGTTCCTGGCTGGAGTGGGAGGGGGGTGGTACATCCCAAGTAGTGTAGGGGCAGATAGGGGGAGCAGCCTGGGTAAAGATAGGAGCTCATTGGGTGCTGGTCACCTGAGCTCACACATAGAGGGTGTATATAAGGTGGGCACCATCAGAGATCAGGGTCAGTCAGTCTGTCAGCCTTTTGCAGAGAGAAGTCAGAGGAGGAAGAGGAGCAGAGAAGCCCTAGAGAGAGAGGAGGAAGAAGGAAAGACCCAGAGAGGGGATAAAGAGAGGACTCTGAGAACCCAAATTCAAGCTACGGGTGAAGAGTCGGCATTAGGGTACCGGAACCCAAGCTGGTGGGGGCAAAAACACACCCCAGCCAGAGACCGGAGGTCGTGGGCAGCGTCTGCCACGGCCACCCACCACATCCACCACGAAGGCATACCACGTGGAGGGTCAGGGAACCCAAGGCCAAGGGTCACCCAACAGAAGGCCCGAGGGAGCTGGACCTGGGTGGATCAATAGTGGGGACGGCCAGAGAAAGGACAGAAGGAGAGCTCAGGGTCACGCTCCGGACTCGCTTGGGGGTTGGCTGGATCCAGGACCTGGTGGACGCAGCACAGCTCGGGAGGTCACTTGAAGCTGGAGTGACCGGAACATCAGCAGTGAGTAAATACCCTAAACTGCACAACCCGACTCTGTCTTCCTTTAACATCTATGCTGCACCACCACAACCCCCATCCTCTGCACCTGACCCCCTGAGGCTATACCCCACCCGTTGGGGGTTATACCACCAAAAGCTGCACCTACACCATCAGCCTCAGCGGACCCTGCTGCAGCGGCGGCCATAGTGACCGCAATACAACGGGTGGCGTAGTCGACAATAAAGAACTTTATAACATCTGTAGGACTGCCACATACAACTGAGTTTGACACCCTGGGCACGGACCGGGTCACAGCCACTCGGAAGACTACAACTCCCATCTGATCCGGCTCCGGATATTCCCCCTAAAGAATATGGCCCAGGGGGCGCGTCAACTTTGGCGTAGTCGGCAGGATTACGTGCCCACAACAACCGGGTACTGCGTGCCTGAAGAAAAGAACAAGTTTACCTCAAAAAGAAGTCTCCTGCCGGTTCCGGAGGGTCCATGCCATCGGACTCCATCACAGGTCGATTCCCGCCGGTTGTCCGCCATTAACAGCTTTTTCCCGCCATCTGCAGAGTTTCCCGCCACTGGGAAGCGATTCCCGCCATTTCCAAAGGTTTCCCGCCTTGGAAGAGCGGACGCCATTATGGGCGTGCCAGAGGGTGGCGAGAGGCCACCTCCCATCGTGGGCCAGGACCAAAAATGGCGCCAAAAGTGGAAACCGCCCCCACCAACAGAGACTGTGATGCTAGAGGTGTCTGTCAGCGTGAAAGAACAGCCCCTGGAGCTGACAGTCACCAAGTGGCCCCGGGACCGCCCTCGAAGGGGGAGGAGACGAAAGGAGAGGACAAAGATGGGTGTCGCCTGGAGCAGTCGAGAGCGAGCGCACCCGGAGGCAAGAAGCCTGGAGAAGAATATCGGAGGAGCTTACCCGGAGATGGCGAGAAAGCAGAGCAGCACCGGCCCGTTGGCCAGGAGCCTGCTAGAAACAAAGGAGGGAGAGCAGAGCAGCACCGGCCCGCTGGCAGGAGCCTGCTGGAGACAACAGTAGGAGAGCAGAGCAGCACCGACCCGATGGTCAGGAGCCTGCTGGAAACAACGACCCCACTAGGACTAGTGGAGGTCCTAGCACAGCTCCCCCGAGACCGGGAGTGTGCGCAGACCGCTCTGGAGGGCCTCGCAAGGAGGATGGCCCGGGTGCAGCGAGAGACGTTGGCGGAGTGGAGCCGAGAGATGGCCCAGCAGACCGAGACCCGTCAGCGGAGCACGCCACCCAAGACGAGGAGACCGACCGCCTCTGAGGATGGCGCGGGAGGACTGAAGGCCGGAGACGGCGCCGAGAAGGGAGCCGAACGAGTGGAGGCAGGTAAAGGGGACGTCTATACCCCAAACCGGGAAACCGCGAACCTGCCCCTGCTCCCCGTCGCAGAGCCCGAAGTCTATCCTGCCGTGCCCGTCGCTGCAACGTCACCGCCGCAGACTAGGCCTCAAACGGGAGCCGCGACCCCTGTGACGTCACACGCCTCGACCCCGGGCGTGACCAAGCAGGAAGTACCACCAGCCTGGTCGCAAGGCCTAGTACCCCCGGGCGCCGCAATACCAACAGCGCCCCCTACCTCCGCGGAGCCCCCGGCCTGGTCGCAGGGCCAAGTAGCCCAGGGCGCCGCCGTCCTTACGGTGCCCTTCACCTTCCAGATACCCCAGGCCTGGCCGCAAGGCCCGGGCAACCCGGGCGCTAACACCACCGCGCCCATAAGACCAAGAGTGCCGCATCTGGGAGAGGAACTGTACGCCCAGCATACGTGCCCGGATGGGCAGCCATTTATATGGCCACCGGAGTTCCACCATCCCCGACTCCGGAGAGAGAGACCCCTGGATGAACCCCTGATCCCGGCTCCAAAGCCCGTAAAGAGGATCTCGCCCCCGCTAGCAGAAGCGCAGTTCGAGTGGGACCCCACCGGAGAAGATCTCATGGGGTTCACTCAAGAGACTCGGGCAGCTGCAGCGGAGCGTGCTGAGTGCTGCCGCCAACAGCTCGAGGACTTTGAGAGGGAGCGGAGAGAGAGGCGGGTCCGGGAACAGCAAGCTCAAGTAAGGAGCGCGGAGCAGAAGAGCCGGGCCAGGAGAGACCCCCGTGCAGCGCATAGTCCCCGCACCACCGGGACTGTGATAAAGTTTAATATGCAGCATGGGTGGGGCTTCATCCGAGACCACCGCACCCTAGGCGACGTCTTCGTGACCAGGAGAGACGTTGAGTCCCACCTACCGGAGGGACACAGAGGTCGTGACCTTTACATCGGGGACGAGGTCACTTTCACCCGGCACAAGTGTGCCAAAGGACCCTACGCCCTCCATGTGCATCGTCTGACGGAGGAAGAGCTGCGGTGTGAGGAGGAAGAACAAGAGGACCCGGACGGGTCTGAAACTAGAGTTAGAGGTAACCACAAAGAAAGAGCAGGAGGACGCCGTCGTTAAGTACAGCAGAGTAGAAGCTGTATATAGTTGCCCGTCGGGGCACCGTGAACTGAAACTGTTACTGTTGCTAATGTAGTCCCCGTTGGGACCAGCATGTGTGAACTGTTACCCGTAATTCCCTAAATCCCACTGGCCGAGGACTGAGAGCGGCCATATCCCTGTAAATAGTTGCGCGTCCTAAAGCGCCCCCTACCGGTTTTATAGGAAAACCAGTTTTCCAGAGAGACTGTCGCACTTTACCCGGTCACACGTTGCACAGTGACCGGAGGAGGAGCCTGAGGCGACGAGAATGATTATATGAAAAGTTTTATATGATGTTTTATTATGTTTATGTTTATGAAAAAAAAAAAATGTATGTTTGTGGATGTTATGTCTTACAGCCCGAGGACGTGCTGTGATTTACCAGGGGGGAATGTAGCACCCTGAGGATTCGGCTGCTACAGGGGTATTGCACCTCAACCCACAGGTGTGATATTCCACTCCCGGGTAAGGATGGAGTGTGGAACTGAGCTCGGTAGGCTGCATGCACTACACACATCCCATTTCCGAGGAACAGGCCGACGGTACTCCCACTTAGAAATGTGCAGGTACGACCGAGTCTGTTCCTGGCTGGAGTGGGAGGGGGGTGGTACATCCCAAGTAGTGTAGGGGCAGATAGGGGGAGCAGCCTGGGTAAAGATAGGAGCTCATTGGGTGCTGGTCACCTGAGCTCACACATAGAGGGTGTATATAAGGTGGGCACCATCAGAGATCAGGGTCAGTCAGTCTGTCAGCCTTTTGCAGAGAGAAGTCAGAGGAGGAAGAGGAGCAGAGAAGCCCTAGAGAGAGAGGAGGAAGAAGGAAAGACCCAGAGAGGGGATAAAGAGAGGACTCTGAGAACCCAAATTCAAGCTACGGGTGAAGAGTCGGCATTAGGGTACCGGAACCCAAGCTGGTGGGGGCAAAAACACACCCCAGCCAGAGACCGGAGGTCGTGGGCAGCGTCTGCCACGGCCACCCACCACATCCACCACGAAGGCATACCACGTGGAGGGTCAGGGAACCCAAGGCCAAGGGTCACCCAACAGAAGGCCCGAGGGAGCTGGACCTGGGTGGATCAATAGTGGGGACGGCCAGAGAAAGGACAGAAGGAGAGCTCAGGGTCACACTCCGGACTCGCTTGGGGGTTGGCTGGATCCAGGACCTGGTGGACGCAGCACGGCTCGGGAGGTCACTTGAAGCTGGAGTGACCGGAACATCAGCAGTGAGTAAATACCCTAAACTGCACAACCCGACTCTGTCTTCCTTTAACATCTATGCTGCACCACCACAACCCCCATCCTCTGCACCTGACCCCCTGAGGCTATACCCCACCCGTTGGGGGTTATACCACCAAAAGCTGCACCTACACCATCAGCCTCAGCGGACCCTGCTGCAGCGGCGGCCATAGTGACCGCAATACAACGGGTGGCGTAGTCGACAATAAAGAACTTTATAACATCTGTAGGACTGCCACATACAACTGAGTTTGACACCCTGGGCACGGACCGGGTCACAGCCACTCGGAAGACTACAACTCCCATCTGATCCGGCTCCGGATATTCCCCCTAAAGAATATGGCCCAGGGGGCGCGTCATAAGTACACCACAACATCTATATATATCCATCTTAACTAACAGTCCTTTTGAGGACTAATCCAGCTGCATCTATTTATTGGTGACAGCAGGAGTTAGGCAGGCAGGCAGTGTATGTGGCAGACTGCAGTGCATATAGCAAGAAGGTCCATTCCAGTTCTGTCAGCTGCTGTTGTTACAGATATTTCTAGAAATAGCCCCAGGTATCAGGCGCCAGGGATTTATTTTTTATCTTAATCCTGATTATTTGCTTAAAAAGCAATCCAGAGAACACAGTTTTCTGCTCCATTTTAAATTCTAAATTTTAAATTTTGTTGCTGTGTGTTAGTGAAGTTATTTACACCAGTTCGCTGTGAAAAATAGTAACCTACAGGCCAGCTATTTAAAACTGTGGCTTTCCGTCACACGAATCACATATAAGTTCGCTCCAAATTCAGCCATTTCTGGCCTCCATTTAAATTTTGTTGCAGTATGTCAGTGAAGTTATCGACACAAGGTCGCTGTGAAAAATAGTAACCTACAGGCCAGCTATTTAAAACTGTGGTTTTCGATCACACGTATCACATATAAGTTCGCTCCAAATTCAGGCATTTCTGGCCTCCATTTAAATTTTGTTGCAGTGTGTCAGTGAAGTTATTGACACAAGGTCGCTGTGAAAAATAGTAACCTACAGGCCAGCTATTTAAAACTGTGGTTCTCCATCACACGTATCACATATCACGGTGGTTCAAATCCAGCCATTTGTAGTGAAAGTGGGAAATATTGTCCTCCATTTAAAAAGGGCAAGGCACGTGGCAAGGGAAAGGGAAGTGAACGTGATAGTGATGGTGCATGCAGAGGACGAGGCCGTGGGCAAGCTGAAGTTGTGCCCCAACAAACACCCACATCTTCTCGCTCGACCTTCCAGTCCCAATTAATAGGGGACAGCAGAACACCAATATTGAACACAGAGCAGTGTGAAAAGATTATTGGTTAGATAGCAGATAATGCTTCCAGTCGCTTAGCCACCACCACCATCACCTTGTCCTTCACACGGTCAAGTCTCAGTAGCTGTGAGTCTGGACTGCATATTCCTCACCCTGATCCTCTTTCCTCCCACCATGCCGAGTGCCCGGAGACAACAGATCCCACACTTGGACACTCCAAAGAGCTGTTCACTTTTCCATTTATAGATTCGAACCTCTCCCCGGTCCACTTGAAGCGGGGCAAGAGAAGATCACATGTAGCGATGCCCAATTATTTGAGCAGCCACGGTCACATGAAGGCGACGGTGGAAAAGTGTCACAAGAGGTGGATGATGATGAGACACAATTGACAGAAAGTCAGGAGGAGGACCAGGATGCAGAAGTGGAAGATGAGGTGGTGGACGATGAAGTCACTGACCCAACCTGGCAAGGTGACATGCACAGCGAGGACAGCA
Organism: Phyllobates terribilis; assembly: GCF_046119375.1. Lineage (NCBI taxonomy): Eukaryota > Metazoa > Chordata > Amphibia > Anura > Dendrobatidae > Phyllobates > Phyllobates terribilis. The sequence continues at coordinate 102,512,450 of NW_027362761.1, read as the reverse complement.
GCACACAAAGGGAGGGAGGCATAGCACCACGACAGGCAAGAACAAGCAGTGTGGTGGCTGCAAACAGAAGGCGGGCAACCGTTCCCCGTAACATCAACTCGACTGAAGTTGCCAGTACAACTGTTAGGTCTTCCCGAGTTTGGTTGTTTTTTAAAGACTCTGCCGATAACCCCAAAAAGGCCATTTGCACCACCTGCCAGGCCAGCATCAGCAGGGGTAGAAAAACTACCAGCCTGACCCTCACCAGCATGATCAGGCACATGGCAGCAAAGCACCCAACTAAGTGGGCCGAACCCCAGGGTCCAGCAACAGTGTGTTCGGGGACACCACTGCTTGTACCACTGTTGTGCATGCACGCCAATCCCCTGTCCATGTTGCATGCTAAGATGCCTCCCACCCTGCACCTGTCGTTGAACACTCTCAACTAGCACCATCAGCAAGCACGTCCACGCTCGTGTCCCAGCACAGCGTTCAGTTGTCCCTTCCCCAGTCCATGGAACGCAAGCGAAAATAGGCAGGTAACGCACCACAGGCCACACTACTAAATTCACACATTATGTGAATGTTTGCACTCGAAATGTTGTCTTTTAGGCTCGTGGAGACCGAAGCTTTACGAAACATAATGGCGGTGGCCGTCCCTCGGTACTCGGTCCCCAGCCGCCACTATTTCTCTCGATGTGCTGTCCCCGCATTACACGAGCATGTGTCCAATAAATAGCAGTACCCTCAACAATGCAGTTACTGGGAAAGTCCACCTAACCACGGACATGTGGACAAGTGCTTATCGGCAGGAACGGTACATCTCGCTGACGGCACACTGGGTTAACATAGTGGAAGCCGAGACTTAATCGGACCTTGGGACGGAACACGTCCTCCCGACGCCGAGGATTGTGGGCCCTGGGTCAATCAGGGTTGCCTCCACATTCTACAGCTCCTGCACCTTCTCCTCCTCCTCTTCAGCATACATCTCCGAAATGACCACTTAAGTCACAAGCTGTAAGCACTGCAACACTGCCTCTGCTAAGCCGCAACAGGCTATGCTGAAGCTAATATGGTTAGATGATAAACCACACAACATTGAAGAGTTGTGGACAGCTCTGAGAGAGCAGACAGATCTGTGGCTGACACCGCTGACCCTACAGCCAGGCATGTTCGTGTGTGACAATGGCCGGAATCTAGTGGCGGCTCTGAGGTGAGGCGAGGCGAGCTCACACATGTACCATGCTTTGCCCATGTGCTTAACTTCATGGTTCAGCGGTTTCGCAAAACCTACCCGGATATGCTGGATCTGCTTGTCAAAGTACGCCACCTGGGTGCCCATTTTAGAAAGTCAGCTACAGCTTCTGCCACCTTTGCCGTGCTTCAGCAGCATTTGCAGCTTCCGGCTTACTGACTTGTGTGTGATGTCCTCACGCGTTGCAACTCTACATTGCAGATGTTTTGAAGCATTCGTGAGCCGAAGAGGCCAGTTGTTGAGTACCAGCATCAACAAGGCCGTCGGTATTCAGGTCAGACTCCACACATGAAACCTCAGGAGTGGACATGGATGTCAGACATCTGTACCATCCGCCAAAACTTTGAGGACTCCACCAAGAGTGTCACCATCCCGCTTCTTTGTCTTCTGAAATGCTCTCTGCTCTCAATCAAAGAGGATGCAGTGCAGGCGGCGCACAATGAGATGGAGCAAGAAATCACACAGGGCGATTACACACAGCCCAGCCTCATCTCATCCCAACGTGGATTGGGTGACAATGAGGAAGAGGAGGAGGAGCAGGAAGAACAGGAGCTAGTTTCTTGCACTATAGACAGTACTACCTGCACAACTGTCATACCGTCTGTTCAGCGTTGATGGCCTGAGGGAGGAGGAGGAAGAGGAGGAGGATGAGGAGGAGAGTATGGTCAGTCGTCCTCTTGGTGAGGACACAGAAGTCTTGCATCTTTGCAGTCTGGCACACATAGCTGAGTTTATGTTACCCTGCCTTTCCTATGACCGTCACGTTGTCCAAATTTTGGTTGACAGTCATTACTTGTTGGTGGCGCTTGTAGACCCACACTACAGGGAGAACTTTATATCTCTTATTCCCAAGGCGGACAGGTCTACTAAAATAGGGCAGTACCAGAAGGCCGTTGTTGCGGAATTATTATAAAAATTCCCATCTGAAAATGCTGGCGGCAGAGGTCACAGTTCACTGGACAACCAAGAAGTACAGGCGAGAGAGACACAACTCCAATCCAGCAGAGGCAGGGGAACACTGTCAAAGTTCTGGGACAGTTTTCTCAGACCCTCCCATCTTACAGGCCCTGAGGCACGGGGTACTCTCACAAGGAGTGCAAAGTTTGGTAAGATGGTGAGGGAGTACCTTGCCGACTGTACCAACATCCTCAGTGATTCCTCTGTGCCTTATAATTATTGGGTATCCAAGCTGGACACATGGCATGACCTGGCTCTCTACGCCTTGGAGGTCCTGGCCTGCCCTGCCGCTATTGTGTTGTCAGAGCGGGTTTTTAGTGCCGCTGGTGGAATTATAACTGATAAGAGCATCCACCTGTCAACTGAAAATGCTGACAGGCTGACTCTTATAAAAATGAACAAGGGCTGGATTGGGCCAGACTTTTCAACACCACCAAATGACAGCAGTGTAATATAAACTCAAATCCAGTGGTTTTTTTGGGAGGTGTATTCCCATGCACCTTTTCACACCCACACATGGGTATACTCTTCCTGATTTTGGCTATTTGCTCTTGTCCTCCTCCTACCTCCTCATCCTCATCCTCCACCACCATATCACCAGGGTGACCATGGTCCGTGATGCAACACCCACATAGTTTTTTTTAAAGGGTGTTTATGATGCCCATAAAAAAAAAAATTTTATACAGTATGTTCATGTATACCCCCAGGGGTAAATGTTTGTCAGCCCATACACTTAGTGCATGGGCATTACAAGTATAGGAGACCAGCTCCTTTCTAATGGAAACATTTTTTTATGAGGCCCTCTACGTCTCTTCCAAGGGGCATTGAAGTGTCTCCCAATTTTTTTTTCAGCCCTTGCATTCACTGCATAGGCCAACACTATAGGAGACCCACTTCCTAATAATGGGAACATTTTTTCATGAGGCCATCTATGTCTCTTCCAAGGGGCATTGGATTGCCTCCCAATTTTTGGCAGCCCTTGCATTCACTGCATAGGCCAACACTATGGGAGACCCTCTCCTTTCTAATGGGAATTTGTCATTACTGTGGCCCTGCTATATGTGTCTTTAAATTCTTAGTGGGTTTTTTCCTAAATTTTGTCAGCCGTTGGACTCACTGTATACCCTATAACTGTATAGCAGACCCTCTCCATTCTAATTGGAACATGTCATACTCGTTACTGTGGCCCTGCTCTATGTGTTTTTAAATTCTTAGTGGGGTTTTTCCTAAATTTTGTCAGCCGTTGGATTCACTGCATACCCTATAACTGTATAGCAGACCTTCTCCTTTCTAATTGGAACATGTCGTACTCGTTACTGTGGCCCTGCTCTATGTGTTTTTAAATTCTTAGTGGGGTTTTTCCGAAATTTGGTCAGCCGTTGGACTCACTGCGTACCCTTTAACTGTATAGCAGACCCTTTCCTTTCTAATGGGAACATGTCGTACTCGTTACTGTGGCCCTGCTCTTTGTTTCTTTAAATTCTTAGTGGGGTTTTTCCTAAATTTGTTTAGCCATTGGACTCACTGCATACCCTATAACTGTGTAGCAGACCCTCTCCTTTCTAATGGGAACATGTCATACTCGTTACTGTGGCCCTGCTCTATGTGTCTATAAATACTTAGTGGGGATTTTCCTAAAATTGGTCAGCCATTGGACTCACTGCATACCCTTTAACTGTATAGCAGACCCTCTCCTTTCTAATGGGAACATGTGGTACTCATTACTGTGGCCCTGCTCTCTCTGTCTTTAAATTCTTAGTGGGGTTTTTCCTAAATTTGGTCAGTCGTTAGACTCACTGCATACCCTATAACTGTATTGCAGACTCTCTCCTTTCTAATAGGAACATGTCGTACTTGTTACTGTGGCCCTGCTCTATGTGTCTTAAAATTCTTAGTGTAGTTTTTCCTAAATTTGGTCAGCCGTTGGACTCACTGCCTACCCTATAACTGTATAGCAGACCCTCTCCTTTCTAATAGGAATATGTCGTACTCATTACTGTGGCCCTGCTCTATGTGTTTTTAAATTCTTAGTGGAGTTTTTCCTAAATTTGGTCAGCCGTTGGATTCACTGCATACCCTATAACTGTATAGCAGACCCTCTCCTTTCTAATGGGAACATGTCGTACTCGTTACTGTGGCTCTGCTCTATCTGTCTTTAAATTCTTAGTGGGGTTTTTCCTAAATTTGGTCAGCCGTTAGACTCACTGCATACCCCATAACTGTATTGCAGACTCTCTCCTTTCTAATGGGAACATGTCGTACTCGTTACTATGGCCATGCTCTATGTGTCTTTAAATTCTTAGTGGAGTTTTTCCTAAATTTGGTCAGCCGTTAGACTCACTGCATACCCTATAACTGTATTGCAGACTCTCTCCTTTCTAATGGGAACATGTCGTACTCGTTACTGTGGCCCTGCTCTATGTGTTTTTAAATTCTTAGTGGGTTTTTTCCTAAATTTGTTCAGCCGTTGGACTCACTGCATACCCTATAACTGTATAGCAGACCTTCTCCTTTCTAATGGGAACATGTCATCAGGGGTGGATTAAGAGTAGCCAGGGCCCCGGGCAGTTTGGAAGGCAAGGAACCCCAGGGACCCGATGTATCATGTCACATAATCTCCTTTTGATAGCTCATGTGATGGGTCATGTGAGTAACACACAGGTGCTCTAGTTCACATCTGTAGATGGAAAACGACAATTTTTTTCCCTTATGTAGAGCACTGTCCATGGCGCTAAATAAAATAGAGCAGAGTGATCAACCTATGGGGGCTTTTATACATGTCAACCATAACAAAAAAAAAACGTAAAAAAAATCTCTATTTAGCTTAAAAACCCCATATATAAATGCCAATACTTTGCACAGAAAAACAGTGATATAAAATAAGAGCAGAAATGAGGGGAGATAGTGATTCGTTTTGGCCTTCACAATTGCCTTCCTGACAGCGGAGGTTGCCACCCTAACTTGAAACAGTATGGCGCCCCAGCTCCTCGCCGACTGCCCCTATGTAGCCCTACCACTACTCTAACTGACCAGGCATCCTCAATAGGTGATCAGATAATATGTAATGAACATATACAAATGTATACAGGATAGATACTAGTGGGCTGAGGGGTATATATCAGAAATATTATTCAACTATCTAATCAGAAAAAACCCTAACAAAGTCCAAGAAGAAGTGTATATGATGTCCTTGTCAAACAAAGAATAACCCTTCAGATCATAAATGGCCGGTCATGTGGCAGTGCAATTAAAACCCCAAAACATCCATATACCTCAGTCACGTTTCTATGGACATTGAATATCCTATATATGTATATAGCCTGAACCCTTGTGTACTTAGCTTATTGGCATTTTCTTCCAACGCGTTTCCCCCCTCTTTTGGTCATTCAGGGATTCATCAGGGAATTCCTTCAATCAGGACAAGAAAAGGAGACCATAAGCTGTACTGCAATGTGGACACAGCCCCCTACATACAGTATGAGCCCGCACATAGCTCCCTAGATACAGTATGAGCCCGCACATAGCTCCCTAGATACAGTACCTAGATACAGTATGAGCCCCACATGCATATATACATTATATACATACACATACATATATATATATATATATATATATATATATATATATATATATATATATATATATATTGTACTGCAGCGACTTGCTGGCATTACGGTAATGGTCTGGGATGTGTTTTACCTGACCATATACCTTTCCCCTCAGGTGACTGGTCACATGACTGTGACATCACACAGGTCCTGTATGCACAGTAAAGGTCTGCACACATGACTGGGAAAGCACACAGGACCTATACACACAGCTGACTGATCACATGACTGTGACATCAGCAAGGTCCTGTCAGTATGTGTGTGTGTGTGTGTGCACAGGATATATAAACCCTGGTAATTTGAGACAGGTGTGTTCGGTGTGAGGCGTGAGGCCTGTGCTCCGTGTGTGTGGGACACCGTTTGTGAGAGGCCTAGGGAGGCCGAGAGTGAAGCCTGGCAGCCTGAAAGGCCGAGCCTGGATCCTGTGAGTGGATGTCAGTGGCCTTTGAGGGAGAGCCAGCTTGGTGCAGAACCCTGAAAGGCACAGGCTGGATGTCAAGTGTGGAAGACATACCAGTAGCCTACGAGGGGACGACGGCTAGAGACCCCTACATGGGAAAGCCGCAAAGCCACAGTGGTGGCGGAATAAACGGACTGTAGCAGCCAAAACCCGCTAAAGGTAAAACGCTGCGTTATATGGACATTTATGTTGTTGCCTAGCCGAGGGCTATAACGGGAGCCAAGTGGACGTATCTGTCGCTGGAAAGGCTCCCGAATTGTGATGTGTGTAATATGCCGGTCTGCCACTTGAGAAGCTCCCGGAGGTGATAGGTGTAAACATGCCGGGCGTATACTAAGATGGACTGTGTGATTAGCGGTTTATGACGAAATAAAAAACTGCATTGTGAATTATCGGAAGGACATTGCTTATGTGCCTTAATTGACACGGTGCAGCGAGTATCCCCCATTATGATGACTAGCGCTGCCTTACATATGGTTCGAGAATGCGGGCAACGGCAGCCCGGTTGCTAGCGGCAACGACAACCGGTTGCTAGGGGCAACGGCACAGGACGACGAGTGTGGATAAAGCATCTTGCTGCAACTCGGCGGGGTTGCGAAGATTGTCGTCGCACTCAAAACTGGTTTGCTGTGGCTCGGCGGGGCTCACGAAATTAAAAGCACCTGGCTGCAACTCGGCGGGGTTGCGAAGATTATCGTCGCACTCAAACCTGGTTTGCAGTGGCTCGGCGTGGCCAAGAATATTTTTCCGGGAGAGCGGTGAAGTTCTAGTGTGAACAGCGTACCGCGATGGCTGTGAGCAAAGCAGCAGATCTGTCTGGAGCTATTGAGCGGTTGAAGGGCCGGTTGGGACCGGAGCAGGTATTTGGGAAACTTTTACTGGACATGGTGCAGGAACCGCAGGAGCTGTGGGCACCATATGGAATGGCGGCAGTGGACCATTCTATGGACTCTCCGGGGGCGCCAGTGATGTCCCAGAGTGCCCGGGGAGGTGGTAAGAGATGTTGTGAACTGAGTCCTAAGACTACTGCTGATTTTTTGTGTAAAAATTACCCTGCCGGTGTGGTTGTTAAAAAGGGGACGGAGTCTAAAAAAGGGGCGGATTTTCACAAGAGTGTGGACTGCAGAAAACTGGAAATTGTTACTGGTTGTGGGTTGGTACCTCCTAAAAATGACAATGTGACCGTTGATAATGGGGTAACTCCAGTAGAAGGGGGTGACGTCAAAGTGGGAGGTGACCTGTTAGTCCACAACACCATGGGGAGTGACACAGACCCCGTAGCTGACTGTGACACTATGAAAGTAAAAAGTGAGTTCGGTCAGGAGGGGCTAGACGAGGGGAGAGAGTCCCCCTCTCGTCGTCGACGGCGCAAGGGCCACAAAAAGGTTGCTCCGGTAGCACTCCCTGAAAATGAAAATAAAGAGAATATAGTACTGTGTGCCTATGCTTCAAGTGTGGATCCTCCTTTAGAGGTAGAAGAGGAGATGACGTTCAACCTCCGGTACGGTACTGAGACTGACGGGTCAGGATCCGACAGCCCTGAAAGGGGAGGCGGCCAGTCATGACCAAGAGCTGGAGCCTATCAGGCCGCAGTGTCAGATTGACGTGCAGCAGTTATGTGAAAACCTGGGGAACGTGTCCCCAGACCAGCTGAACCTGGAGACTGAGCAGCGGAAAATATACCAGGTTATGAGGAACTGGCAGCGAGACATGGAGGAAAGCAACGTGGAAATTAACCATTGGAAGGAAATGTTCTACGGAATTAAGGAGGACCGCCGTAAAATCAAGGAGGAGGTTTTTCAATTACAGATTGACAAAGCGGTGTATGAAGATGAGTTATGCGAGGTGAAAGATCGCTTCTCCCTGGTACAGTTAGAGCTGTCGGCCCTCAAAGAGGCACTGCAGCATGAAGTTGCTGGGCGTGAACAAAACCTAGAACGATTGCACGAACAGTTCAACCAGGAGCTGTGTGACTCCAAGAAGGAGTGTGATGAAAAGTTCGGTATGGAACTGCAACAACTTAAGAGAGATTATGAGGATCTCCTCAAGGTAAAAGAAAAACTAGAGGAGGATAAGGCGGGTGCAGAGCAAGTGCGCCAAGTGGATGAGACCACTCTGCAAGAGACCCGTGAGGAGAATGATGATCTCCGTGGAAAGACCCTAGGTCTGGAAGCTCAGGTGAAGGAGCTACAGATGTCCTGTGAAACTCTCCAGAGGGCGGAGAGGTGCCTTAAAGAAACAGTCAGCAAGATGGAAGCTGAGCGGAAAAAGATGGAGGAGTCCATCGGAGAAGCCACAGACCAGGGCCAGGAGTTGGCCGCTGGAGAGGGGAGGTATGAAGCAGATACCTCCTCGAGTGATGTGAGCTTGGATGATTCAGTGGAAGTAAGAGCCGAGATCAGGGAGCTCAAGGAATTGCTTCAGGCCCATTTGAAGCAAGAGAGGTCTGAGAGAACTCTTCTGTTAAAAGAGCAGTTGAAGCAGGAAGAGCTTCAGAGACGGGCCGCTGAGAGGCGAGTGACGGAACTAGAGGAAGAGGTTTCCAGGCTCAAAAGTCAACTGACAAAGTATCACTCGGTGAACGAGGCCTCCTTGGAGAAGGAAAAGGGCAAACACGTTGCACTCACTCCCTTATACCATGAGAAGGTGGACCTGAGGAGAGCTAAGAGCATGGTAACAGAAGACAAATATGAAGTGGAAGTGGTCAAGACGAAAATTCGTGAATTTGTAGCTGTGAGTCAGCTCAGGGTAAGCATACAGGGGGAAGAAGCTGAAAGTCTGTTGTCCCTGAATCCTGAGCTGGTTGATCATCTGGAAACTACTGGTGAGACCGAAACGTCTTGGTACAAATGCCTCATAGATGTACCCGAGGATTTGAGGGAAGAATGCACCCGTGAGTCCGTGCATGAAGAGTTTAAGAAGGCTGTGGGAGCCTGTAAGGTGTACTTGACCTCCGAAGCTAAACAGCTGGTGGTTCTGTCCATGACCGAAGTCACAGTGAAGAGGGTGGCGACTCTAAGTGATATGCATTGGCGATGTATTCGCACGAAGCGGTTTCTCCGGTTGAAGACGGAACAAGCCGTTAGACAACTGGAGCTGATGAGGAAAGCTCACAGTATGCGTGAAGAGGTCATCCGGGTGCCTCATGTTCTGGTGAGAAAGCTCATTGGGAGAAGCGGTCGAGCCATGCAGATGATGGTCAAGAAGTCTGGTGGGGTGAAAGTAAGCAGTCCACGTGATCATCAGGACTGGATACTAGATGAAGACGGCATGGTGTCCTTCTCCGCTGTAGGAACAGAAGAAAGCCTAGAATATATACGCATGCTGATTGAGTACCGAGTGACCTACCTGCAGGAGGTAGAACAATTGAATCTTGCTAGACTGCGAGTAGATAGACAGCATCATCTGAGCAGCAGAAGATGGAAGCCGTCTAGAAATAGTGAGACCCGACATAGAAAGGGCCCCCTAAATAACAGAACAGCTACAGCTGGAGTTAGGGACCTTTCAAGATGTCCTGAGAGTAGTGGGCGTGGGTTTAGAGGTAGTGAGACCTCCAGTAACTCAGGTTTGAGCAGCCCATACAAACGACCCCATAGAGGACGGGACAGTACGGAGTCGAACCGGACCTTAGATACCAGGGCATGTGAGTCATACCGCTGTATGACTGACCGCTGGGAGCGGGGAGGTCTGACAAGATTATGACTGACCGCTGGGAGAGGGGGAGCTCTGACAAGGTTACGACCCGGAAAGGTGACCCGACGAAGTCAGTGACAGTGACAAATGGTAGGTCCCTAAGGAATGGGCTAATGTCATTGACTACTATTCCAGGCGCTGAACAGCGCAATTGACAAGTACATGGTCTCGGTATGAGCTGTGGGATATGAGGTGATTGTGTATATTATGTGTTCAACCCCACAAGTTTGAACAGAGGGGGGGGATATGTAATGCAGCGACTTGCTGGCATTACGGTAATGGTCTAGGATGTGTTTTACCTGACCATATACCTTCCCCCTCAGGTGACTGGTCACATGACTGTGACATCACACAGGTCCTGTATGCACAGTAAAGGTCTGTACACATGACTGGGACAGCACACAGGACCTATATACACAGCTGACTGATCACATGACTGTGACATCAGCAAGGTCCTGTCAGTATGTGTGTGTGTGTGCACAGGATATATAAACCCTGGTAATTTGAGACAGGTGTGTTCGGTGTTCGGCGTGAGGCCTGTGCTCCGTGTGTGTGGGACACCGTTTGTGAGAGGCCTAGGGAGGCCGAGAGTGAAGCCTGGCAGCCTGAAAGGCCGAGCCTGGATCCTGTGCGTGGATGTCAGTGGCCTTTGAGGGAGATCCGGCTTGGTGCAGAACCCTGAAAGGCGCAGGTTGGATGTCAAGTGTGGAAGACATACCAGTAGCCTATGAGGGGATGACGGCTAGAGACCCCCACCTGGGAAAGCCGCAAAGCCACAGTGGTGGCGGAATAAACGGACTGTAGCAGCCAAAACCCGCTAAAGGTAAAACGCTGCGTTATATGGACATTTATGTTGTTGCCTAGCTGAGGGCTATAACGGAAGCCAAGTGGACGTATCTGTCGCTGGAAAGGCTCCCGAATTGTGATGTGTGTAATATGCCGGTCTGCCACTTGAGAAGCTCCCGGAGGTGATAGGTGTAAACATGCCGGGCGTATACTAAGATGGACTGTGTGATTAGCGGTTCATGACAAAATAATAAACTGCATTGTGAATTATCGGAAGGACATTGCTTATGTGCCTTAATTGACCCGATGCAGCGAGTATCCCCCATTAGGATGACTAGCGCTGCCTTAAAATATATATAGTAAGAGCCGCCACATAGCTACCTACAGTATGAGCACTTGCATAACTACCTATATACAGTATTAGCTCCACATAGCTCCATATATACAGTATGAGCTGCCATATAGCCTCCTATATACACTATAAGCTTGCACATAGCTACCTATATACAGAATAAGCCCACACATTGCTCCCTACATACAGAGTGAGCCCCCACATAGCTCCCTACATACAAAGTGAGCCCCATATAGTCTCCTTTATACAGTGTGAGCCCCCATGTAGTCTCCTTGATACAGTATGAGCCCACACATAGCTCCCTATATGCAGAAAAAGCTCGCACATAGCTCCCTATATAGAGAATGTGCCTGCACATATATTCTCATATACATAACGAGTAGAGATGAGCGGTGTTCGACTCGAACTGTTCGCCAATCTCAAATTCGAGCTGTTTTGGGCGGTGTTCGAGCCGTTCGGCGAACACGAACAATTTGAAAAAAATTCGGCTGTTCGAGGTTATGTTCGATAACTGTTCGTGCACCAAAATCATAACTGGATTTTTTTCTCAGTAATGCAGAAAATTAACGTTAATACGCAGTTAGAGTGTACAGCGGGGCGGGGGGAGAGGCAGGGGATGGATATCTGCATAAATAATGAAGATCTCCATTTTTTTTTCTCTTTCCCGCATTTACAGTGGGGAGGTGCAATCTGTCGGCCTATCAGCAGCGCACACACGGAGCGAACTGCTTTTTTTCACACAAGCAAGGGCATGTGTCATTGGCAGTGTATGTCACATGTCCTTGCCCTATAAGACCCAGCCATTTTCCACGTAGCCACCATTTTCTCACTGCTGCAGCTGCGTGTTAGACGGCACCACTGTTGCTGTGTGCGCTATACTTTGAGTGTTAATTTCAAGCCAATTTTCGCACAAATCTACAGATAGCTTGGGAGAAGGGAATAGTTGTGATTGCAGTCCTTTTGAGGACTAGGTTACCTCATTTCCTGCGACTTTTATCAGGTAGGTCTGTGCTCTTAAATAGATAGGTTGGGAGTAAAGACTAATTGTAATTGCAGTCCTTTTGAGAGCTAGGTTACATCAGTTCCTATCACTTTTATCAGGCAGGTCCGTGCTCTTAAATAGATAGGTTGGGAGTAAAGACTAATTGTAATTGCAGTCCTTTTGAGGGCTAGCTAACATCAGTTCCTATCACTTTTTGCCAGGCAGGTCTGTGCCAGTGCTGTGCAAGTTTTTTTCACAGCATTTGGCTAAATCTAGCTAAGCAAATCCTTTTTGGCCTCTTGCAGTGTGTGTTAGTCAGTGGAGTAGCCTATCTGTGTTGCAAGCTACACCACCTGTGTATTGAATATAATTTTTTTACTGCACCTAGCCAAGTAAAACCTTTTGGGCATAGCATTATTCTATTAGTCCATCTATACTAACCTCCACCAGGTATCAAAATAATTTTTATCTGCAACTAGCTCTGAAAAAATATTTGGGCTTGTAGCAGTGTGTGGGATTTGTTCTATTAGTCCATCTATACTAACCTCCACCAGGTTGCAAATTCAAAATAATTTTTATCTGCATCTAGCTCTGAAAAAAATATTTGGGCTTGTAGCAGTGTGTGGGACTTGTTCTATTAGTCCATCTATACTAACCTCCACCAGGTTGCAAATTTAAAATAATTTTTATCTGCATCTAGCTCTGAAAAAATATTTGGGCTTGTAGCAGTGTGTGGGACTTGTTCTATTAGTCCATCTATACTAACCTCCACCAGGTTGCAAATTCAAAATAATTTTTATCTGCATCTAGCTCTGAAAAAATATTTGGGCTTGTAGCAGTGTGCGGGACTTGTTCTATTAGTCCATCTATATTAACCTCCACCAGGTTTCAAATTCAAAATAATTTTTATCTGCATCTAGCTCTGAAAAAATATTTGGGCTTGTAGCAGTGTGCGGGCTTTGTTCTATTAGTCCATCTATATTAACCTCCACCAGGTTTCAAATTCAAAATAATTTTTATCTGCATCTCGCTCTGAAAAAATATTTGGGCTTGTAGCAGTGTGTGGGACTTGTTCTATTATTCCATCTATACTAACCTCCACCAGGTTTCAAATTCAAAATAATTTTTATCTGCATCTAGCTCTGAAAAAATATTTGGGCTTGTAGCAGTGTGTGGGACTTGTTCTATTAGTCCATCTATACTAACCTCCACCAGGTTGCAAATTCAAAATAATTTTTATCTGCATCTAGCTCTGAAAAAATATTTGGGCTTGTAGCAGTGTGTGGGACTTGTTCTATTAGTCCATCTACGCTAACCTCCACCAGGTTGCAAATTCAAAATAATTTTTATCTGCATCTAGCTCTGAAAAAATATTTGGGCTTGTAGCAGTGTGCGGGACTTGTTCTATTAGTCCATCTATATTAACCTCCACCAGATTTCAAATTCAAAATAATTTTTATCTGCATCTAGCTCTGAAAAAATATTTGGACTTGTAGCAGTGTGTGGGACTTGTTCTATTAGTCCATCTATACTAACCTCCACCACCTGTGTATGTAATAAAATTGTTTTACTGCATCTAACCCAGCCAATACTTTTGGGCTAATACCACAGTTTGGCCACTCAGCTCTGCTCGGTTCCCATCCATAGTTTTTTGTGCAAACAACTCCAGAGTTGTCAATTAGTTAACCACCAAAATGAGTGGAAAAAGGCCTGCTACTGGTGGAAAAGGGAATAGGCCTGTTGGGAAGGGAAAAAAAGGATGTGTCCGTGGGGTAGGTGTTAAAGCAACAGTAACATCTGCAGAAGAAAGACCATCTTCCAGTCATACTAAGATGTCTACTTCTTTTAGCAGACAATGTGATAAGATCCCTTTCTTACGGCCACGCCAATCGCTACAAATTCCAGATGAGACACAAAAACAGCAGGTGCTTCAACGGATATCAAGTGCTCCTTTAGGTGGGCTCTCCTCCACCTCAACTTCAACATCACAAATACTCCAGTTCTCAGAGGTGTCACCCAATCGCACTTGCTTCCTCACAGCTCCCAAGTCTCCAGATGCCCGCCTGAGTATGGGGCAGAACAGATGGTTGAGTCTGCAGAGCTGTTTACTCATACTATAGCCTGGGAATCAGAGGTCGGCTCCAGAGCTTCTGTGAATTCAGACGAGGAAATGATTTGCACTGATGCCCAGAATGTTTATGAGTCGGATCCAGGACTAGACTCAGAAGGTTCTGACCATAATGTAGACCCTCGTTCCCAAACTGTAACTCCTGTTGGTGGAGACAATGAGGAAGATGATGATGAGACTCAAATACCTGATTGGATCGACAACTTGAGTTTTTTGTCAGGGCAGGAAGAGGTTGGCTCTGAGGACGATGGGTGTGATAACACACAGGGTGATGATGACGAGGTTGGAGATCCCACTTACTGTCAACGCACAGTCAGCCAGTCGATGAGGTCAGCAGGGGAGGTGGAGGAGGATGCTAGCGACAACGAGGTCAGGTTGCGCCTTCCTGGACAGAGACGTAGTACTGGAAGCACGTCAACAACTGCATCCTCAAACACAACTCTGCCTCTGACCACAAGTAGTGGTGGCTCTTCAGGTCGCATGGGTGCTAAGCCTTGCATAGCCTGGGCATTTTTTCAGATCGATAAGGATGACCCAACTCGTGTTATCTGTAACATTTGTCAGCAAAAGCTAAGTAGAGGCCAAAAAATACATAGTTTGAGTACTTCATGCATGATCCGGCACATGGATATGAAGCATAAGTTGCAGTGGGAAGCTCACTGTGCTACAATGCGGCCTAGCCGGCCGGGCCAACCGCTGTCTGCCACATCTTGTGCATCCACGGCCTCTTCATCCTCTGTGACTGGGGGGACAGCAGTCACACCTGTTTTGGGACGCAGACCTGCCACCTCTTTACCCGCAACAGCCAGCGTGATTGGCAGGTCATCATTTTCTTTGGAGGTGGAAACACTAGCTGGTGTTCAGCGCGGTCCGACATCGATAGCACCACCTTTGGATCAAGGCAACCTAACATGTCCGCCTGCATCTTCCTCACAGACCAGCAGTTTGCCGGGGACACCCTTCTCAACCCCGTCTAAGCACAACAGCCAGCCCTCGGTCCCTCAGATGTGGACAAGTAAAAGACCATTTCCTCCTAGCCATGAGAAAGCTAAGAAGTTGAATTTCACCATCTGCAAGCTCTTGGCTACCGAAATGCTGCCTTTCCGCCTGTTGGACACAGAGGATTTTCGAGACCTTATGTCCGTCGCAGTGCCCCAGTACCAGATGCCCAGTCGGCACTACTTCTCAAAGAAAGTTGTGCCTGCGCTCCACCAGCATGTCGCACACAACATCACCGCTTCTTTGAGAAACTCTGTGTGTGACAGGGTGCATTTCACCACAGACACTTGGACGAGTAAGCATGGACAGGGGCATTACATGTCGCTGACTGGGCACTGGGTAACTATGGTGACAGTAGGACAAGGGGCTGCTGTCCAAGTCATGCCGTCCCAACGAGTTGTGCGTCAATCCTCTTTATCTCGAAGTTCCTCCACTGCTTCTGCCTCCTCAACCTCATCTCGGTCCTCCACCTGCAACCAAAGTCTGTCTGGTCATGCCACCCGCTTTCTAACTGTGCAGAAGGGATCCTGCACACCTCCTTACTATGCTGGCAGCAGGGCTCAATGTCATCAGGCGGTTTTTACTTTGAAATGTCTGGGAAATGTGAGTCACACAGCTGAGGAGTTGTGGTCAGCTCTGGAGAACCAGTTTCATGAATGGTTGTCTCCACTGAACCTGAAACCAGGGAAGGCCATGTGCGACAATGCTGCAAACCTGGGTGCGGTCCTTCGCCGGGGCAATGTCACACACGTGCCTTGTATGGCTCACGTGTTGAACCTGGTTGTCCAGCAATTTTTAGCCCACTATCCCGGACTAGATGGCCTTCTGCAGAGGGCACGGTCGCTGTGTGCTCACTTCCGCCGTTCGCATCCCGCAGCTCAGCGACTTACATCTCTACAGAAGTCGTTGGGCCTGCCACTTCACCGGCTAAAATGCGATGTGCCTACCCGGTGGAATTCAACTCTGCACATGTTGCAGCGACTGTGGCAGCACCGAAAAGCCCTGGTGCAATACGTTCTGATGTATAGCCTGGGCCAACGAGATCCAGAGGTGGGGCAAATCACGCTGGAGGAGTGGTCTCAGATCAGGGACCTATGCACTCTTCTGCGACGAAATGGCGACGAAGATATTTAGTGCTGACGATGCCATTATCAGCATGGCTATTCCGGTGATTTACATGCTGGAGCACATGTTAAACAGAATTCGGAGTCAGGTGGTGGCACAAGAGGAGGTGGAGGAAATAGAGGAGGAGGAGTTGTATGCGGAAGGGCTAACATCTGCAAGGTCCAGACGGTCGGCAGCACCAAGGCGGCAGGCATGTGAGGGTGGGGGAGATGGTTTTACCAGGGCGCATGGTAGCAGCCAAACTAGTGAGGAAGGTGCAGGAGCCCTGGAAGAAGTGGAGGACGAACTGATGGAAGACTCATCAGATGAGGGAGACCTTGATCACATTTCTGTTGTGTGAGGTTGGGGGGAGAGGGCAGAGGAAGGAAGCATGATTGTTACCTCGCCACCAACGCAACAGGGACTTGGTGCTCCTGGATGCGCAACACACATGAGTGCCTTCTTGCTGCACTACCTGCAACATGACCCTCGAATTGTGAGAATTAGAAATAATCCTGACTACTCGGTTGCCACACTGTTAGATCCCCGGTACAAAAGTAAATTTGCAGAAATTATTCCTGCCATAGAACGGGATGCACGCATGCAGGAGTATGCTTTTCCACAAACCACCAGTGGTGCACGTAGTGAATCTCACAGCTCCAACTTGCCAACCGTGGGACCGTCAAGTGTTCAGCACTCAAAACGTAACAGAAACACAGTATCTGCTGGTAACATCAATTTTGCAGAATCATTTCACCACTTTTTTAGCCCATCCTTTGCAAGGCCACAGGAGACAAGAAGTCTGACACATAGTCAACACCTAGAGACGATGGTACAGGAGTATCTCCAAGTAAACATTTAAGCCATGACTGTGTCACTGGACCCTTGCTCTTTTTGGGCTTCCAATCTGGATAAATGGCCGGAGCTCGCCACTTACGCCTTGGAGATCTTGTCATGCCCCGCTGCCAGCGTTCTGTCTGAACGTGTGTTCAGCGCTGCTGGTGGTGTGCTGACAGATAAGCGCACGCGGCACTCCGCTGATATTGTAGACAGACTCACGTTCATAAAGATGAACAAATCATGGATCCAAAAGAACTTTTCTACCCCTGTGTCATCCTGGGGAGAGTAAAAGCTTGATGATTTGTTAAAATCACTTCACCAACCGTTTTAAGCTTTCAAATTACTAATCATGTTTATCTGTATCTTGGCTGGAAAATAATTTGAGACTTGTAACAGTGTGCAGTACTGATTCTATTAGGCCATCTATACGAAACTCTACCAGATTTAAAATTACTAATCATGTTTATCTGTATCTTGGCTGGAAAATAATTTGGGCCTTGTAGCAGTGTGCAGTACTGATTCTATTAGGCCATCTATACTAAACTCCACCAGATTTAAAATTAGTAATCATGTTTATCTGTATCTTTGCTGGAAAACAATTTGGGCCTTGAAGCAGTGTGCAGCACTGATTCTATTATGCCATCTATACTAAACTCCTCTAGATTTAAAATTACTAATCATGTTTATCTGTATCTTGGCTGGAATATAATTTGGGCCTTGTAGCAGTTTGCAGTACTGATTCTATTAGGCCATCTCTACTAAGCTCCACCAGCTTTCAAATTAATAATAATTTTTAGCTGCATCTAGCCTGGAAAATAATTTTGAGGCTCCTAGATGCGCAAAACACATGAGTGCCTTCTTGCTGCACTACCTGCAACATGACCCTCAGATTGTCAGAATTCGAAATAATCCTGACTACTGGGTTGCCACACTCTTAGATCCCCCACACTCTTCGATCAACCTTTTCATTTTAATAAAGAACAAAAAAATGGTCATTTTTGAAATTATAAGCATTAGCAGGTTATTACAAACTGAAATCAAGCAGTTTTCAACACAAAACTTTATTCTAGGTGATGTTACATTTGCACATAGGACCCCTTGTTCGAATGGAGCTTCTGAACTCTCTCGTCCATTGAATTTGTCAGGTTTTGGATGGTTTCTGCTTCAATTGTTTTGCATGAGGACAGAATAACCTCCCAGAGCTGTTGTTAGATGAGAACTGCCTCCCGCCATAGACACTCCTTTTGATGATGCTCCAGAGGTTCTCAATGGGGTTGAGGTCAGGGGAGCATGGGGGTCACACCATAAGTTTGTCCCCTTTTATGCCCATATCAGCCAGAGATGCAGATGTGTTATGTGCAGCATGGGACGGTGCATTATCATGCATGAAAATGATCTTGCTGCGGAATACACGGTTCTTCTTCTTGAACCATGGAAGGAAGTGCTGTTTGAGAAACTCCACATACATTATGGAGTTCATCTTTACCCCTTCAGGGATCCTAAAGGGGCCGACAATCTCTCTCCCCATGATTCCAGCCCAAAACATTACTCCACGTTCTCCTTGTTGGCACCGTAGCCGTGTTTGCATGGGGTGTCCATCAACCAGCCATCCTCCACTCCATCCATCTGGACCATCGAGCATTGCACGGCACTCATCGGCGAACAAAACAGTTTTGAAGTCAGTCTTCATGTATTATTAGGCCCACTGGAGCCGTTTCTGCTTGTGTACAGTGGATAGAGGAGGTCGACAGGATGGCTTACGCACAGCTGCAAACCTCTGAAGGACCCTGCATCTTGTTGTTCGGGGGACGTTGGAGGCACCAGCAGCTTCAAAAACTTGTCTGCTGCTATGACAAGGCTTTTTTGCCGCTGCTCTTTTAACCTGACGTAATTGCCTGTAGGAAAGAGTCCTCAATTTGCCCTTATCAGCACGCACACATGTGTACTGTGAATCAGCTACATACTTCTAGATTGTGCGATGATCAGGATGAAGTGTCTTGGCAATGTTGATTGTAGTCATGCCTTGACCTAAACACTCCACAATTTGTTGCTTCTCAGCAGCCGACACATCCTTTTTCATTCCCATTTTGACAGAAATTGTAGGCTGCTTAATAATGTGGGACAGCCTTCTTAAGTAGTCTTGCCTTTCATTGGACACACCTGCCAAACTAATTAGCACAGGTGTCTGCAATTGCTTACAGTGATATAAAGAGCCCTGACACACATCACCATCAATGAGTTTAACTGACAAACAAAAAAATTCTTACCTTATCACTCAAACACTTTTTGCATAATAATTTGGAACACAGTGTACATGTGCTTTTCCACAAAACACCAGTGGTTAACGTAGTGAATCTTACAGTTCTAACTTGCCAACCGTGGTCTGTATGGAGTTGTTCAATAAAGGGCCCAAAATTAAGATAACATAGACGGGAGAGGTCTCTATGAATACGAATTTCCTAAGTATTTGATACCCTGTGGGAGCCAGGCAAAGGGAAAGTTGAACTGGATGGAATCCTGTATGGATTTGGGGAGGGAGACATCGAGGGCCTCAGACTTCGCTGCATTGATTTTAAAATTTGACCATGTAACAAAGTGATCTATTTCAGCCATAACAGCAGGGATGGATATATGTGATTGAGTGATATATACTAGGACATCATCAGCAAATGCAGAGCACTTGTACTCAGTGCCTCCCACCTCAATCCACCTAATATTGGGGTTATGGTGAATTGATGAGAGCAGGTGCTCCGTCACTAGGATGTATAAGAGAGGGGACAGAGGATATCCCTGCCTTGTCCCATTGGTGATTATGAAAGGTGATGAAAATGTTCCATTTATCTTCAGCCTAGGTGACGTATTGCGATACAGGGCTGTGATTTTACCTATAAAAGGGTCCCCTAGACCCCTACCCCAAGCTTTTTAAGAGAATAATATATGGCGTGCCAGGAGACTCTATGGAATTCTTTCTCAGCATCCAACGAGAGTATCTAATTACAAATTTTTAACTGCATCTAGCCCAGGAAATACTTTGTGCCTAGTAGCAGTGTCTGCTAGTCAGCGGATTATCCCTGCTGTTAAGCAAGCTACACCACCTGCAGTTTGGACACTTAATTTTTTCAAAGGAAATGGTTCGGCCCCGGGGACACTCAGTGAAGAGCATCGGGGAGGCACCCCAAGGCACAGGGGCTGGGACTGGCGGTAGGACGCCTTGCGGTGGACCGCCAAGCTCAATCCTTATAAAAGCTTTTTAACTGCAGCAGCTTTAGTGGATGCTACTGGAGCTGGAATTACCGCGGCTGCTGGCTTGAGACTTGCCCTTCAATAGATCCTTGTAAAAGGATTTAAAGTGTACTCATTCAAATTAGAGAGACAATTTAAATTAAAAAGTTTAGACCTGCCTCCACCGCAGGGGGGCTCGCTCGACCCACCAGCGGACAGGCACCAGTATTGGGAGAGGGGAGCTGGCCGTCAGGGTCCACCGCGGCTCTGGCACAAACCCGGCGACACGGAGGTCGCACGAGCAGGAATGGACTGGCCGTGTCGGCTTCGCACTTTTTTGGATTTTAGAAGGGCATGACATGCCTATATCTGTGTCTCCCCCTCCTTTCACTCCTCCACCTCTTTTCTTTTCGCATGACTATATGTACTTGTCACTTTTCCATGTGTTAGTTGTGTCTTCTGAGCAGTTTGTCAGCTTTTGACACATTTGAAGTGTTTTCTATGTGTTTCTATGTGTTTTTGTTTGCCAGCCATTGGTTTTAACGGTGTTCGGCGGTGTTCGACGGACAGTTCGACGAACAGTTCGGTGAACATACGGGTGTTCGACGAACTGAACTCGAACACTACGGGGGTGGCTCAACACTAATAATGAGCCACCACATAGCCTCCAATATAAAGTATGAGTCCGCACATAACCCCCAACAGTATGAACCCCCATATACAGTATGAGCCTGCACAGAGCCTCCTATATATCACAAGTAAGAAAAAAATCGTACCAATTTTATTCATGAGAATGGGACCGATTTTTTTTTTATAAGCTTTTGTGACCCTAACTTTCCAGTCATAGTGGTGAGGCCGGCACGGCTTCAGTCACTGTTCTGTGCATAGTGAGCAGCGGCTATAACTGCATCCCTGAAATGATTGAAAGCTGAATCTAAGGGCTCTTTCACACGTCCGTGTTTCCAGTACATGTGGTGACAGTTTCCACACGTACTGGAGACACTGACACACACAGACCCATTCAAATGAATGGGTCTGTGCACGTCAGTGTGTTTCCACAGACCGTGTGTCCATGTGCTCCACACGCTGACATGTCTGTTTTTTTTGTGCATGCACGGTCCGCAAAACATCCCACACGGATGACATCCGTGTGACACGTACCGGCGCCTGGGAACTAGCACTACAGTTAGCACTGTTCCCAAGCGCCGATTGTCCCTGCGATCAGCACCAGCAGAGACAGTGATGTGGGTAGTAGTGTCAGCTCTTGCTGTGTCCCTGTGTAAAAATAAGAATAAAATAATAAAATCCATATACTCTCCTGTCCGGAGATATCCCCCGCTGCAATCCTCTGACCGCTGAAGCCGGGGAGCTGGGGAGAATGAGCCGCTCCAGAGCTGCGCTCAGTGAGTGACAGGACACTGCTCCTGAGCTCAGCACAGCTTCGGGGCCCAGTCGCTGGAGCGGCTCATTCTGCCCTGCTTCTCGACGTCAGCGGTCGAAGGATTTCAGCGGGGGACATCTCCGGACAGGTGAGTATAAGGATTTTATTATTTTATTCTTATTTTTACACAGGGACATTGCGAGAGCAGACTAGCAGACTACTACTACCCTCATCATTGTCCCTGATGGTGATGATCGCAGCACTGGCAGGGAACCATGATGAGGGCAGTGTTCAGCACCCGGCACTTGGGAACAGCGCTAACTGTACACGGATTCCCAGGCGCCGGTCCATGTGATCCTGATGTGGCACACGGACACATGGATATTTCCGGTACCGTGTGAATCCTGCCTAATGCTGAGTGCTAGGGTGTGGTTACAGCCATAAAGCCATGCTGGATGCACATCTATGATGGAAAGCCTGAGGCAGCTGAGAGGAATAAAGTATAATTACTGCTGGCAGCGGGACTCTCAGTGCACTGGTCACATCGCTTCAGAACGCTATTAACTGCATATCTGCATGTGAAATAGCGACAATGGTATAAATACACAGAAGCAGAATTTGCAGCAGTGCTCTGTATCTAAAGGCAATTGGCCATTATTTTTATGGATAAAATGTGGGTGATGGGAGTATGTTTGAACTATATGGGGCAAATGCCCCTGCATACTGTGCCCTCCACTTTGGCATTTTGCTTGCATCATATATTTATAAACCACATAAACAGATCCCAGTTAATTAAATGTAATATTTTACTGGGCTGCCAGCAGAAATTCCTCTATTACCCATCTCAAATGAAAGGGGTGATCCAGGCTAAGAAGAGAAGCCTGAGGTCACACTGAGACTGAAAACAACATTACATCTATTTAACTGTGATCTCTTCATGTGCTATATGGCTATGTGCCCACGATGCAGAAATGAATCAGAGAATTTCTGCAGCGTTTCTGCATCTCCCTTGCCAGAATAAATGCATGCAGATTGTGCATGCGTTTTTCCTGCAGAATACATGCGTATTCACATGCGTTTATGCATGCGTTTATGCATGCAGACTACAAGCACTTTCCAGGCGATAGCATCACTTGGAAAGTGCTTGACAACTAGGTCACACTATATAAATCCATACAAACAGCATGGATTTATATAGTGTGACCGTAAAAAATAAAGCTATACTTACCGATCCCCCGCTGCGTGTGCTGCCGCGTGTGTTGTCGCGCTCCTTCCTGGTTGCCGGCATATCACGAGACAGCCTGCGGTCACATGACCGCGACGTCATCTCAGGTCCTGGAAGGTAAGCGCTGCAGGGGCCGCCGGACAGGTGAATATAAACTTTATTTATTATTTTATTCTTTTTTTCACAGGTACAATGGTACCCAGGTCTGGATGAGAGTCTCCCCTCCTCCAGACTTGGGTACCATACGCACATTGAAACGCATATTATCCGCGTGTACAAATGTACAGACACGGATATTATGCATCTCAATGCAAGCCAATGGCGGCAATTCTGCTGCGCTTCCGCAAAATTAATGAACATGCTGTGGATTTATGAGCGCTGCAGAAGCGCTGCGGAAAAATCCGCAGCATGTGCATTGACATTGCGGAATGCCATTGGGGACCTTGGGGTGCGGATTACCATGCGTTTTTGATGCGTTTCCGCTGCGGAAACGCATGAAAAACGCATCGTGGGCACGCAGCCTATAAATACATGATACAAGCTAATTCCCAAAGTGGAGGGCACATTGTGAGGGGCATCTGCCCCATTTAGTTCAATCACACTCCCATCCCCCCAAAAGTTTTAGTAATTACAATGGCCCCCAGCTCCCTGCCTTTACATACAGAGCACACACCCAGTCTGCCACATAGATACTTTACACTTCTTGCGCACACAGGAAGCAGACAGTGATGTGCAGAGGACTGTGAGACCACGCAGGCAGGCACAGCTTCTCCAGTCTTCAGGAGCGAAGCCATTAGATGCTCCTCTCATGCAGAGAGATGGTAGGTGTGACTTAAACAGATGCGCCCGTGCTCTGTATGCTGGGTACGTCCTGCCAGACGTCATTCGGCATGGCGGACCCAGCTTTATTTAAACAAGCTGCGGCTGCGATGGATTATAATGGGGACAATTACTCTTTGGACGATGGGCCCTCGTGAACGCTAACCCTGATTGCCTTCATTTTAATCCGCCTATGCATGTCCTACTCGTTACTGTGGCCCTGCTCTATGTGTCTTTAAATTCTTAGTGGGGTTTTTCCTAATTTTTGTCAGCCGTTGGACTCTCTGCATACCCTATAACTGTATAGCAGACCCTCTCCTTTCTAACGGGAACTTGTCGTACTCGTTACTGTGGCCCTGCTCTATGTGTCTTTAAATTCTTAGTGGGGTTTTTCCTAAATTTGGTCAGCCGTTGGACTCACTGCATATGACGCGCCCCTGGGCCTGCTGTGTCGCGCAGCGTCTCGCGCACGGGGCTTACCCGGAACCGGATCAGATGAGGGTTGTAGTCTCCGAGTGGCGGGGACCCGGTCCGTGCCCAGGGAGTCAAACTCAGTGTGTGGCAGTCTTGATAGATGTTATTTGAGTGTCGACTACGCCACCCGTTGATTTGCAGCTATGGAGCTGCCGCTGCAGGGCAGACCGCTGAGGCCGGTGTAGAATTGTGCAGCGTGATAGTATAACCCCCAACGGGAGGGGTATGGCCTCAGGGCAGCCGACATGGAAGATGGGGGTAGCAGGAACCACTCAGAGACGGTGCGGTGTAATTCAGGGTCTTTACTGGTAACAACGATAGACCCTCCCGGAGTACTTGCTAGCGAACGGGGCCTGGTCAGTCCTTGAGCAGATGGGATCTCCCCTGGCCAGGCGGAGTTGTAGGCCTCCCAAACTGACTGTACTCTTCTCGCTACTTTGCTAGAAGCGGATATAAGTAGCCCACGTCCCTGAGTGTACCGTGTGGTGCTCACCCGTATGGCCGGTGACTCGGGGCCTTCTATGGCTTCCGCTCCACGATGGCGGTGCTGGTCCTACGCATGTGACCGTGCCTTCGGGTTTCTGGGCCTGAGGACCTGAAATCCCCTGCCGGTCGGCTTCTGCTGCTGGGTAAGAGTTAGTCCCCACAGCCTCGGACGCCGGGTCCGGTAAGAAAGCTTCTCAGTCAGGGCGAGCTCTACAGCTGCCAGCCCCTGACTCGTAGTAGTATTGCTCCCACTGAGCTTCTGCTGTTTCTTCCTATGCTGCTTCTCTTCTCTACTTCTAACCCTGCCTCAGCCCCGGGTTTATACAGGGGAAGTTCTTCCCCTCCCAGGACTGGGCAGGAGGTGTGGCATGCATAGGATTCCTGACCAAGGGACCTCCCACCTGCTCTCAGACATAACATTACATTACTGTGGGAAACCAGACCCCTGGGGTGCCACATTCCCCCCTAGTGAAATTTAGTACTCCGGGACTAAACATATTTTAGAAAAACATAACAAGATATAACAACAATAACAGTACAATAAGAAGAAACACATAAAGGTGGTCACGGCATGTCCGTAACCGGGTGCAGTCTTTGAAGAAAAGCAAGGTGTCCATTTCACCAAAACAGGGAGACGTAACCAGGTAGGGGTTTGTCCTGCCCCGAGTCCTTAACAGTCTTTAGTCCATCCTGGGTTACGCTCCAACTATGTACAAGGGATTCCCGGTAAATCCACCAAGGACTCCTACAAATAACTAGAAACACAAAATTATACACAAGCAACAATACACAGGTAAACATAAATAAAACAATTTATACACTTCAAATCCTCCAACGTGCGGGTAACTGGCCTCTAGTGGCCCTAGTGGACCTACGGAGCTGACTGTCTAGCCCTGAACTACAGGGTGTAGGAGCTGTCAAGGGTAAACTGGGCAGCTGTCTACCGGCTCTTTGGCTCACTAGGGATATGGCAGGCTCACTGCAAGCAGAGGGTTGATCCTCCTGGTCTGCTGGTGTGGGGTCTTCTGCCTACTGGACCGGCTGTTCTTCCAGCTCTACCTGTTGCTCCGTAGGTGCTTGGGATGCTGGTTGGAGGAAGGTGAGTACGGGTACCACAACTGCACCATTGACTTGAGTCCAAGACCGAGGGAAGTCCCCGAGCACAGTACTAACCATATCTTCCCTTTCCTCTACGGGTCGATGGTCTTCTTGTTCCTCTTCAGGGTTCCTCAGTTGTTCGGGACACTTTTTCAGGTGGTCCCGGGATACAATGGCTGTGGTTTCCCCTCCGTCTTTACTGATGGTACAAACCTTCGGGTTCTCGTGGCTTGAGGGCAGTACGGTGTACGGGTCCTTCTCCCACTGGTCGTCCAACTTGTGGAGCCGTCTCTTCCTCTTCAAGACCTGCTCTCCGGGTACCAGGGGAACAGCGGGAGCATACTGGTTGTAAGTTTTCTCTTGTCTTTCCCTAGCCTGACAGAGACTTCGCTCCACGCTCTCCTGTACTCTCCGGTACTGCTGCTGCCTCTCTGTGTCCCAGTCTGCTTCTGGTGAAGTGTCCTCGGGTGTCAGGACTCCCATTTCCAGGTCAACAGGTAACTTACCAGGTCTTGCCCTCATTAGGTAAGCCGGGGTACAGTTGGTGGAACCTACCGGGATGTGGTTGTATAGGTCCACCAGATCGGGCAGCTTCTCAGGCCACAGACTGCGTTCTTCCAGGGGCAACGTTTTCAGAAGATCCATTACCACCTGGTTCATTTTCTCACAAAGTCCATTAGTTTGCGGATGATAGGGTGTCGTCCTTATCTTCCGGCAGCCATGCAGAGTGCAGAATTCTTGGAAGACTTCCGCTTCAAAGGCAGGTCCCTGGTCTGTCAACACTTGGTCCGGGTACCCGTGTGGACGGCAGAAATGCTGCTGGAAGGCTCTCGCTGCTGTTCGAGCTGTTAAGTCCTTGACGGGGACGACAACCAAGAACCGGGAGTAGTGATCCACGATGGTTAGTGCGTAGACGTAGCCACTTCTGCTTGGGGTCAGTTTTACATGATCCAAGGCTACCAGTTCCAACGGCTGCCGGGTGACGATGGACTGCAGGGGAGTCTTCTGGCTGGCACGGTCCTTCCTTCTTAGGTTGCACGGGCCACAGTCTCTGCACCACTTCTCAATGGTTCCCCTCATGCCTACCCAGTGGAATCGCTCGCGCAGCAGGAACTCCAGCTTCTTCCACCCGAAGTGTCCAGCTCCGTCGTGGTATGCCTCCATCACCATGGCTGCGTCTCTTCGTGGCACCACTACTTGCCAGAGAAGTTCATGCGTCCGGGAGTTAACCATTCTGCGGCACAACTTCCCCTTGTAAAGGAACAGTCGACTCCTCTCTGCCCATAGTTGTTTGGCTTCCTCCGGAGCGTCTGGTTCAAGGCAAGCCTCCGGGCGAGTCAGCATCTCCTTCACCAGTCGGACGGCAGGGTCGCTGTCTTGCGTTTCCGCCCAGTTGTAGTGAGGTAAGGGGTTCAACGTAGCAGCCTGCTTACTCCTTACCCGGTGGGAATACTGGATAGTCCCATGACGGTGGAACGCAGGGAGTTCAACTTCTTCCAGTCCCTCCGGATCTTCTCCTTCGTCCGGCAGGTTGGGCATCCTGGACAGGGCGTCCGCGTTGGTATTGGAGCGTCCGGCCCGGTATTTGATTGTGAACTCGTAGTTGGACAGACGGGCCATCCACCTCTGCTCCAGGGCACCGAGTCTTGCCGTGTCCAGGTGTGTCAACGGGTTGTTATCCGTGTACACGGTGAACCGGGAAGAAGCAAGGTAATGCTTAAAGCGCTCGGTGACTGCCCATACTACGGCCAGGAACTCTAGCTTAAATGAGCTGTAATTCTCGGGGTTCCTTTCGGTGGGTCGCAGCTTTCGGCTGGCGTAGGCGATTACTCGTTCCTTCCCCTGCTGGATCTGGGACAGTACGGCTCCTAGCCCGATGTTACTGGCGTCGGTGTAGAGGATAAAGGGCTGGCTATAATCCGGGTACGCCAGGATTTCGTCCCCCGTGAGGGCCATCTTCAGCTGGCGGAAGGACTCTTCTTCCAGCTCCTCCCATTTGAAGGGCGGCTTCTGGTTCTTGGCCTTCCGGGACTGGCCTATCAGGAGGTCCTGCATAGGTGCTGCCTTTTTGGTGAAACCGGGAATAAACCTTCGGTAGTAGCCTACCAACCCGAGGAACTGCCGCACTTCTTTTACGCTGGAGGGGCTTGGCCATTCCTTAATTGCGGTGATCTTATCAGGGTCGGGAGCCACTCCGTCAGCGCTCACCACGTGTCCCAGGTACTGCACCTTTGGTTTCAGGAGGTGACACTTGGAGGGTTTCACCTTTAGGCCGTAACTCGCCAGAGCTTCGAACACTTCCGCCAGGTGTTTCAGGTGGTCCTCATACGTCTTGGAATATACGATGACATCGTCCAGGTACAACAGGACCGTCTCGAAGTTTCTGTGGCCCAGACAACACTCCATTAGTCGTTGGAAGGTTCCTGGTGCATTGCAGAGTCCGAACGGCATGCAGGTGAACTCGCTAAGTCCCATCGGGGTGGTGAATGCGGTCTTCTCCTGGTCCGCCTCTGCTACAGGAACCTGCCAGTACCCGCTAGTGAGATCCAAGGTAGAGAAGAAGTTAGCAGATCTTAAAGCAGCCAATGACTCCTCTATCCTTGGTAAGGGGTACGCATCCTTGTGTGTGATACGGTTGATTTTCCGGTAATCTACACACATCCTCATGGTGTTGTCTTTTTTTCTGACTAAGACTAGTGGAGCTGCCCAGGGGCTACAGCTATCCCTGATCACCCCAGCCTCCTTCATGTCTCTAAGCATCCCCTTGGCGTGTTGGTAGTGTGCAGGGGGTACGGGTCGATACCTCTCTTTTATGGGAGGATGGTCTCCCGTGGGGATGTGGTGTTCTACCCCCTTGACTCGCCCGAAGTCTAACGGGTGTTTACTAAACACTCTCTCGTACTCTTGAACCACCCGATAGACTCCCTGTTTCTGATGTGAGGGAGTGGAGTCAGTACCCAAATGTAGTTGCTGACACCAGTTCTCCATTGTTTTCTTAGAGCCGTTACCTTCCTCCGGGTGAGATGGAGGCAAGGGTTCCACAGATTGTATAGCATTTTGGTTAATGGTATATAATTTGGCTAGCGTGGCATACCGGGGCAGGTACACTTCCCTCTTCCCGATATTGATTATGCGAACGGGCACCCTCCCATGGCGTACATTAACCACCCCCCGTGCTGTCAAGATGGTGGGCCTACTGTCTGAGTAAACTGGTTCTACCATTGCCTGGTAATCTCTACCTCTCAGACCAATAGCTGCCCGGCACCAAATCATCATTTCACTTTTTGGGGGCATGGCAATAGGAAAAGGGTCACACATTCTTACGCTACCAATCTCACCGCCGGAGAGTTCCACCTGTTGCCGTCGCATCAGTGCCCGGATCTCTTTCTGGAGCACCCGCTGCTCGCCGGAGCTGGCGTTCTTGGCAACCTGCTGTAAAAGGAAAATCACCTCTGCAAGACAATTTTCAATTACATTAGTTCCTAGCGTTATCTTTGGGTGACTCTCGTGTTTGTCAATGTCTACAATAATCAGTCCCTGTGCTGCTAGTTCGACTGGCGATGATACTCAAGTCTTCGTCAGGGTAGCGGGTTATATCCGAGTCATTCCAGTACTGCTTGAAGAGCACGTACGGGATGGTGGTGACCTGTGATCCGGTGTCCAGTAGGGCACTCATAGGGATGCCATCCAGTACCACAGGCAAGACTGGACGTCCTCTGACATATTTGTCACGCCAGTTCGATGGGCCTGGTGATCTTTTTCCTGGTGGTTGGCCCTCTACCCCCAGGTTGTGCCAGTTTAAAGGACAGTACCTTGCCATATGTCCGGGTTGATTGCAGCGGCGGCAGATGGGTCGTCCGTCCTCGTTGTACCGGTCACTGGGTCTTCCTCTGGCCGGTGGGGTCCTCCTTGGTCGACGCCACGGGATGTTCTCCGGTCCGGATGCTAGCTGGATCTTCCCTGGAGTGGAAGCCTGTAAAGACTGCACAGTTCGGGTTAACGCAGCAACGCTTTTAGCTAGCTCTTGGACCTGATGGTGCAGGTCTGGAGCCGGGTCATTGTTCAAAGCCTGCGCATCAGCCCCTACAGGCCCTGCCGACAAGGGCGCCGCCTCCTGGTGGTAAGTGATAGCTGGGCGCCTGTGGGTCACAACGCCATCCGGTGCCGGTTCTCGGAGCACCCGGATGGCTCTGTCCTTAAACTGTGCAAATCCCAGATGAGGGTCCTGTAGGGCCATTGCCCGCAACTGGGTTCGGTGGGCATTGCAATATAAACCCTCTATAAATTGTTCAGTCAACAGCCTGTCCTCGTCTACCACGCCGTCAGGGTCGGTCTGCTTAACGGCTCTCAGGGCCTCTTGTAGGTTCAGGGCATAGTCCCTTATACTCTCATGGGCCCGCTGTTTGCACCCGTAGAATCTAAGCTTGATCTCGGCTGAGGTGCGGGTATCAAAGGTGTCCCTCAGCCGGGTTAGTATCCCTGCGACAGTCCTCCCCCCAGGTGGCCAGGACTTTACCTCCCTTCGGGCTGCTCCGGTTAATTGGGCCACCAGGATGCTCACTTTTTGCTCCTCTGTGAGGGGGTACACCTGGAAGAGGCTATCCAGCCTTTCTCTAAAGTCCTGCAGGGTATGTGACTCCCCTGAGTACTGGGGTAGCCAGGCTGCCCCCGGGATATAGGGCATGGTGAAAGGCATGACCGCGACAGCGGTGGCGCTGGCGGGGGTTGAAGCGGTGAAGCTCTCCTCCGTATCCGACATCCTTCTCCCCCCTAGTGGACCGTGGCCTACCTTGCGATGATCCTCTTCCGTAGGCCGCGGCTCCGCAGTGGATCGTCAGGGTTGAGGACCTTCCGTCGCGCTCCGGTGACGTCGGCGTCTGCTGGGCTCCTTCCAGGACCTTACGCAACGTCCGGACGTGAGGCGGGGCTTCAGTTCTCGCGGGCTTTTCGGAGTCCACGCCCCTCTTCTTCCCGCGCGGCGTCCTCAAAATGGCGTCCAACGGCGGGAAAACTCCACCGATGGCGGGAAGAAGGCTGAAGATGGCGCCGGATGGCGGGAATCTTCACAGATGGCGGGAAGAAGGCTGAAAATGGCGCCGGATGGCGGGAATCTTCACCGATGGCGGGAAAACTTCACGGATGGTAAGTTTTAAAAGTCTCTTTTTCAGGCACGCAGTACCCGGTGGTTGCGGGCACGAAATCCTGCCGACTACGCCAAAGTTGACGCGCCCCTGGGCCTGCTGTGTCGCGCAGCGTCTCGCGCACGGGGCTTACCCGGAACCGGATCAGATGAGGGTTGTAGTCTCCGAGTGGTCCGTGCCCAGGGAGTCAAACTCAGTGTGTGGCAGTCTTGATAGATGTTATTTGAGTGTCGACTACGCCACCCGTTGATTTGCAGCTATGGAGCAGCCGCTGCAGGGCAGACCGCTGAGGCCAGTGTAGAATTGTGCAGCGTGATAGTATAACCCCCAACGGGAGGGGTATGGTCTCAGGGCAGCCGACATGGAAGATGGGGGTAGCAGGAACCACTCAGAGACGGTGCGGTGTAATTCAGGGTCTTTACTGGTATCAACGATAGACCCTCCTGGAGTACTTGCTAGCGAACGGGGCCTGGTCAGTCCTTGAGCAGATGGGATCTCCCCTGGCCAGGCGGAGTTGTAGGCCTCCCAAACTGACTGTACTCTTCTGGCTACTTTGCTAGAAGCGGATATAAGTAGCCCACGTCCCTGAGTGTACCGTGTGGTGCTCACCCGTATGGCCGGTGACTCGGGGCCTTCTATGGCTTCTGCTCCACGATGGCGGTGCTGGTCCCACGCGTGTGACCGTGCCTTCGGGTTTCTGGGCCTGAGGACCTGAAATCCCCTGCCGGTCGGCTTCTGCTGCTGGGTAAGAGTTAGTCCCCACAGCCTCGGACGCCGGGTCCGGTAAGAAAGCTTCTCAGTCAGGGCGAGCTCTGCAGCTGCCAGCCCCTGACTCGTAGTAGTATTGCTCCCACTGAGCTTCTGCTGTTTCTTCCTATGCTGCTTCTCTTCTCTACTTCTAACCCTGCCTCAGCCCCGGGTTTATACAGGGGAAGTTCTTCCCCTCCCAGGACTGGGCAGGAGGTGTGGCATGCATAGGATTCCTGACCAAGGGACCTCCCACCTGCTCTCAGACATAACATTACATTACTGTGGGAAACCAGTCCCCTGGGGTGCCACACATACCCTATAACTGTATAGCAGACCCTCTCCTTTCTAATGGGAACATGTCGTTATTGTGGCCCTGCTCTATGTGTCTGTAAATTCTTAGTGGGGTTTTTCCTAAATTTGGTCAGCCATCGGACTCACTACATACCCTTTATCTGTATAGCAGACCCTCTCCTTTCTAATGTGAACATGTCATACTCGTTACTGTGGCCCTGCTATATGTGTCTTTAAATTGTTTGTAGGGTTTTTCCTAAATTTGGTCAGCCGTAGGACTCACTGCATACCCTATAACTGTATAGCAGACCCTCTCTTTTCTAATGGGAACATGTTGTACTCGTTATTGTGGCCCTGCTCTATGTGTCTTTAAATTCTTAGTGGGGTTTTTCCTAAATTTTGTCAGACGTTGGACTCTCTGCATATCCTATAACTGTATAGCAGACCCTATACTTTTTAATGGGAACATGTCGTACTCATTACTGTGGCCCTGCTCTATGTGTTTTTAAATAGTTTTGGCAGCCCTTGCAGTCACAGCATGGGCATTACCATTATAGGAGACCCTATCCTTTCTAATGGGAGCATTTTTTTTACTGAGACCCTCCTCTATGTCTCTTCAAAGGGGTATTGGGTTGCGTCTGAATTTTTGGCAGCCCTTGCAGTCACTGCATACGCAATAACAGTATAGGACCCCCACTCGTTAATAATGGGAACAACAAAGCATAGCCGGCTGATGGCTAACAATAGCGAGGGCCGAATGCTGGCCTTTTACGAATAGTAAGGGCCGCCTGATAGCCCTATAAAAATAGGCTTTGTGGCCTTCAGAGTCCCTCCATCATAAATTAAACAGCATGTGTCTGATGATGTGTCACACACCGCATTGCCAGATAAGGTTGTAAAATGTTAAAATGACATTTCCCGATGAATGCATTTGTCTTAAAAAATAACGTATAAAAAAAAAAAACAGTAGGATCTTTTAATTTAGTATAAAAAACAGAGTCGGCAATGTAACCTCAATGTAATCACATTGTTCAGCTCCTGCACCTCCTCCTCCATCTCCGAAATGACCACATCAGTCACAAGCTGAAAGCACTGCAGCATTGCCTTGGCCAAGCGGCAACAGACTGTGCTGAAGATAACACGCTTAATGTTTAGTTGACAGCGCTGCCAGCAAGGCATGGTCGTGTGTGACAATGGGCGGAACCTGGTGATGGAGAAATGACAGCCGGAGTAGATACGGTTTCCGTCTTTGCCAGTCCTTTCACCGAGCTAAAGAATATGGCTGTGGTGAAATACAACTCCCACTGAGAAGCTGTTTCAGATTGAAAAACATTGGTCCCACCAGAGGATTTGATTTTGAGGGCTCACCTTTCTCCCCCACTCAAGAGCCCCATAGCAGCTGCAAAGTTAGCACTATCATGAACTCTCCTGATGTAGAAGCCAGGGGACCTTTCAACCCCGCCGAGAAGCAGTCCTGGCTAAGAAAAGTGTGTGGGAAGGTTCCTGGACACTCTATGGCTGCTTTTTTACTGAGGTGGAAACCCACGGAAACACGGGGAGAACATACAAAATCCTTGCAGATGTTGTCCTTGAGGGGATTTGAACCCAGGATCCCAGCGCTGCAAGGCTTCAGTGCTAACCACTTGTCCAATGTGCTGCCGTTCACCCTCTGATATCTAACAGGCTGGAGAAACTTGCACCTTCTACTACTCTATCTTCAGCTCCTAAACTAATAAACTAATGTATTTGGGCAGCCACTCAGTCTACCAAATAAAATTCCTGAAAAGGAAATTGGGGATGGCTTTGCTACTGGTACTGGGGACAGTGCTAATAACATGGCGTCCTACCATAGTTAACTGGAAATATTCCAGGCTGGTAGGAGGCAAGCAGATTCCCACAGAAAAGTACCAGCAGTAATGTTCAGGGACCCACGCTTGTGGAAGGCGGAGACAATACCGGGAGTGGCGGCTGGGGACTTAATATGGACTTAGTATGGACACGCGATTGCCGCCGGCATAAGGTTGTGAAAGCCTTCTGCCTCCACGAGCCTAAGAGGTCACATTTCAAGTGCAAGCAGCTGCCCAGAAAGCTGTCAGTTTAGTTTGCGGCCTGTGGGTGGGTGGTTGGCTGCATACTTGCACTTGCATTCCAAGTAACAAAAAATTAAGCAGATAATGGCCTCTATCATCATCATGGCCTCACCTCGGCACTATGAACTCTCCTGAAGGAGAAGCCAGGGCCCACCAGAGGAGTCTCCGCTTCTCTGGTAGGCCCGTCCAACCCTGCCAAGAAGCAGCCCTGGCTAAGAAAAGTGTGTGGGAAGGTTCCCAGACACTCTATGGCTGCTTTTTTAATGTGGATTGGACGTGGTTATGCATGTTATTTCTCAAACCGCATTGCAGATCAGACAATTGCCCAACTCTGTAGTAATGAAATTAAAGGCGCAAAGAAAGATGTTTGTGTGTCGAAGCACCACCGACAAGTGCGAGCTGATGTTGGACGGGCTACCATTGCTTCTACAACAAGCTGCATTAGAGGACTTCCTGGGAGAAATGACACCCAGAGTAGATACGGTTTCCCTCTATGCCAGTCCTTTCACCGAACTAAAGAATATGGCTGTGGTGAAATACAACTCTCAGCAAAAAAAGCCACATTCACCTGTCCACGTGTTTGTGGTTAGGTGGTCCTTCCCAGTAAGTGCACTGGGGAGGGCACGGGTAATGTTGTGGGATCGGTGCTTGTGGAAGGCGGAGATGACACCGGGACAAATAGTGGCAGCTGGGGACCAAATATGGATACCTGGTCGCCGCCGCCATAAGATTGTGGACAGCTTCCGCCTCCACGAGCATAAAAGGCAACATTTCAAGTGCAAGCAGCTGTCAAAAATTTGGCAGTATAGTATTGCAGCCTGTGGGTGGGTGGGTGACTGGCTGCATACTTGCGCTTGCTTTCAAAGGTGAAAAATACACTCACCAGTAAATGTAATTTTAACATTTTACTACCTAATCTGGCCATGTAGTGTGTGAGACATGACCAGACACATCCTGTTTCATTCATAAAGGAGGGATTGTGATAGTCACAAAGCCTATTTTTTAAAGGCCATCAGGCAGCCCTCACTGTTGTTAAAGGGCCATTAGCCGGCTACGCTTTATTGTTCATATTATTAAGGAGTGGGTCTCCTATACTGTTATTGCATATGCAGTGTCTGCAAGGGCTGCTAAAAATTAGGACACACTCCAATACCACTTTGATGAGACATAGAGGAGAGCCTCCGAAAAAAAAAGTTCCTATTATAAAAGAGTGGGTCTCCTATACTGTTATTGCATATGCAGTGACTGAAAATGCTGCCAAAAATTTGGGCGCACTCCAATACCCCTTTGAAGAGACATAGAGGAGGGCCTCAGTAAAAAAAATTTTCCATTATAAAGTAGTGGGTATCCTATAATGTTATTGCGTATGCAGTGACTGCAAAGGCTGCCAAAAAATTGGATGCACCCAAATACCCCTTTGAAGAGACATACAGGAGGGCCTCAGTAAAATAAATGTTCCCATTATGGGTCTCCCATAGTAGTAATGCCTATGCACTAAGTGCATGGGCTGAAAAACATTTACCACTGGGGGATATGCATGAACATACTGTATAATATACATAATTTTAGAGGCAGGCCTCTAAAAAAATTTCCTACGGGCATCATAAACACCCTTATAAAAATGATGTGGGTGTTGCATGATGGTTACCCTGTTGATATGGTGGTGGAGAATGAGGAGGAGGAGAAACAGAATGGTGACATAAAATAGACTAAATCAGGAAGCGTATACCCATATCTCGGTGTAAAGAGGTGCATGGGAATAGACCTCTCAAAAAAAAACTGGATTTGAGTTTATGTTCTGCTGCTATCATCCGATGGTGTTGAGAAGTCTGGCCCAATCCAGCCCATGCTTATTTTGATGGGAGTCAGCCTGTCAGCATTTTAAGATGATAGGCGGATGCACCTATCAGTTATAATACCCCCAGCAGCACTAAAAACCCACTCTGGCAAAACACTAGCGGCAGGGCAGGCCAGGACCTCCAAGGCGTAGAGAGCCAGTTCATGCCACATGTCCATCTTGGATACCCAATAATTATAAGGCACAGAGGAATCACAGAGGACGTTGATACAGTGGGCAAGGTACTCCTTCAGGATCTTCCAAAACTTTTCTCTCCTTGTCAGAGTACCCCATGCATCAGGGCCTGGGGGCTGGAAGGGTCTGAGAAAAATGTCACAGTGTTCCCCTGCCTCTGCTGCATCGTATTTATGTCTCCCTCACCTGTACTCCTTTGTTGTCCAAGGAATTGTGACCTCTGCCAGCGTTTTACAGATGGGAATTTTTTTAATAATTCCTCAACAAGGGCCTTCTGGTACTGCAACATTTTTTATACCTCTCCGCCACGAGAAGGAGAGATAGAAAGTTCTCCTTGTAGAATGCGTTTAGAAGTGTGACCAGTAATTATGTAGCACCCTGAGGATTCGGCTGCTACAGGGGTATTACACCTCAAGCCAGAGGTGTGGTATTCCACTCCCGGGTAAGGATGGAGTGTGGAACTGAGCTCAGTAGGCTGCATGCACTACACACATCCCATTTCCGGGGGACAGATCAATGGTACTCCCACTAGAGAAATGTGCAGGTACGACAGTGTCTGTCCCTGGCTGGAGTGGGAGGGGGGTGGAACATCCCAGTAGTGTAGGGGCAGATAGGGGGAGCAGTCTGGGTAGTGCTAGGAGCTCATTGGGTGCTGGTCACCTGAGCTCACACATAGAGGGAGTATATAAGGTGGGAACCATATTAGATCAGGGTCAGTCTGTCAGTCTTTTGTAGAGGAAGAGAGCAGAGGAGAAGAGCAGCTCCAAGGCCAAGAGAGAGAGAGAGGAGAAAGAAGGACCCAGAGGGGGAGAAGAGAGAACTCCAAGATCCCAAAATTAGACCAGAGGGTGAAGAGTTGGCACAAGGGTACCGGATCCCAAGCTGGTGGAGGGCACTAATCCTCAGCCAGAGACCGGAGGTCGTGGGCAGGATCTGCCACGACCACCCACTAAATCCACCCGGAAGGCACACCAAGAATAGGGTCAGGGAACCCAGAGACAAGGGTTTACCAACAAGAGGCCCGAGGGAGCCGGACTTAGGTGGATCCCTGGTGGGGAAGGCCAGAGAGAAGGACAAGTCAGAAACGGAGCTCAGGACCACGCTCCAGAATCACCTGGGAGTTGGCCGAGTTCAGGACCTGGTGGACGCAGCACGGCTCGGGCGGTCGCTCAAGGCCAGAGTGACCAGAATAACAGCAGTAAGTAAAGACCCTGAACTGCACAGCCCGACTCTGAGTCTCATTACCATCCTCACTGCACCTCCACAACCACCATCCTCTACACCTGACCCCCTGAGGCTATACCCCTCCCGTTGGGGGTTATACTACCTGAGCTGCACACACACCACCAGCCTCAGCGGACCCTGCTGCAGCGGCGGCCGTAGTGACCGCAATTCAACGGGTGGCGTAGTCGACATAAAAGAACATCTAGTAACATCTATAAGGACTGCCACACACTGAGCTTGACACCCTGGGCACGGACCGGGTCACCGCCACTCGGAGACTACAACCCCCATCTGATCCGGCTCCGGGTATCCCCCAAACAACACTGGCCCAGGGGGCGCGTCAATTACTGTTGCCCAAAATGCATAGAACGCGAGGGTCACGGGAAAGGCAGTGGAGCATAAAGTCAGCTATGTTTGCCAGACTGCCAACAGCCAAGACTTCCCTTTCCTGACCAAGAGGACAACTGTCCATGCTCTCCTCCTCCTCATCCTCCTCCTCATTCTCCCTCTCCTCAGGCCATCCACGCTGAACAATGGTATGACTCTGGGTAGTAACGACTGTAGCTCAGGAAAACAGCTCCCGTTCCTCCCCCTCCTCCTCCTCCCCATTATCACCTAATCCACTTTGAGATGAGATAAGGCTGACCTGTGTGGCATCACTCTGTGTAATTCCTAGCTCCATCTCATTGTCCTCCAACTGCAATGCCCCCTCTTTAATTGTGAGCAGCGAGTGTTTCAGTAGACAGAGAAGCGGGATGGTGATGCTAATTATGGAGTCATCGCCACTCACCATCTTGGTGGGGTTCTCAAAGTTTTGGAGGATGGCACAGATGTTAGACATTCATGCTCACTCATAAGCTCTTATGTGCGCAGGCTGACCTGAATACCGACAGGCATGTTGAAGCTGGTACTCAACAACTGCCCTCTGTTGCTCACAAATCCTTCCCAACATATGCAAGGTTGAGTTCCAGCGCGTGGTGACATTGCACACCAGTCGGTGAGCTGGAAGATGCAAACGCTGAAGCACGGCGAGGGCAGTGGAATTTGTAGATGACTTTCTGAAATATCACACACGCTGCGTACTTTCACAAGCGGCTCAGGCAGATCCGGGTAGGTTTTGAGAAACCACTGAACCACTAGGTTAAGCACATGGGCCAGGCATGGTATGCATGCAAGCTTGCCTAACTTCAGATCCACCACCAGGTTCCGGCCATTGTCACACACGACCATCCCTGCCTGCTCTGTTACAGCTGTCAACAACTCTGCAGTGGCGTGTGGTTTATTCCCTAAGCATATTAGCTTCAGCACAGGCTGTTGCTGCTCGGCCGAGGCATTGCTGCAGTGCTTCCAGCTTCCGACTGATGTGGTCATTTCAGAGATGGAGGCTGAAGAGGAGGAGGAGGTGCAGGAGCTGTACAATGTGGAGGCAACCCTGATTGACCCAGGACCCGCAATCCTCGGCGTCGGGAGGACGTATTCCATCCCAGGGTCCGACTCGGTCCTAGCTTCCACTATGATAATCCAGTGTACCGTCAGCGAGATGTACCGTCCCTGGCCACAAGCACTAGTCCATGTGTCCTTGGTTAGGCGGACCTTCCCAGTAACTGTTGTTGAGGACATGGGTAATGTTCTCGGACTCGTGCTTGTGTAAGGCAGAGATGGAACACCGGGAGAAATAGTGGCGGCTGGGGACCAAGTACCGAGGGATGGTTGCCTCCATGAGGTTGCGGAAAGATTTATTCTCCCCGATCCTAAAAGGCAACATTCGAGAAATGTGGCAGTTTAGTGCTGTGGACTGTGGGAGGTTGGCTGCGTATTTGCATTTGCATTCAAAGGACTTGGGTAGGGACAACTGAATGCTGCAATCCAACCAACAACCTTTTCACACTGCTCTGGCTTCTATAGTGGTGTTCCCCGTCGCTCGCCACGCGCCTTGCCCATTTTAAATGGAATGTAATATTTGGCACACTCCCCAAAATGTCTCGATTATTACGGCTGTAATATCGGATCACGTCTGATGACCACTGTTTTAAGCAGTGGCCTTGTATTATGGTATTGGTTAGTGACCTAGTGTAAATAGTTTTGAACAACAAACAACTGTCAGACTTTAAATGGAGTATAATATTTGGCATGCTCCCCCAAAAAAATCAGGATTATTAGCGTAGTAATATCTGATCACGTTTGATGACCATGGTTTTAGGCAGAGGTCTTGTAGTATGGTATTGGTCAGCGACCAAGTGTGAGTGGGTTGAACAACACCGAACTGGCAGACTTTAAATGGAGTATAATAATTGGCACGCTCCAAAAAATGTCACGATTATTACCGCAGTAATATCGGATCACATCTGATCACCACAGCTTTAGGCAAAAGCCTTGTAGTATGGTATTAGTCAGCGACCAAGTATGAATAGGTTGAACAACACACAACTGGCAGACTTTAAATGGAGTGTATTATTTGGCATGATCCAAAAATATCACGATTATTACTGCAGTAATATCGGATCACGTCTGATGACCACGGTTTTAGGCAGTGGCCTTGTAGTATGATATTGGTCAGCGACCAAGTGTATATAGGTTGAACAACACACAACTGGCAGACTTTACATGGAGTGTAATATTTGGCACGCTTCAAAAAATGTGTTGATTATTACGCAGTAATATCGGACCACGTCTGATGATGGACAAGTTTCTCTGCTTCCACAATACAGCAATGTGAATAAAATGAAACAAATCTGGCTGTATGCTGTTAACAAGCAAATGGAGCAGTAAAAATGGTGTATTATATGGCTTTTCAAGCAAATGATCAGGATTAAGAGCAAAAAGAATATTAGCCATGATATCTAGCTATGGATATCAGTAACAGCATCAGTCAGAACGTGCAATGGACCCTATTCTGGTCTATACACTCTCCACAAACTCTGCCTGCCTAACTCCTGGAATCACCGTGATTAATAATATGTATGTGGATTAGTCCTTAGAAGGACTGTTAGTTGAGATGTATATTGTTCTGGAATACCTAATACCTCACTAAATCAACTGTTAACTCTCTCCCTAGCTCAGCAGCACCTCTCCCTACTCTGCCTGTCTGAAGGATAGCCTGTGACGAGCATAGGGTCATCGAGTCTGATAAAGATCCAATGACGCTATGCAGTCAGCCAGACACTGTAATGCCACAACCAACATGGCTGCGGCATTTCAGTGAGTGACAGGCAATCCCCGCATGTTTATTTGCTGTCTAAACAGCACCAAACATGCGGGGAGGGGAATGGAGCTCCCGCCCGAACATCCAGGAAGTACTCGCAGAGCATCTCGAACAGTGAGATGCTTGGGCGAGTACTGAGCAGTAGCGAGCATGCTCACTCATCACTAGTCATGGCTCCACGTGGCGCTCCCATGCCTATGACCACTAGCAGCAAGCATAGGCGTGGGAGCGCCACGTGGAGTCATAACAGTGCAGCATTAACTGCAAATTTTCTGGAAGTTCTGGGGTCGAAACGTGTTAACTTTGTCTAACATCTCACAGCAACCTTTTTTTATGTTTGCTCTCACGAACAATAAAAATCTTGCATCATCAAAATTAAGAGCGTGCGGTGAATCTGAAGCCTTCTGCATCAACATCACCTGCTCCAGAGCTGACCGAAGACAAGCTTTTAGCCCCAATACTGTTTTAACCACACGTCACCTGTGCTGTGTATCACTGAGACTAATAATCCTCTCCTGGTGACATCAACTCTTTGATATCCCTTTCTAGGTCCCAGATCTTATCCACCACAGAATCATCATCATGATCATCAATGATTTCCCTAATTGGGCTGACAGGTAACTTGAAGTGGGAAATGATGTGGGAAATGAACTGAGCTCCTTTCTGCCCTGCTTGATTATCATCTTGA
Organism: Phyllobates terribilis; assembly: GCF_046119375.1. Taxonomy (NCBI): domain Eukaryota; kingdom Metazoa; phylum Chordata; class Amphibia; order Anura; family Dendrobatidae; genus Phyllobates; species Phyllobates terribilis. The sequence continues at coordinate 102,471,181 of NW_027362761.1, read as the reverse complement.
GATTTGCTCAATCCAGAAGGCTACTACCACTGCCAGTATCCTACCACCACGTCTCACAGAGCCAGAAAAACGGCTTGGAATTAAAATTGTGTTCTTATTCTACTCTCTTTGTCATTCGAAAACAGAGGCTGATATTTCATCTCTTCCAATAAGTCAGCTGAAAAAAGTTGTTCTAGTGTAGATGGAATTTATCCCATGGCCCATATGGAAACTATGGGTCAGAACATAAACAGGTGTCATTGATGGATTGGAAATTTTGCTCTGTACAATATTAAGTGGTATGGCAGTGGAGGAGGTGGACTGAGCAAAACACTATTAGTGTTAGTGCAATGATGGTGGTTATACTGCTAGCGGCTAACACTTTGTTTATTTGTTATATTATTTTTTTTCTTCAATTTTTTCTTCTTCGCTCTTCAATGCTTGCCCATGCCACATTTGGATTTAACATTCATTTTGGAAACATGGTTAATGTTTAATCAGTTAATCTAAACTTTGTTGACAAACTTAGCCAACCCAGGAAAAATATGACATCAGCCAGAATTGCTAATTGGTTGACGTGATAGATAAAAAAGATAACTCGACAGTAGGCTGCCCATAATGTTAATTTGGCGTGTATGTGTCTCCAAATTAACAATTTATATAGGTATGGCAAAAAAGACCTGCACTGTTATATGCTTCTATTTACTGTAAGAATGTTTTTTTACAACTTTTTGGATAGTTCATATGAATTGTTCCTGGCCAAATAGGACCATGTAGAGGCCACATTCACACGTTCAGCATTTGGTCAGTATTTTACATCAGTATTTGTAAGCCAAATCCAGGAGTGGATGAAAAATGCAAAAGTGGTGACGTATTTTTATTATACTTTCCCTCTGATTGTTCCACTCCTGATTTTGGCTTACTAATACTGATGTAAAATACTGATGAAATACTGAACGTGTGAACATGGCCAAATGCTAATGTTGGGAAGTACAAACAATTCCTTAAGAGAATATTGAAATCGGTAGGCAAAAAGTAAAAATTATGCCTCTATGTTTTATTGTTTAATCTTTTTTTTTTCTAGAATGGAGATATTTTTGATTTAAAAATCTCCCACCCTTAACAAAAAATGCTTAACTTTAATAAAGAGGTCACAACATAGGCAAGAAAAGTTTTCAGCAAGAGTCAACAGTACTGTTGTGGCACCTAGGATTGTTAAATGCAAGTAGTCAAACACTTGCAAAACCTTTATCTTTTATTGTTTTTTTTTAAATCTTTTTATTGTTTTTTATTGTGCATCATCTTTTTATATTGTTCAACCAAACTGATATGTAATTTAATAAAACCAAAAATGCTAGCCCACAAAGTAGATACACATACAGTAGGTTCATGACAAGTAATGAACATTCAGCAAAAGCAACAGCCAACAGTATTGTCGTGGCACTTAGGATTCTGAAATGTGACTCGCCCCCAGGGCCGTGGGGTACTCGAAACCGGGTCTTCTGGTGTACGATGCTGATGGGGTAGTAGTGGCAACCCGGTCCCGTGGCTCAGGGTGGTCAGACCAATGTTGTGGCAGTCTATTTATAAATTTGTGAATGTCCGACTACGCCACCCGTGGATTGCGGTCAGAGATAACCGCCGCTGCGAGGCAGACCACTGAGGCTGGTGTTGGTGTGCAGCACAGGGGTAGGATAACTCCCCATGGGAAGAGTGTAGCCTCAGGGCAGTGTAGGTAGATGCTGGGGGTGATAGTGCCGGCCGCAATAGTAAAAGTTCAGAGCCCGTGTCAAACAGTTCTGGGTCTTTATTGTAGATGTTACTAATGACCCAACAGTATTACCGGGTAGGAATGGGCCTTGGTATCTGAGAGCATTCGGGCGAACCCCACTGGTCAGGGTGAGTGTGTAGGCCTACCGTTCTCTCTATGCTCATTCTGACTATCCCCCTCTTTGTGGTGTAATAGCCCACGTCCCTGAGCTGGCCGTGTACTTCTCGCCTGTATGGCTTGTGACTCGGGCCTTGGGTACCTTTTGCTTTCTTCTCGCTGTACTGGTCCCTCTGTGTGGCGGAGCCTCCTGGCTTCTTAGGTCAAGGGACCTGAAATCCCTCGCGGGTTGGTTCTCTGCTGCTGGGCTTGATAACCCGGGCAGCCTCGGACCCCAATGTCCGGTTAGATTGGTTCTCTGCCAGGACCGGCTCTCGTCGCCTCTGTCCCTGGCTTGTAGTTTCTCCTCTGCCTCACGGACTCCTCAGCTGCTGCTAACCTGTCCCTCTTCTCTGAGAACCCTTCTGGACACTTCAGAAGTGGGTTCTGGTCTCTCTAACCCTGCCCCAGTTCCAGCTTTTATAGGGCAGCCAGCTCCCCCTACTGGCCTGAGACAGGAGGTACTGCATGCTAATTGTCCCTAACCAGGGAACCTCCCTCCTGCTCTCAGACACAGATCTTTGTTTGTGGCATCCAGGCCTGGGGTGACACAAATGCAACTTGTAAAACTATAATCCATCTTAAACCAAATCAAAATGTAATTTAAGAAAACTGAAAATTCTAGGCTTTAAAGTTGCTAAACATAGGTTCATGAACAGAAACTAACATGCAGTAATAGCTACAGTGAACAGCATCTAAAATAGAAAATTAAAACAGGTATTCAAAAAGAGACCTTTTATATTAAAGGTGGAAAAAAATCAAAGCCACATGCTTTTATAAAGCATGGATTGCGTGTACAGATCTTCCCATCTTTTCTGGTAGATGATGAGTCATTAAAAAGGTGGGAAAAAACTGCCGGGGAATGTTCCCGTGGCTTCATGGAGATCCTAATACAATTGGATGATAAGATCCTCAAAGATATTGAGAAGGAAATTGAGGAAATCCAATGTAATATTAGGAAAGAACTCTCCAAGAAAGCACTTGAAGAAATTAATAAAGATCTGGAAAAAAATTTCACCAAATGGGAAAATGAAATTTGCACCATGAAATCGAGGAAATTCCAGAGAGATACAGTATGATGGACCTACAAAATAATACTGTAAATCGTTGGAGGAGTAGGGGATCCAAAAAGGGATCTGTACTCAGGTCTCATTCTGGCTCAGTCTCCTCGTACACCTCTATGGACGAGGCACGTCCAACAACAAGTGATCCTCAATTAGAAAGTAATGTTAATCCGGGGAACAAAAGGGAACTAAGAAAAAATAGGACCAAAACATACTCCAAAAGAAAAACCACTCCTCCGTATCAATATATCAAGAAAAACAAGAGCAACACTATGGAGGGAATCAATCTCTCCACACAAAAACTATCCCTGTTACATTGTGATATCTAAAAATTGGGGCTATCCTTCTCGCCAACTAGTGGCTTTGATTACTTTTCGGTGGTTAAGGATCTCCACCTCTTTTGCCGTAAGCTAATTTAAAAAAAATTACACCTTCGGCCCAGGCAGGACCCAATCTTTGAGAGTGAGGAGGAGTTGGAGGCACTCAATGCTTTGGAAGACCTTTTATTAGAACAGGGACCAACATCTACAAGTGTTTTTCCCAGTACAAGCATGCCCAGATCAATCACCTTCCCTCCCTTGTCGGCTTGCTCACAGATTGAAATCTTTGCAAAGCTGGTAAAGGAGGATTTTAGGAAGATTCCCCGTGGCATTAGGAGAGACAACTTACATCCCCAGCAAAGAAGGGCTCTGAAAGAGATAAAGGCATTAGATGATGTAGTAATAAAGGCAGCCGACAAGGGAGGGAATGTTGTGATCTGGCCCACTGTCAAATATGAGAAACAGGCATATAAACAGCTCAAGAATAGGGATAACTACATCATCCTACCTAGTAACCCTGCATTTAATTTTTGTGATGAGCTTCTGTACATTCTGGTGAGAGCTTTTGAAGCAGGGATTATTCCCAAAAAGGTACTAGAAGAGTTGACGGTTAAGTCTCCCAAAATCCCAACTTTCTACTTGCTCCCAAAAATCCACAAAGATCTGGTGGACCCCCCAGGATGTCCGATAGTCTCTGGCATTGGAGGGCTATGCGAACCAACATGTAAATTTATTGATTATTATTTGAAACCGCTGGTTGAGACGCTGCCCTCCTATGTCAGGGACTCCTCAGAAGTCCTGGGGAGGATTGATGGCATTACCTTGGATAGGGACAAGTGGTTGGTTACCGCAGACGTAGAGTCCCTATATACATGCATTGACCATTGTGACTGGATTAGAGCAACCCGTTTTTCCAGATGAGCAATCTGGACAGGCCCATGGTCAATCTGATAGTGGAATTATTGGAATTTATTTTGAAACATAATATTTTTGTTTTCAAGGATCGATTTTATCTACAGACACGGGGCACTGCCATGGGGGCAGCATGTGCCCCGTCGTACACGAATCTCTTCCTCGGCCTTTGGGAGAGGGAGGTATTTTGTGGCGAAGGGACGTGTGCCGCCAACCATGTGCAGTGCTGGTTCCGATAGATTGATGATCTTTTAATTATCTGGCAGGGAACCGAAACCGAATTGAACAACTTTATGAGAGGGTTAAATGAGAACGAATATAACATCAAATTGACACATAAATGTAATAAAAATTAAATTGATTTTTTGGACATTGTCAAGTCAGTTGACCATATGGGCCTGATCCAGACTGATATTCATCGCAAGGCCACTTCTGTAAATGCGGTGTTGCACGCCTCATCGGCACATTTGCCCTCGACTATTAGAGCCATCCCTATTGGTCAGTTCTTGAGGGCTAAAAGAACTTGCTCCACAATAACGGGCTTTGAAGTCATAAAATAATTAAAAATGGATATAGCAGATCAAGAGCAACCCCGAGGGTAAAGCTACTCATGTCTGTAAAAAAGAAGTCTGATATCAATCCAAAAGTAAGGTTCATTTCTACTTTTAATTGTGAGTGGGACTTGATGAAAAATATTCTAAAAAGACACTGGCCTATTCTACTCACTGATCCAGTTCTCTAGAGGGAGATTCCCGAGATTCCACTTATGACTGCAAGACATAGTAAGGGTTTTAAAATCAGAGGAATTGATAGGATCCACTGTGGGATTAGGGGAGGCGGCACCAAGAAGGCCCTGGCTCAGCTTGAGCTAAAATGGATCATTAATTTGGGAACCATGTCCCCAAATGGATTAAATGAGAAACTTAGCTTTTCACCATTCCTGTGATCTCTGCAATTTTAACCTTGTGTGTGTCTCTTATTCCTTAGTATGTTTTTAATATTTTTTTCTCTTTTTATATTTTTGTTATAGTAAAGATACTGTATATATCATCCTGTCGTCTAACTGAATTTTTTAAATATTGACTGTGACGGGGTATGCGGCAGAGCAAAAAGAGACCACCGGACAAAGAACGATTAAGGCAGGCAGCATACCAAATCAAAAATCCATGTTATTCCTAAGGTCCATAATAAGTCCACAATCACCGACGGGCGTGAGGTCTTGCCGCAGCTAAGAGCCCCCACCCTTCTTCCTCCAGAGATCTCCCAACACAACACTGGTCACGCAAAAGTCCATTGTCTTGGGCTAACGGGAACAGCCCAAGGGTAGGGGAGGAGAGGTTTCCCCCCTCCTAGTCGATGGTTTTGTCCATGGCATGGCTCCGATGTGTCTATAAAGATGTGTACGGTGAGTTCTCCCCCTACTTAAGAGAACAATGGGGAGTCCTCTAGCGGTGTTGACACAAGCCCAAGTTAAATTATGGTTGAGGAACAAAGATCTGGGAAAGGGCATGGGTACTTACATCACATCATGACATTTTATACAGAAATGCAGGACAGGGAAAACTATGTACCATGACAATTCCTTCCCCTCCAATTTTGGGTACATACGAGGGACCTCTACAGGTCGCTTGTTAAGTACACACAGGCAGGGCTGACCGGACTCAGGGCTCCTCCTGCCTGGACAGTCCATCTGCATTCTGGTGTTGGCTGCCTCTTCTATACTGTACTGTAAAGTTATAGGGCTGCAGAGCCAGGCTCCATCGTAGTAAGCGTCCATTGTCCCCAGAGGCTCTGTTCAGCCAAGTGAGGGGATTGTGATCAGTAACCACAGTGAATTCTCGTCCATACAGATACGGCTTTAGTTTCTGGAGGGCCCACACTATAGCCAGACATTCTTTTTCCACAGTTGCATAGGCCACTTCTCGGTCCAGCAGTTTCCTGCTGAGGTAGGCGATGGGGTGCTCGTCCCCCGCTGCATTCACCTGGCTGAGTACAGCTCCCAATCCATAAGCAGAGGCGTCCGTCTGCACAATGAATCGCCTCTTGTAGTCCGGAGCAGCCAGAACAGGGTCACAGACCAGGGCGTCCTTCAGCTGGTTAAAAGCCTCCTCACAGGCTGGAGTCCAGATTACCAGCCTGGGCATCGTTTTCTTGGTCAGGTCGGTAAGAGGCTTGGCCACAGTGCTAAAATGAGAAACAAATTTTCGGTAGTAGCTAGCAGTGCCCAAAAAAGCCATAACTTGTTTCTTAGTTTGGGGTACAGGCCAGTCTCTAATAGCCTGGATTTTTGCAGGTTCTGGACAGAGCTTCCCTCCCCCTACTCTATGCCCTAGGTACTGGACTTCACCCATCCCCAATTGACATTTATCGGGTCGAATGGTTAGGCCGGCTGCAAGAATCAGGTCAAGAATAACGGCTACTTGATTCAGATGTTCCTCCCACGTCTGGCTGAAGATGGCGATATCATCTAAGTAGGCACAAGCAAAGTCCCCACATCCCCGGAGGATCTGATCTACCATTCTCTGGAAGGTTGCCAGGGCATTTTTCATTCCAAAAGGCATGCTTAGAAATTCATACAGACCAAAGGGGGTTATAAAAGCGGACCGTCCTCTCCCTTCCTCCGTCAGAGGAATTTGCCAGTATCCCTTACTGAGATCTAAGGTAGTGACATATCGGGATCCAGCCATTCGGTCTAGAAGTTCGTCAATACGGGGCATTGTGTAAGGATCACTGACAGTATGGTCATTAAGTCGTCTGTAGTCCACACAAAATCGAGTACTCCCATCCTTCTTTGGTACTAACACCACAGGAGAGAGAGGCCCAAGGGCTATGAAAGGCCTGGATTACCCCCAGCTGTATCATCTCCTCTAGTTCGTGCTGCATGGTGTTTCGAACTGATTCAGGTACCCGGTAAGGAGCCTGTTGTATGGGACGGATACCCTGAGTGTCTACATGATGTTGGGTGACGGTGGTTCGACCTGGTTGAGATGAGAAAGCAGCCCGTCTCTGTTGAAGCACTCCCAGCATCTGGACTTTCTGTAAGGGGTCCAGGTGATCTCCCAGAGGAACCTGTTCCACAGTGGACGGGGCTCTCGTGGCTTCCACGAGATCCGGTAGGGAGTCCTCTTCCTCGGGACCGTCTTCTGAAGCTAGCCGACAGCTTGCTATCATTGGAAGGTTCCAGTCGTGGTATTCCTTAATCATATTCACATGAACAGTCTTTTGTCTTAGTCCCTGATCATCTAGAGCAAGAAGGTAATTGGTGTCATTTAGTTTCTTGAGAACCCGGAAGGGACCCTCCAACGTGGTCTGCAGTTTATTTTGTGGATGGGAACAATCATTAAGACCGGTTGTCCTTCTACAAACTCCCGATAGCGTGCTTTACGGTCATACCAGGTCTTCTGTCGGGTTTGAGCCATATGCACATGACTCTGGGCAAAACTAGCAAGTTGAGCCAGGGTTTCTCGCAGCTTTAGGACATAAGGGACAACAGGGGCTCCTGTGTCTTCAACTTGCCCCACCCAGTATTCATTGAGCAAAGTTAAGGGTACTCGGACCTTTCTTCCATAGAGGAGTTCAAAGGGGGAAAACCCGGTGGACTCCTGAGGAACTTCCCGATAGGCAAACAAGAGATGGGGTAGGTACTTCTCCCAGTCTGAATCTCTGTCCGTTAAGGCCCTCAGCATATTCTTCAGAGTGCCATTAAATCGTTCACAAAGTCCATTTGTTTGCGGATGATACGGTGTCGTTCGAATCGCTCGTACTCCACAGGTGCGCCACAGACACTGGACTAGTTCTGACATGAACTGGGAGCCTTGGTCCGACAAGATCTCACTGGGAAATCCTACTCTGGTGAAAATGGTAACCAGGGCTTCGGCCACCTTGGCTGCAGAAATACTGGACAAGGCCACAGCTTCCGGATATCGGGTGGCGTAGTCCACAACAGTGAGAATGTACTGCTTTCCTGATCTACTTGGCTTAGCTAGAGGCCCAATGATATTGACAGCTACTCTTTGAAATGGCTCTTCTATGATAGGGAGTGGTTGCAGGGGGGCCTTTGGGTGATCTCCGGTTCGCCCTCTACGCTGACATATATCGCAAGTTCGGCAGAAATGTGCCACTGCCTGAGAAATCCCTGGCCAATAGAAGGTTTGAGTCAATCGTCTCTCGGTGCGGGTTTTGCCTTGATGGCCAGAAGTAGGGATATCATGAGCAAGGTGTAGTAGGGGAATCCTGTATTTCTGAGGAACAATCATCTGTTTGTTACAAGTCCAGGGCTTATCTGGGGAGGCAGCATTGGTAACCCTATACAAAAGTCAATTTTCTCGGATAATCCTTTCCCTGTTCTCCCCTAACTGCCCTGTCTCAGCTCGTGCTCTAAAACTAGCTAGGGTGGGGTCAGTATCGACCTCTTGTCGAAACTGAACTCTATCCCAGGTATCACTCACATTGTCCGCACAAGAAGAATCACTCACCGGCGGTGTCGGCGGTTCTGGTGGCCTCATTTCCATGGATGAGTTGTATGTGTCCCCATCTGCTGCTCTCTTGGCTAGACTTCTGGTTACCGCACCGACGAAGTGGCAATGCAGATGTCCCACATCATTTCCTAAAAGAACATCTGCGGGGAGGCCGCTCATCACACCGACCATGCATTGTTTGGCCCCAAAGCCATAATCCAGGGTCACCCTCGCTCTTGGAATATATCTCTGGGTGCCTTCAGCCAATTCAATGGCAATTCTTGGTCCCTTTTGAATTGCTTCTGGCTGAAGTACGCGAGGATCAGCTATGGTGAGAAAAGCCCCAGTGTCATGGAAGCCGACAACCTTTTGGCCATCCAGCACGACCTCCTGTAGATGTTTGTGCTGACGGTCAGAAAAACAGGTGGCTGGGGCTCGCACCCCATAGACTCCTGGTATGGGAGCCAGGGTATCGGAGTCACTTGGCAAGTCGTCAGGGACTGAATCCAGCTCTTCTCCTGGTGAGGGTGTCTGTAGATAATGAACCGGCAAAGGCGGTCTGTAGCTGTCCTGCCTCCGAACACCTGGACATTGGAATTGCAGATGCCCAGGCTGCCCACATCTATAACATCTGCGCTCTGGGACTCTTCCTCCATGTCGTAGTCCCGAAGGCGGAGCAGGAGTAATGCGAGGAACAGTCACACGAAGGTCACCATGAGTGGATGGTCTATTGGGATGGTGAGTATGGGAGGCCGAAGGACCAGGGGCCGCCATCGTCGGGGGACTGGTAGTTCTTTTCTCACTGATTAGTAGTTTTTTCCATTGAGGCTTGATGGTGAGAGCCTCATCCGCTAGAGCTGCAGCTTCCTCCACCGTGGCTGGTCTCCTTTCACGCACCCATTCTCGGATCTCAGCGGAACCCTAGAAGTAAAACTGCTCTTTCAAGATGACCTGGAGGAAGGCCCCCCCAAGTTAAGGCCTCCTCTCCCTCCAGCCAGCGATGACAAATTTGTTTGAGTCTGTGGGCATACATCTTGAAGGACACCTCCTCATCACAGGCCAAAGTACGAAACTGGGTCCTATAAGTGTTATGTTCTGCTACCAGAGCTAAGGAAAGAGAGGAGATCTGTCCCTACGATAGAACTCAGCTTAATCCCTACGATGTAACAGGGGACCTGATCCTGCGATCAGACCTGCTAAAGTCCTAAGCTAGTCTGTACGGAGACCTATAGATGTGGGGAAGGAATCCCTACAAGTACTAAGGACTGGGAGGAAAATGGGACACCTCCTAACAGAAATAGTAGCAGACAGACGAACAAACAAAATATATAGAACAAAGAGGTCCGTAGACCAAGCAAACTAACAGAGTTAGATACAGGGCACAGGCTAGCTAGAAAGTAGTTAAACAATGAAGTCCAGCAAAGCCAGAAGGGCGGAGCAGGATTAAATAGGCCAACAAGGTAATGTGACCAGCAAAGGAAAAAAACTAAGAACAAGGTTCTAACAATAAGTGTCTGGGGTCACAGCGTAGTGTTCCAGAATAGTCCGTTTAATGTCTGCATACTCACAGTCCCCCCGAGGGTCCATAGCTCTATAGGCTGTGGCAGCTCCACCCTCTAAGAGCCCCACCAGATGTCGGACTCGCTCCCTTTCTGGGACTTCCATTAATCGACACTGAAGCTCAAAGTCCTGGAAGAAGCCCTCAATGTCACCTGCAGCCTCCTGGAATGGCTTGAAATCTTTGCGGGACACTCTGGGGAGTTCCCTCATGGTGGGTGCTGGGGTTACAGTCTGTCTGGTGCTTCTAGCTGCTTCCAAAGCTATCTGCCTCTCCAGCAATGCCATCTCCTTAGTTCCTCGCATGACCTCCATCTTATAGTCTATGGAGACCTCCTCTCCCATCATTGCCATCTCCTCCTCGTACCACACAGCCCACTGACTTTTTTGGGTATTTACCTCTGCCTGTCGCCTTTCCTCCATTGGCCGTGGAGGTGCTTCCTAAGCGTCCTCTTGCAGGCGAACCCCTTCCAAAGCCTCAGTTAGCTGCTCCTTTGAGAGTCCCTCGTAGCTGACCCCCAGTTCACGGGCCTTTGTTTGTAAGCTCACCACAGTCCAGTTCTTGTACTCTGAGGCTCTGGTTCCAGCAGTTGATGGGCCGTTGTCCTCCATTCCTTCTGCTCTGATCCCACCACTGCCAACCAGTTTGTGACGGGGTATGCGGCAGAGCAAGAAGAGACCACCGGACTAAGAACGATCCAACGGGATTTATTAAGGCAGGCAGCATACCAAATCAAAAATCCATGTTATTCCTAAGGTCCATAATAAGTCCACAATCACCGACGGGCGTGAGGTCTTGCCGCAGCTAAGAGCCCCCACCCTTCTTCCTCCAGAGATCTCCCAACACAACACTGGTCACGCATAAGTCCATTGTCTTGGGCTACCGGGAACAGCCCAAGGGTAGGGGAGGAGAGGTTTACCCCTCCTAGTCGATGGTTTTGTCCATGGCATGGCTCCGATGTGTCTATAAAGATGTGTACGGTGAGTTCTCCCCCTGCTTAAGAGAACAATGGGGAGTCCTCTAGCGGTGTTGACACAAGCCCAAGTTAAATTATGGTTGAGGAACAAAGATCTGGGAAAGGGCATGGGTACTTACATCACATCATGACATTTTATACAGAAATGCAGGACAGGGAAAACTATGTACCATGACATTGACCTTGGGAGATATGGTCCCCATTGATGTCTGTTCTTGCTGTGGAGCTCTTTCGCTTGGGGGAGGGACTATCCTGACCACTGCAATGGAGATAGAAATACCACCAGGATTCTCTATAATCATTCTTCATCGCTCTAATTTAGTGAAGACATATGGGACTTGTATGGCTCCATGTTATTTAAATTGTGATTTATCCCCATGAGAGTGTACTGTGATTTATATTGACCTTTTTGCCCCCTCTTCCTTGTGAATTGTGCACCATGGTATTTTGGGTATTTACCTTTTAGATTATATCACCTATCCATACCCTAGTTGCACTCTTTATGAATATACAGGAATATGCCTATTTCTGTTTAGTAGGTTTCCACATAGATTATGTGTCATAACATACAGTAGACACATCTGGCCTCGTATTCCCGTTTTTTTCATATATTCTGTATATTCTCTTGGGCATGTGGGTGGTCTTACCCTGTATGTATGTAAGTGCGGACCTGCGTGAGTGAGTATGCGGATTCGGATTATGCATACCTGGACAGCTTTGACAATCAGACGATGGGGACAGGACTCCAAAAGCATGGCGCAGGCAGACGCATGCGCACTGAATCAGTGGTCCCGTGTATGGGTGAAGGTCTCCGTCACATCCGGTATGCGTCGATGACGTCTCATGGGGATTTCCCCTGATGCTTGCTGGAACGGGGTGGCGAATCCCTACACTTCTGGGGCACCGGCACGGTGCGAACATGCGCTGCTTCTATTGGCATATGGATGATTAGAACAGGTATAAAGAGGATGACATTTGACTACATACACACTCCCCTTGAGAAAGCCCATCAGAGTGCGAAACGCGCGTCGGGGTGTATGTTGTGGCGGTGGTCTGGGTATAGCAGGACTACAAATGGGTAAGCTCTGATAGTTAATGATCTTTCCTCCTCATGGATATAGGGCATTGCTCTGGTAGAACTTATATTGTATACACATGTATACTCTGAAGTCTGAGGACACTTGTTCCTCTACTTAATTTAGCCATACCCAAACACATACATATTTATATATCATGAGTTATAATTTTTTCAGGTTTCCCTTTTCTGCTGAAAATCCTCCCACTTTTTAACAGGTTGGAGACCTGGGTGCCATTTATCTTTATTACACTCTTCTTTTTGTGACCCTACATATCACATTTATATCGCAATAGGATCACATCCTAGACCACGTGTATCCACAATTTCTTGAATCCCTTTTTCACCTTTTGTAGAATTGTTATTAGTGTTTTAATATTTTTTTCAATAAAAATCTGTTGTTTTATATTGTTGCAAGTGGTTTTGGATTTTTCATCCAAATATAGGTTGCCTACACGTAGACCCACTGCATAGTTTTGTCTATCTTTAAATAATGGGGAGATATGAATTTTCAAAAATCTCCTGCCATGATGACTTATTTATGCTTTTGGAATATTTTTATTTTTTCAAAATCTATGTAGAGTCATGTCCAAAAAAGCAATCACCTGCAATTGGCTGCTGTATTCTGATGACATTTGTACACGTCTAATATTAGACTATTAGAGAAATGAAGTGGACTGAGAAAATAATTTTACTCAACGCATACATTTTAGTTGGCATACTGTTCGTTCTGTTTAAGGTTCAGGATTATGGAGATTTCACTTTAAAAAAAAAAATTGGCTTGCACTTCTCAAAATAAAATAATCAAGCTTTTAGTGACACACAAGCTTGAATTCAGAATTTGATTTTAGTTTCACAATTAGCAATGAGGTGTATAATACAGACCCTCCTTGCTTGCACTGTGAAAAATGAGTAAAAAAAAATGCAAATGCAGCAATTAAAGTGCTGTTACTGCAGTTTAGGCAATCAGTATGACTGTGAATCATTTGATCTGCGATAAACAGCTACATCAGTTACCAATATGTTACTTGAGTTTTTGAACCAGCTTTCACAAATCAAGACTTTCCCACTTTCAATCTGGTAAATCAGCACAGAAGCAATATACCACAATCGCATTAGGCCTTTTTCTATCTCTATGCTGTGTGCTCTGAGCTTCTATCCCCGTTTTCAGCAGTCTATTTTTTTGCCAATTCTCCTTAATCAAATTGCAGTGGAACAGCAAATGTCTGGAAATTCAACTTAAACTCAATCCTCCATGGATTGATCTGCTTATTTCTCGTTATGTGACATATAAAGTGAACTTTTTCGGATCTGGGTTGAATAGAAAAATCATGATCAAGTGAAAAAAGTTTAGAAACTACAGCTGGTGATACAGCACAGGCACAATGTAGGTGAATGGGATTGAGAGGACAGATGGTTAGGCAGGCAAAGGATATAAGTGCAGAGACTTCTGCCTCTGCTAAAGTCTAAAATATAGAGGAGGTGCAAAATAAAACATAAGGGGATTGTGGGATATCATTATGGGAATGGTATGACAGAATCTCTTGACATATGTCACCAATATTGTCTGAGATCAGTAGCAGATGCTTAGACTATGGGATCAAGAAGGAAGTAAAACATTTCAAATAAGCGCCTGGATTTATTTGAGAGATAAGAGCTTAAATTAGTGAAATAGATCAGATTAGCATGAATGAGAGTCTTGCAGCATGAATTTGCAGTCAAGCAAATCATTATGTGAAGAAGTCTTATTTAATTTGTGTTTAAGATACCAAAAAGCATCCTTGAAATTATTGCATTGTTACATCTTGTAGATCAGACAATGGGTGGTGCAACACAGTTCATTTTCTTCAGATTAATATTGGACTCTCTCATGAAACAAATCCAATATAATATAAAGACATGCTAGCAAAAATCTTGGACTGGCTGTGATACACATCAGAACTATAAAGAGGTGACATATAGATACATAGCATAGCATAGATGTTTTGTGACAGAGTATCACAAAATCATGTTTTTTAGGCTAATAATCTTGTTCAGCACAAGATATGTTTAGACAAGACCAAATGACTGACACATCTGTATATTTCAGTACATATCCAGGACGAGATGAGCCATGCAGTTGTAACTTTTATTCTTACAGATTTAAATGCTTTAATAGACAAATACTTTTTTACATATTTTTATTTTGCATGTTTTTACATTAATGAGTTATATTGCGAAAAATTCAGTATGTTCGTGTTGACACCAATTCACAAGCATAGGGTGCTAATTAGTAATGTCCATTGTGTAGTTGGAGCTAGTTGTAAATGGAGTGGAGTGATGTAGCCTAAATCCCAGTGGGTGCTGATGTGGTAACTGCTGAATGAAAAATGTCAACGCTTCTGAATTCCTCCCCCACATCCCCTCTTCTGTCCCTTGTATTTCCTCGTATAAATAAAGATGATTACACTACACATCTTGATTTTACATTCTCACACATTTATGAACACATTTGACAGTACTTTACATGAAGTGGCACTAATTAAACTCTGTATAGAAGACTTGCAAATCATAAGGAAACAAATTTTAAAAATTAAAGTGTAAACTAATTAGTAGATCGAGCAGCTGAGCAGTCACTCCACAATTTGTGTTATGATCTTTTTTTAATCAATTTAATGTTAGATCACCAAGCCCCTTAAGAAGAAACATTTGTATAAGTTTTGGCACATTCTCAATAAAAATGTTGGTGTTTTAAGGAGAAATCTAACTGTGAATTAAAAAATATATTGCCTTTTTTACTTGAGGCCTTCCTCACACAGGGACTTTTTTATGAGTTTCTTTTTAAATGCATGATAAAACACCAAAAGTTTGAAACATTTCATAACTTTTTTAAAAAGGTGTTTTAGGTGTTTTTTTTCTAAATATACCATATTTTTCAGACTATAATAAGCTCCCCAAATTTTGGGGTGGAAAATAGAAAAAAAAATATTTTTTATATGATGGGGGTTCGTCATATATTCTGAATAGGTATGGTATACAGATAACTTACCTGGAGGGCGGTGGAGCGGGGGTCACAGGAGGCAGGGTCCCTCAGGAAGCCGGCGGCAGCAGAAGTGGGGAGATGCTGCGGGGCCAGTGTCTGGCTGTAGGCGGGGTGAGTTGCGGTGGTGGTGGAGCAGGAGCGTACGAAGCAGGGCCCTCTGTTCCCTCCCTGCTGGAAGATGGCCGTGGCCACAGGAAAGCAGCGCACGCTACTCTGACGCTCTGCCTCACCACTGACAGCCAGACACCGGCCCCGCAGCATCTCACCTCTCCTGCTGCCGCTGCCACCGCCGGGTACCTGCTCCACCACCACTTCAACTCCTGGTACGTTCGGACCATAAGATGCAACCCCCATTTTCCTCCCATATTTTTTTTGGGGGGAAGTGCCTCTTATGGTCCGAAAAATATGGTAATATATTTGTACAAATAATAATTCTTACTTTGGGGACAACTTTTTTTCTTACTTAAATTCATGCAATTAGGGCTAAAAATCATTTTTGTAATTGACTCCATTTAAAGTCAGCCACCTGTGTTTTGTTGAACCTATTCAGACTTGGTCACTGACCAATACTGTACTACAAGGCCATAGCCTAAAACCGTGGTCGTCACACGTGATCGCATACTACTGCGGTAATAATTCAGACATTTTGTGGAGTGTGCCAAATATTCCACTCCATTTAAAGTCAGCAATCTATATTTTGTTGAACCTTTTCTGACTTGGTCGCTGACCAATACTGTACTACAAGGCCATAGCCTAAAACCGTGGTCATCACACGTGATCGCATATTACTGCGGTAATAATACAGACATTTTGTGGAGCGTGCCAAATATTACACTCCATTTAAAATGGTAAAAGCATGTGGCAAGGGACAAAGAAGTGGACGTGATGGTGATGGTGCACGCAAAAGGCAGAGGCCATGGGCAAGATGAAACTGTCCCTTCTGAGGGAGCACAACAAACTCCCACATCATGTTGAACTACCTTCCTGTCCCTATTACTAGGGGGCCACGGAACACCACTCATGAAGCCAGAGCAGTGTGAAAAGGTTGTTGGTTGGATAACAGATAATGCTTCCAGTCACTTTGCCACCATAACCACCACCCTGTCTTCCACACTGTCAAGTCTCAGTAGCCATGATTCTGAACCACATATTCCTCACCCTGATCCTCCTTCCTCTCACCATGCCGAGTGCTCAGAGACAACTGATCCAACACTTGGACACTCTGAAGAGCGGTTCACTTTTCCATTTATAGATTCGGGCCTCTCGCTCGGCCAGCTTCAAGTGGGGCAAGAGGAGATGAAGTAACTGACCCAACCTGGCAAGGTGACATGCAGAGTGAGGACAGCAGCACACAAGGGAAGAGAGACATAGCACCACAACAGTCAGGAACAAGCAGTGTGGTGGCCACAGACACAAGGCGGTCAACCGCTCCCCGGAAAACCAACATGACGGAAGTTGCTAGTCCAACTGTTAGGTCTTCCCGAGTCTGGTTCTTTTTTAAAGACTGTGCAGATAACCCCAAAAACGCCATTTGCAACATATGCAAGGCCAGCAACAGCAGGGACAGCAAAGCTACCAGCCTGACCACCACCAGCATGCTCAGGCACATGACAGCAAAGCACCCGGCTAGGTGGGCTGAACGCCAGGGTCCAGAAAGAGTGTCTGCGGGTGATATCACTGCCTGTTCCACTGTTGTGCGTGCACGCTAATCCCCTGTCCATGGTGCAGACGAAGATGCCTCCCACCCTGCACCTGTCGTTGAACATTCGCAACTACCACCATCAGCAATCACGTCCATGCCCTTGTCCCAGCGCAGTGTTCAGTAGTCCTACCCCAGTCCTTGGAACGCAAGCGCAAATACGCAGCCAATGCCCCACAGGCCACAATACCAAACTCCCACATTTCTCGAATGCTTGCACTTGAAATGTTGCCTTTTAGGCTCGTGGAGACGGAATCTTTCCGCAACCTGATGGCATCGGCCATCCCTCGGTACTCAATCACTAGCTGCCACTATTTCTCCCAGTCTGCAGTCCTCGCATTACACAAGCAAGTGTCCCAGAACGGTAGCCGTGCTCTCAACATCGCAGTTACTGGGAAGGTCCACCTAACCACAGACACGTGGAGAAGTGCTTGTGGACAGGGATGGTACATCTTGCTGATGGCACACTGGGTTAATATAGTGGAAACCAGGACCCAGTCGGACCTTGGGATGGAAGAAGTCCTCCCGATGTCCCGGGGTCAATCAGGGTTGCCCCCACATTCTACAGCTCCTGTACTTCCTCCTCATCATCCTTTTCAGCCTCCATCTCTGAAATGACCACATCAGTCGGAAGCTGGAAGCACTGCAGCACTGCTTCAGCCAAGCAGCAACAGGCACTGCTGAAGCTAATATGCTTTGGGGACAAACCGCCACCTCTCAAGAGTTGTTGACTGGTATAAGAGAGCAGGCAGATCTGTAGCTGTCACTGCTGAACCTACAGCCAAGCATGGTTGTGTGTGACAATGGCTGGAACCCTGTGGCGGCTCTGAAGCTAAGCAACCTCACACACATACCATGCCTGGCCCATGTGCTCAACCTAGTGGTTCAGCGGTTTCTCAAAACCTACCTGGATCTGCTTGATCTAATTGTCAAAGTACGCCATGTTTGTGCCCATTTCAGAAAGTCACCTACAGCTTCCGCCGCCCTTGCCGTGTTTCAGCAATGTTTGCAGCTTCCAGCTTACCAACTGGTGTGCGATGTCACCACTCAACCTTGCAGATGTTGGAAAGGATTTGTGAGTAACAGATGGCAGTTGTTAAGTACCAGTTTCAACACGCCCATCGGCATTTAGGTCAGCCTTCGCTCATAAGAACTGAGGAGTGGGCATGGATGACAGACATCTGTGTCATCCTCCAAAACTTTGAGGACTCCACCAAGATGGTGAGCAGCAGTGACGCCATAATTAGCGTTACCATTCCACTTCTCTGTCTTCTGAAATGCTCACTGCTCACAATTAAAAAAGAGGCATTGCATGCGCAGCACGATGAGATGGAGCAAAGAACTATACAGGGTGATGCCACACAGCCCAGCCTCATGTCATCCCAATGTGGATTGGGTGCTAATGGGGAGGAGGAGAATGAGGAGGAACAGGAGTTGGTTTTCTGCGCTACAGATGGTACTACCCACACCACATTCATACTGTCTGTTCAGCGTGGATAGCCTGATTAAGGGGAGAATGAAAGGGAGGATGAGGAGGAGAGCATAGACAGTCGTACTCTTCTTCAGGACAGGGAAGACTTGGCTGGTGGTAGTCTGGCACACATGGCTGAGTTTATGGAGGAGGAGAGGTCTAGTAAAATGTTGCAGCACCAGAAGGCCCTTGTTGTGGAATTATTAAAAAAATTCCCATCTGAGAATGCAGGAGGCAGAGGTCACAGTTCCTTGGACAACCAAGGAGTACAGGCGAGAGACACAAATACAATGCAGCAGAGGCAAGGAAACACTGTTAAAGGTGTGAGACAGTTTTCTCAAACCCTCCCAGCACCCAGGCCCTGATGTGTGGGGCATTCTGACAAGGAGGAAAAAGTTTTGGAAGATGCTGAAGGACTACCTTTTGACCGTACCAACGTCCTCTGTGATTCCTCTGTGCCTTATAATTATTGGGTATCAAAGCTGGACACGTGGCAAGAACTGGCTCTCTATGCCTTGGAGGTCCTGGCCTGTGCAGCCCTTTCAGTCACTGCATACACAATAACAGTGTGGGAGACCCACTCTTAAATAATGGGAAATTATTTTTTTAAATCAGGCCCTCTATGTGTCTTCAAATGTGTATTGGGGTTTTCCAAATTTTGGACAGACCTTGAAGTCACTGCATATGCTATAACACTATAAGAGACCCGCTCCATAATAATGAGAAATTATTTTTTTTTAAATCAGGCCCTCTATGTCTCTTCAAAGGGGTATTGGGGTTTTTTCAAATTTTGAGCAGGCCTTGAAGTCACAGCATATGCCATAACATTTTAGGAGACCAGCTTCTTAATGATGGGAACAACAAAGCATAGCTAGCCGATGGCCATCTAACAATAGTGAAGGCCGACTACTGGCCCTTTAACAATAGTAAGGGCCGCCTGATGGCCCTATAAAAAAAAGCTTTGTGACTATCAGAGGCCCTCCTTCATAAATGAAACAGGATGTGTCTGATCATGTCTAACATACGTAGATAAATTGGCGTGCACTCTGTCATTAGGCGACGTGCAGATGCAATGGACTGATGAGCCCAAGACAATTTACTAGTGTTAATTCATCACACTCTCTTAGTTGTGATAAAGTGTAATTTATTGATACAGCATAAATCAGATTAATCAGACCAGTGATGGGTGGCGACAATATACTGGGACGTTTCGGCCTAAATTGGCCTTATTCAATCCAGTCGCTACTGCAAAGAGAGGATAATTGTATGAGTACAACGTGAAAATGATAAACAATTAATCGTGAAATTACATAGGAAAATAACACATTAAACAATAATTAAGAAAATCATACAAAATCAGAGAAAAAAATTCAAAGTTTGTTAGGTGGACGTATAGAGCACCAGGAACTGGAAAAGGGGAGGAGAAAGGGGAGAAACAAACTCTTACAAGTTGAAGGTAAGAAAATATAAAGTAGTCATGGTACAGAGTACATAGAGATACACCAGTAAACCTTACTTGCTGCTGGCTGATGTAGGGGTCGAGGATTTAGGCTATTCTTAAGACCAGGAGTGGGATCTGTGTAGGGATAGACTGAAAGAATATAGGTGTTATGGTATAATAGGAGCTGGATCTGCTGCTGTAGGTTAGGTAATGGAAGGAGAGTACCTCTTAGTGATCCAGGTAATGCTGGTTTCAGTAGTTCTAGAGAGGAAGGGGATGGTGGCATTAGGTGTCACTCAAATTGCACTGTGCAGATGAAGTATAGTAAATCCTTCAAAAAGGTGTACTTACTAGTAGAATTCAGTGACTGGCCGACGGCAGGGCTGAGCTGGTAGTGGTGAGTAGCGGCGCGGGCTGTGCCTTGCTTATGGGAGGCCATGCTCAGGGACTGTGACGGGCGCCCTTCTTAAAGCCCGCAGTGTGATTGAACTGGAAGGGGCGGGGACACCGCCGCCGGCCAGGACTTCAGCTTAGTAAAAAAAAAAAAAAAAAAGTGTTCTGCGGCGCCTGCGACGTGCGTGTAACAGCGCTAATAGATGGGCGCTTATGCAGGATGCTAGCAGGGAAGGCCGGACCATGAAGTAAAGGGTGGAATGGCGTGTCAGCACAGGGGTATGCTCAGTGGAGGTACCAAAGTATGGCTTGGAGAGATGGTAACTAGTAGAGGGGGGCAAATGGTCAGAGGGCACTGTGCAGTCTAAGTGGATGCCAAATCGGAAGGGGCGGGGCCAATGCTCCAGCTTCGTGGGTTGTCATGGAGACCAACCAGACAATGTGTACTGCGGTGCCTGTGCAGTGTGTGTAGTAGCACTATCAGATGGGTGCTTATGCAGGATGTTTGCAGGGGTGGTCGGGACATAGAGAATAGAGTGGGATGGCGTGTAGTTACAGGGGTATAATGGATGGAGGTACCAAAGATTTTTAGGTATGATTAAAGGGGTGGTTATAGATAGAGGAGGGGCATATGGTCAGTAGACACAGTACAGGGGCATGGTAGTAAGGAGAGGGTTAGTGTTAGAAAATGGTCAATGTTAGTAAAGGGACGGGGTAACCTCGGCTACTTACCCCGGGTGAGGACACGGATTAGTGTGTCTGAAAAGGAGAGATTCATATGATTAAACATTAATAGATCCAATCTATTTCCCTATTCAGACCTTTAGGAGCGAGTGTCTGTAAGGTCTAAATACAGTAAGCCTCACGATCCTTGAGTAACCAGAGATGATTACCCCCACCTCCTTGTTTTAGGGACCTGTTCAATGACCTGATATTGTAATTGCGCTATGGTATGTTTATGCTTAGAGAAATGGTCTGGTATGGGGAGTGTGGTGCCCCTGAGGGTTCGGACGCCACAGGGGTACTGCATCTCTTTAATGAGGTGTGGTATCTCCCCTTCGAGGTAAGGATGGTGCAGCTGTCATGACCCCACCTCTGCATCCAACACTACACCTCTCCCACCTGAGGGGGGCTAATATGCACCAGGATGCTGCCCCAGCCGGGATAAGTGGAGATGGGGGAACCAAAGTTAGGGGGAACCTAGTAGTGGGTGAGGGTGGAGGATGCACATTTAGGTTACACCACAAAATTCATATTTAATAAACAGCCATCTTGGGCTTATGGTCTTTTGATTGTGATCTTCATCACTGAACGTGGCTTTCTGTGTGAACCTATAGTTGATGGGGACACGGTCCTCGTACTCTGGCCTTGAGGCGAGGAGCGGGCTAGAGTTAACGGCAGTCTCTACCTGGTCAAGGTCCCTACCCAAGAAGGCCTGGAGGGGAGTTGAGAAGACAAGCTCCACAGGCAAAAGGATCCCAGGGGGATGCAGACGGAGCTGGATACGCCACCTGTCCTCACTATTCTGGCCTAGTCAGAGGGAGTCCTGCTGCAAAAGGGGTACCGGCCCCCGATATCTGACTCTGTCACTTCACGTCTTAGTCGGAGAAGCCTGGAGGCTCAGTGGATCCCACCGGGTAACGTACGGAGCGGAGTTGCCACCCGTACTCTTGTTCTGTGCATAGTCCAGAGGGAGACCCGGCCTTAGTACACGCATCACATACGGACCGGAGAGGACCTAGTGGGAACTTCTAGGAACACTCTGGTGCGGGGTCCTGACCAAAGCACCTGAACTACCTGGAGGTTGTCGGACCCCCGGTCCTGGTGGCCGCAGCGCGCCATGAGGAGCAGGGAGAAGCCTTGCAGCTGTGCATTCTACCGTGAGTAAAGCTTGGAAGACTACCCCTATGGCCTCCGGTTTCTTATTGCAACGCGACACCGCACGACACCGCACCACATCTCCCACTACAGTTCCCATCCTCCTGTTCTCTCTGCCCTGAGGCCCTGCTCCGCCTGTGGGGAGTAGTATCATCTCCGGCTGCCACTACATCCCGCCTCAGATGACTGAACGCAGCGCTGGTGGGGAATCACCAGACACCACAGGCGGCGTAGTCAAATACAACCACTCGATTAACACCAACTCTGAAAGCCCATTACACCTTTTTAATGTGACGACCCTGGGCACGGAACGGGTCCAGGCCACGGCTACATCCCCCAACATCTGACCCGGCTCCGAGTAACCCCATCTCCCAGGGCAGGGCGAATCGTGGACTTTTGGCTAGCGATGTGATCCCTTATATGTTGCGTGGTTTCTCCTACATAAAGCAAGCCGCATGGGCATTTGATTACATATACGACAAAGTTTGAATTTCATGTGAAAAACCCTTTAATAGGGTTTCTTTTACCCGTCCTGGGGAGCGTGACAGTATCAGACTTCGTGATATTTGAACAAGCTGCACAGCTCAGGCAGGGGAAAGTACCATGCCTTCTTGCGCTGAGAAGGCGTTGTGAGGCGGTGGTCTGGGAACTGCCTATGTCAGCCTTGATGATCTTGTCCCTGATGTTGGGGGCTCTTTTAGTGCACATGAAGGCCGGGTTGGAGAAAGCTGGTATATCTGGGTAGGCTCTGGAGAGTAAGGGCCAGTGTTTCTTAATGGAGTAATGTATTTTTGTCATAAGTGGATGGTAGGTGTGTACGAATGGGATGCGTTCCGTATTGTGTGAGGGAAGTCGCTGTTGCCTAGGTTGTAGTGCTCTTGATCGTTCCTCCTCTAGAAGTTTGGTAGGGTAATGTCTGTCTTGAAATTTTTCTGACATGGTCTGTAGGCGTTCGGGGAGGAGGTCCGGGTTGCTAACGATACGTGTGACACGATGGAACTGGGAGCGGGGCAGGCTGTTCTTGGTAGCCCTAGGATGGCTGCTAGAATAGTGCAAAAGACTGTTTCAGTCTGTGGGTTTTGTGTATAGATCTGTTGTTAAGTGACCATCCAAGTCTTTCAGGACAATGGTGTCCAGGAAGGAGATCTGAGTCAGGTCATAGTTTAGTGTGAACTGGAGTTCAGGCTGGATGGAGTTGAGTGTATTAAAAAAGGTAATCAATGAGTCTATGGGTCCCTGCCAAATGCAGAAGATGTCGTCTATATAGCGGTGGTATATACTGCAATGTTGTTTAAATAATTCATTAGGGTAGATGTAATCCTCCTCAAATTTATTCATATATGCATTTCGCTGTGGAAAAAATTGGGTCCCCATACCAGACCATTTCTCTAAGCATAAACATACCATAGCGCAATTACGATATCAGGTCATTGAACAGGTCCCTAGACCAAGGAGTGGGGGTAATTGTATCAGGTTACTCAAGGATCGTGAGGCTTACTGGATTTATACCTTACAGACACTCGCTCCTAAAGGTCTGAATAGGGAAATAGATTGGATCTATTAATGTTTATTCATATGAATCTCTCCTTTTCAGACACACTAATCCGTGTCCTCACCCGGGGTAAGTAGCCGAGGTTACCCCGTCCCTTTACTAACATTAACCCTTTTCTAACACTAACCCTCTCCTTACTACCACTCTCCTTTACTGTGTCTACTGACCATATGCCCCTCCTCTATCTATAACCACCCCTTTAATCATACCTAAAAATCTTTGGTACCTCCATCCATTATACCCCTGTAACTACACACCATCCCACTCTATTCTCTATGTCCCGACCACCCCTGCAAGCATCTTGCATAAGCACCCATCTGATAGTGCTACTACACACACTGCACAGGCACCGCAGTACACATTGTCTGGTTGGTCTCCATGACAACCCACGAAGCTGGAGCATTGGCCCCGCCCCTTCCGATTTGGTGTCCACTCAGACTGCACAGTGCCCTCTGACCATTTGCCCCCCTCTACTAGTTATCATCTCTCCAAGCCATACTTTGGTACCTCCACTCTGCATACCCCAGTGCTGACACGCCATCCCACCCTTTACTTCATGGTCCGGCCTTCACTGCTAGCATCCTGCATAAGCGCCCATCTATTAGCGCTGTTACAAGCACGTCGCAGGCGCCGCAGCACACTTTCTTTTTTTTTTTTTTACTAAGCTGAAGTCCTGGCCCCGCCCCTTTCGGTTCAATCACACTGCGGGCATTAAGAAGGGCGTCCGTCACAGTCCCTGAGCACGGCCTCCCATAAGCAAGGCACAGCCCACGCCGCTACTCACCACTACCAGCTCAGCCCTGCCGTCGGCCAGTCACTGACTTCTACTAGTAAGTACACCTTTTTGAAGGATTTACTATACTTCGTCTGCACAGTGCAATTTGAGTGACACCTAATGCCACCATCCCCTTCCTCTCTAGAACTACTGAAACCAGCATTGCCTGGATCACTAAGAGGTACCCTCCTTCCATTACCTAACCTAGAGCAGCAGATCCAGCTCCTATTATACCATAACACCTATATTCTTTCAGTCTATCCCTACACAGATCCCACTCCTGGTCTTAAGAATAGCCTAAATCCTCGACCCCTACATCAGCTAGCAGCAAGTAAGGTTTTCTGGTGTATCTCTATGTACTCTGTACCATGACTACTTTATATTTTCTTACCTTCAACTTGTAAGAGTTTGTTTCTCCCCTTTCTCCTCCCCTTTTCTAGTTCCTGGTGCTCTATACGTCCACCTAACAAACTTTGAATTTTTTTCTATGATTTTGTATGATTTACTTAATTATTGTTTAATGTGTTATTTTCCTATGCAATTTCACGATTAATTGTTTATCATTTTCATGTTTTACTCATACAATTATCCTCTCTTTGCAGTAGCGACTGGATTGAATAATGTCAATTTAGGCCGAAACGTCCCAATATATTGTCGCCACCCATCACTGGTCTGATTAATCTGATTTATGCTGTATCAATAAATTACACTTTATCACAACTAAGAGAGTGCGATGAATTAACGCTACTACATATCTCACATACCACATGGCCAGATAAGTTAGTAAAATGTTAAAATGAAATTTACCTGTGAAGGTATTTTTCACTGTTGAAAGCAATGCCAAAGTGCAAAAACGCATCAAAAATGCTACTTGTGAACATAGCCCAAGTGTGGAGGAGCATTTTTGGGGGGGTTATTTATTTATTTAACCTTACATGCAAGTCATCGCCCTGGAAAGGATGTTCCTTAACATTTTTTTCCAGGAAAATCAATTTCGCTTTCCTTTTTGTATGTTTTATTGTGAGTCCGTAAAAGTGGTGTAATACTCTGATAACATTGTTCACAGCAATGCTCGAGGTTCCCATAGACTTACATTGGGCTCGTTGCTCAGATTGAGCACCCGAGTATTCCAATTTGCTCAACCCGAGCAACGAGCAATAACAATTTTAGTGCTCGCTCATCACTAATCAGTATTTGGAAGCCAAAACCAGGAGTGGGTGATAAATACAGAAGTGGTGACGTGTTTCTATTATACTTTTCCTTTGATTTTTCCTCTCCTGGTTTTGGCTTAAAAATACTGAATTTATGAACGTTGCCTAACAATGGAAATCACACTGATACACAATAATGCTGATACACACACTAAAACTATACACACATTAAGGTCACGTTCGCACGTTCAGTATTTGACATCAGTATTTGTAAGCCAAAATCAGGAGTAAGACAATCAGACAAAAAGAGTAATAGAAACATGTCACCACTTCTGCATTTTTCACCCACTACTGGTTTTGGCTTAAAAATACAGAGGTAAAATACTGACCAAATACTGAATTTGTGAACATGGCCTAACACTGATACATAAACTCTGAGGGCTCACTCTCATTTGCGATTAAATTGGATGAATGCAATCAAATAAAAAATTGGATTGCATTCGGTCCAATGTTAATCTATGAGTGTGTGCTCGTATGTGTTTTTTTATCAGCTCCACTCAGACTGAAAAAAAAACACAGCATGCTGCAATTGCTTGCTTAATTTGGATCGCACGCACCCATATAAGCCTATGAGTTTGTGTGAAATATTGCACTGCACTTGGATATTATCCGAGTGCAGAGCGATTCCCACCACCACCAGCAACAGAGTAGATGGAGAAATTAGTTTCATCATCTCCTCCACAGCTGTGCTGTGATCCTTTCAAATGAGAGGATCAGAGCACAGAGCACAGACACTCGGCTCCCAGCAGAGCAGGAGCGGAGTGTCATTAGCATTTCGCATCCAATGCTCATGCATCAGATGTAATTCGCTAGTGGGACCCTGGCCAAACACTGATATACACATTAAGGCTGATACAAATACACATTAAGGGTAGGTTCACATGTGCGTATAAAAACTTGTTCAGAGTAGTGATGAGCAAGCATGCTCGCTACTGCTCGGTGCTCGCCGAGTATTTCCAGGGTTGCTCGGCGGGAGCTCGGGTCCCCTCCCTGCATGTTTGGCACTCTTTATAGCACCAATCAACATGCAGGGATTGCCTGCCATATACTGTTATGCCGCAGCCATGTTGGTTGTGGCATTACAGTGATTGGCTGGCCGCACAGTGTCATCAGGTCTATATCAGACCTGGTGCCGCCATGCTCGTCACAGTCACTCCAGAATCAGACAGTGTAGGGAGAGCTGCTGCTGAGCTAGGGAGAGATTTTCTTTTTTCTAGTTAGTGTAGGTTAGTGTAGGTATACCAGACTATATTAGAAACACATATCCATCTCAACTAACAGTCCTTCTGAGGACTAATCCAGCTGCAGAGATATCAGTGCTAGGCAGGCAGGCGGGGTATATAGCAGACTGCAGTGCATATAGCAAGAGGCTCCATTCCAGTCCTGTCAGCTGCACCTTCAATCAGGAAGTGGTGGAGGTGGAGCCTGCCGTGTGCTGCAAGAGCTGTGTGCTGCAAGAGCTGAGTGTGCTGCGTGTGGAGAGAGCTCCTGGGAAGGGAGGTTTGTTTTTCCATCTGGGACTTTTTGTCTGCCCCCTTCCCAGGAAAGAAGGCTCATAGTGGGACTGGCCTCCGGGGCTGGGCCCCCGGCTTCCATCTCCCGGTCTAAGCGGGAGGAACACCAACCAGGCTAAGACTACAACATCAGGCTGAGGCAGCAAGGGGTCCGCCATGAGGACCCGGAGGACCCCCGAGGCTACGACCGCGGCGGCTCCTCCCTCCGGAGGTGGGTCGAGTGCCAGCAGAGGTGCTGCAGCGGTGCCCCCTGATTGGGGTACCAAGGTGGCGAGGGAGGCAACCGTCACCTGTGCCTCCCGTATCCAAGCGCACCTCTGCGAGCATGAGGACACCTCAAAAAAGCTAAGTTCCCTCTGGGGGGAGTTGAGGATATCTCAGGAGAGGTCCGAAAGGGCCTCTGGCAGCAAGAAGCCTGAGCTATCCGCCGAGGTCCGGAAAATCAAGCAAGCCATCCGAGAGCTGGAGGACCGCCGAAGTACCATCTTGGCAGGCAGTGGACCCTTTCGGGAGAAGCTGGAGAACGGTGACCGGTTCAGAGCCATGACCGGTGGGGCTCTGGAGGGGTCGCAGGGCCCCAGCCAGGCGGTGGAGGAGGAAGAAGTATGTGACGCACCCCTGGGCCTGTGTCGCGCAGCGTTGCGCACGCGGGAGCTTACCCGGAGCCGGATCTTTTGAGGGTTGTAGTCTCGTGGCGGTGATCCGGTCCGTGCCCAGGGAGTCAGACTAAGTGGCGCTGTATCAGCGGTAGATGTTGGATGACTACGCCACCCGTTGAATGCAGCTTTGGAGCTGCCGCTGCAGAGCAGACCGCTGAGGCCGGTGGAAGGATGGTGCAGCGGGGATGGTATAACCCCCAACGGGAGGGGTATGGCCTCAGGGCAGCCGACGTGGATGATGGGGGTAGCAGGAACCACTCGGAGACGGTACGGTGTAGTTCAGGGTCTTTACTGGTGACAAAGATAGACCCTCCCGGAGTACTGGCTAGCGATTGGGGCCTGGTCAGTCCTTGAGCAGATGGGATCTCCCCTGGCCAGGCGGAGTTGTAGGCCTCCCAAACTAACTGTACTCTTCTGGCTACCTTGCTAGAGGCGGGTATAAGTAGCCCACGTCCCTGAGTGTACCGTGTGGTGCTCACCCGTATGGCCGGTGACTCGGGGCCTTCTAGTAGCTTCCGCTCCACGACGGCGGTGCTGGTCCCATGCGTGTGACCGTGCCTTCGGGTTTCTTGGCCAGAGGACCTGAAATCCCCTGCCTGACGGATTCTGCTGCTGGGTAGGAGTTAGTCCCCACAGCCTCGGACTCCGGGTCCGGTAAGAAATCTTCTCAGTCAGGGCGAGCTCTGCAGCTGCCAGCCCCTGACTCCTTGTAACACTGCTCCCACAGAGCTCCTTTTGTTTCTTCCCATAGCTGCTTCTCTTCTCTGTCTCTACTTCTGGCATGGCCCAGGAGCTGGGCCCAGCCGGAGCCACAGCTCCCTGTCAGCCCTCCTGGCTGAACTCTCCCTCTGAACTCTCTAACCCTGCCTCAGCCCCAGGTTTATATAGGGGAAGTTCTTCCCCTCCCAGGACTGGGCAGGAGGTGTGGCATGCATAGGATTCCTGACCAAGAGACCTCCCACCTGCTCTCAGACATAACATTGCTGTTACTGTGGAAACCAGACCCCTGGGGTGCCACATTCCCCCCTAGTGAAATTTAGTACTCCGGGACTAAACATATTTTTAGAAAAGCATAACAAGGTATAAACAATAATAATACAATAAGAAAAACACATAAAGATTGTTACGGCGTGTCCGCAACCGAGTGCAGTCTTTGAAGAAAAGTAAGGTGTCCATTTCACCAAAACAGGGAGACGTAACCAGGTAGGGGTCTGTCCTGCCCCGAGTCCTTAACAGTCTTTTAGTCCATTCCTGGGTTACGCTCCAACCATGTACAAAGGATTCCCGGTAAATCCACCAAAGACTCCCATAAATTACTAGAAACACATAATTATTTACAGGATATGGCCGCTCTCAGTCCTCGGCCAGTGGGGATAAGGAATGGCTGCTCACAGTCCTCAGCCTGGTTTAAGATAGGGGCACATGGGGAACAATTCACTAATCCCAACGGGGACCATATTTTAATTAGCAGCAGTCCTTGTACCCTTACGGGTAACTATTTACAGCTCTTTATTCACGCTACTTCCCTTCAGTAGCTATGTCCTCTTTGTGCTCCCTCCTGAGGGTAGTCCTCAGACCCGTCCGGGTCCTCTTGGCTTTCCTCGTATTGGTAGTACTGCAGCTCCTCCTCGGTTAGCTGGGTTAGTATCTCTGTGACAGTCCTCCTCCCAGGTGGCCAGGACTTTACCTCCCTTTGGGCTGCCCCGGTTAATTGGGCCACCAGGATGCTCACTTTTTGCTCCTCTGTGAGGGGATACACCTGGAAGAGGCTATCCAGCTTTTATCTAAAGTCATGCAGGGTATGTGACTCCCCTGAGTACTGGGGTAGCCAGGCTGCCCCCGGGATATAGGGCATGGTGAAAGGCATGACCGCAACAGCGGTGGCGCTGGCGGGGGTTGAAGCGGTGAAGCTCTCCTCCGTATCCGGCATCCTTCTCCCCCCTAGTGGACCGTGGCCTACCTTGCGATGATCCTCTTCCGTAGGCCGCGGCTCCGCAGTGGATCGTCAGGGTTGAGGACCTTCCGTCGCGCTCCTGTGACGTCGGCGTCTGCTGGGCTCCTTCCAGGACCTTACGCAACGTCCGGACGTGAGGCGGGGCTTCAGTTCTCACGCGCTTTCGGAGTCCACGCCCCTCTTCTTCCCGCGCGGCGTCTTCAAGATGGCGTCCAACGGCGGGAAAACTCCGCGGATGGCGGGAAGAAGACAGAAGATGGCGCCGGATGGCGGGAATCTTCACCACTGGTAAGTTTGAACAGTCTTTTTCAGGCACGCAGTACCCGGTGGTTGCGGGCACGAAATCCTGTCGACTACGCCAAAAGTTGACGCACCCCTGGGCCTGTGTCGCGCAGCGTTGCGCACGTGGGAGCTTACCCGGAGCCGGATCTTTTGAGGGTTGTAGTCTCGTGGCGGTGATCCGGTCCGTGCCCAGGGAGTCAGACTAAGTGGCGCTGTATCAGCGGTAGATGTTGGATGACTACGCCACCCGTTGAATGCAGCTTTGGAGCTGCCGCTGCAGAGCAGACCGCTGAGGCCGGTGGAAGGATGGTGCAGCGGGGATGGTATAACCCCCAACGGGAGGGGTATGGCCTCAGGGCAGCCGACGTGGATGATGGGGGTAGCAGGAACCACTCGGAGACGGTACGGTGTAGTTCAGGGTCTTTACTGGTGACAAAGATAGACCCTCCCGGAGTACTGGCTAGCGATTGGGGCCTGGTCAGTCCTTGAGCAGATGGGATCTCCCCTGGCCAGGCGGAGTTGTAGGCCTCCCAAACTAACTGTACTCTTCTGGCTACCTTGCTAGAGGCGGGTATAAGTAGCCCACGTCCCTGAGTGTACCGTGTGGTGCTCACCCGTATGGCCGGTGACTCGGGGCCTTCTAGTAGCTTCCGCTCCACGACAGCGGTGCTGGTCCCATGCGTGTGACCGTGCCTTCGGGTTTCTTGGCCAGAGGACCTGAAATCCCCTGCCTGACGGATTCTGCTGCTGGGTAGGAGTTAGTCCCCACAGCCTCGGACTCCGGGTCCGGTAAGAAATCTTCTCAGTCAGGGCGAGCTCTGCAGCTGCCAGCCCCTGACTCCTTGTAACACTGCTCCCACAGAGCTCCTGTTGTTTCTTCCCATAGCTGCTTCTCTTCTCTGTCTCTACTTCTGGCATGGCCCAGGAGCTGGGCCCAGCCGGAGCCACAGCTCCCTGTCAGCCCTCCTGGCTGAACTCTCCCTCTGAACTCTCTAACCCTGCCTCAGCCCCAGGTTTATATAGGGGAAGTTCTTCCCCTCCCAGGATTGGGCAGGAGGTGTGGCATGCATAGGATTCCTGACCAAGAGACCTCCCACCTGCTCTCAGACATAACATTGCTGTTACTGTGGAAACCAGACCCCTGGGGTGCCACATATGCGTGGAGGAGGTTGCACCCTACCCACCGCCTGGTGGCCTGGTAAGTGATCTCCAGGCATCACATAGCGGGATAGCCCCTGAGCAGATGGCTCTCCCGTCTGATTCTAGCCCTTCAGAGGGCAGCGGGAGCGAGGGGGATGATGAGGAGGATGAGAGTAGCAGTAGTGAGGGGGGCTGCCTTATCATGCAGCAGATCCAGCAGATCGAGTCCCCGGTACGTTTTGGTCAGCTTACGTTCGGGGATGAGATCTGCGAGGATGAGGCACCTGGGAGGGGGATGAAGAGAAAAGCAAAAAAAAAAAAGAAGAAAACATCTGTTGCACATAAGTTCGTGTATGTCCCCCTCTCTGGGGCCCCCCTGTCCCGTTGTGTGGCACCCGCCACCCACCCCGGCTTGGACTCTGTTGTGGGTCCACAGCGAGGGAGCGGGGAGAATATAGGCCATGGCACGCAGAGCGCTGCCTTTGTTTGTGGTAATGGAGGTAGTGGGTCAGAGGTGTCTGATATGGAGCATGGCGCGGAGGGCGGCCCGACGGTGGGAGTCATCAGTGGAGGTGCTCGGGCTGGATCCCCTGTAAAAGGGGGGTCTGGCCGGGCACCTGGTGCGCCTGCTGGCGTGCAGGGGGCGGCGTGTACTTCTGCCGCTGCCTCCTGCGCTGCCGGCGGTGCACCGACAGCCGGGCCGCATCTCCGGCGGCGTGTGCTGGGGTGTCTGGGTCCCTCACACACGGATCCACTAAAAAATCTGGATCACTTTTAGAGACCCAGAAACCTGTTAAGATAAGTGGCGCGGGGCCTGCGGCTCCGGCAGAGCCGGCTCATAAGCGTAAGGTGGGGCTTGCTCCCCTGGCAAAATCCGTGGCGAGGTCGGGGCCCCCTGTGCAGGGGCCCAGTAATGGGTCAGCGCGGGGGGCTCCACCGCCGCTGGGTGCCGAGGGGGAGTGGCCTAGCCTGGGGCCGGCCACCGGAGCAGGGGTGGCCAGGCTTTTTGTGGCAACGGGTGTGACGGTAGGGGGTGCTATGCCCCTGAGAGCTGGTGCCGCTGGTCCAGGGGCCCCTGTGAGTAGACCCGGTTCCGGGTCGGCTTCGGGGGTCCCGGCGCGGCCGGCTTCGGGGGGCGTGGCCTCCCAGCCGTCCACGGCGCCAGTGGGAGTGGCCTCTGGGGCCCCCACCGTGCTGCCTGGTGCGGGGGGCGTGGCCTCCCTGTCACCAAAGGCACCGGTGGGAGTGGCCTCTGGGGCCCCCACTGTGCTGCCTGGTGCGGGGGGTGTGGCCTCCCTGTCACCCAAGGCACCGGTGGGAGTGGCCTCTGAGGCCCCCACTGTGCTGCCTGGTGCTGGGGGCTTGGTCTCCCTGTCACCCACGGCACCGGTGGGTGTGGCCTCTGGGGCCCCCACCGTGCTGCCTGGTGCGGGGGGCGTGGCCTCGCGGGCAAACCCCACCCAAGTGGGCGTGGCTCCACCCGAAAAGGGGCGGGACTTAGCGCCGGCAGCTGCTACTGCTGGGAGCAGTGGTGCCACGGCTGCGGCAGACAACGGAGGAGGTGCCTGCCTGTCGGTGTCCTCTGTGCCCACGGGCTTATCTGGGGCAGGGGTGCCGGCAAAAATGGCAGCAGCACCAGGTTCCCAAAACCCCCCGGCAGGGAAGGTGCTGCCAGCAGGGAAAAAATGTTTGCAGAAAAAAAAAAACTGTGACCCCAGTGTGCATGTGAGTGAGAGTGGGGCGAGGGGTGTGACTACTGACGTGGATGGGGATATCGTGGTTATGGATATGGCTGTGATTGAAGATACAAGTGTTGAGGTGTCTGTGGAAGGGAGTAAGAATGGTGTGTCTGTTGGTAGTGGGGGTGGGGCTGGTCCATCTGCCCCCCCGGTTGCTGGTCCCCGGAGTTTTGCGGGGGTAGTAGCTGGGGGCTCGGGATCTTCAGGGCGGGCTTCCTCACCTCTGGACCTCAGGGATGGTGACTTGCGGCGCCGTTTCCTCGAGGCCCTCAAAAAGGGAGAACGGACGATCGAGGTAGAGGGAAGAGCGGTAGACTTGGCCTTTTGGCTGGATAGATATGGCCTGGCCGCCTTCCAAGATAAAAGGGAGGGGGAGACAGTGTGGTCCCTCCCGACAGCCGGGCAGGGGGTGGCCAGGAGGAATGTGGTCCGTCTTCGGTGGAGGGGCAGTGAAGCGTGCCCGCCAAGATCGAGGGTCGTGGAGCTCCTCCTGAAGATGAGCTTCAGGGCGACTGACATCTTTGCCCTGATTCATCCTTTTGGTACCCCCATCTTCGACATCAGTTTTGTTCGGCCGGAGGGCCTAGAGCTTTTCTGGTCGAATTTTGAACTGGTGAAGGGGGAGCCCGGCTGGCGAGACTTTGCCGTGCAGGCGGTGTCTCGCCAAAATGGCGTAAAGAGGGTGACCGTTTTGACAAATAACGAGTCGCTCTCTGGGGTCGATATTATGACGTGGCTTTCCCGCTATGGGGAGGTCATGGACGTCCCAAAAAAGAACAGGGACGAGTTTGGCATTTGGTCAGGGGGCTGGACCTTCATGATGAGGTTGAAGGTCTCAGGCGGTACTGTCACCCACATCCCCTCCTCAGCATTTCTGGGGAGGGACAGGATCCTGATCTTTTACCAGGGGCAGCCGAAGGTCTGCCACAGGTGCGGTGATCCCCGCCACTTCAGTGCGGGCTGCAAGGTACAGAAATGTGCCTTGTGTGGCGGGGTAGGTCATCTTGCCGCGGCCTGTGGTGACATTAGGTGTCACCTGTGTGGTGACCTAGGTCACCCGTACAGCCGCTGGCCAATACATCTGCCCGCCAGTGGCATCAGGTGAGGCGCCGTGGGGGTAGGGGGCAGGATAAGCCCCAGGCGACTGGGGTGATGTCTGTACCCTCCTCGGAAGCGGCAGCCGGTGCCCCTGAGGCCCTGGGGGAGGAGGCGGTGAACGAGGAGATCAGGAGGATGGAGAGGGAGGAGGTGGCTGCTTCTGATGACTCCTCCCAGTATGAAAGTCTGGACGAGAAGGTGGTGGAGCAGCCTAAAACAAAAAGGTGACAGTAAGACCAGTAAGAGTCGGAGGAGGAACCGAAAGGGGGCAAAAACATCAAAGGCCCCGCCCCTGGCCACTAAGGTGCCTACGGAAGGGCTCACCGGCTCCCCTCTGATCTCCCTCTCCAACCGGTTCCATGCCCTCGATGACTCTGCTGTGTCGGAGGTCGGGGGTGAGGGACCGGCGGTAACATCTGAGGTGCCTTCAGGGAGCGGCGGGGTCCGTCCTCCGGAGGGCTCACTTTCCTCTGGGGGGGGACTGCTCTGGGGTGAGGAACCCGGTACTGGGAGGGTGGTGACGGGTGCTATGGACACCTCGGTGTCACTAAAGAGGAGGGGAGAGTCTGGCTCCTCCTCTGAGGGTGAAAAAAGTAAATTGAGGGGTGCGGTGAAAAAGAAGGCCGTCTAACTCAATCACCCCTGATGGCGGAACCTACCCCGTTGACTCTGGCGTCAATTAATGTCGCCAGTATAAAGTCAGATGCGGCCAGATTTATGGCCTTTGATTTTTTCAACCGAGTTGAGGCTGACATTTTATTTTTGCAGGAGACCAGACTAACGGACATGGGGGCCATTTACAAAGCAAGGAGGGAGTGGAGGTGAGGGCCCTCATACTGGTCTCTTGCGGCCGAGCCGTATAGCGGGGTAGCGGTCCTTTTTAAGGCCGCTTCGGTGGAATGCAGACGGGTGATCGAGGTAGAAATGGGGAGGTGCTTGGTCCTTGACGTCTTCATGGGGGGACAGGAGCTCCGGCTCATTAACATCTATGGTCCACAGTCAAAGTGGGACCGTAAATGTCTCTTCCTGAAGATCAAGCCCTATCTTTTTACCAGCCGGCAGGTGGTCTTCGGTGGGGACTTTAATACTATAACTAGATCCCGTGATAGGGGAGGCCCCGGAGACCGAAGGCTGGCTTTTGATAGTAATACCCTTAACAGCATAGCAAGCGAAGCTCGCCTGGTGGATGTCCACATCCGGCACACCCCAGGTCACGGGGGTTTCACCTTTCATAGGGGTAGTTGTAGGTCTAGGATAGATAGGTTTTTTTTAAAGGAGGAAGCCGTCTCTTCTGCAGTGTCCGCTGTTGAGGTGGAATTCTCCGATCACTGTTTCATTTCCTTTTCCTTGAATGTTGCAGAGACTCCCCGGATAGGGAGAGGCCTATGGAAGCTGAATTCGTCCCTGTTGGAAGAAGCGGATGTGAGACAATCCTTTGAGGAATTTCTTCAGAGCCAGGTACCTCTCTTGGGTCTCTGTAGCAGTAAGTCTGAGTGGTGGGAGATCTTCAAAACAAGGGTTGCAGGGTTCTTCCGTCAGCTTTCGAGCCTCAGAGGCCTGAACAGGTACTGCCTGTATCGGGAGCTGGGGAGGAAACTCGAGCAGCTCGTCTCGACTGGAGGGGACCGTGAGGAAATCTCCAGGGTGAAGGCCTTGCTCAAGGGGTGCCAGTATGATAGGCACACATCCTTAGTTTTTGAGAGGGATTTCGGGAGGTACCGCTCGCCCGACCCCTACAGGAACTGCAGGATGTCAGTGAGTTGCAAGATGGTAACAGGACTGATCGACAGTACGGGTTCCCTGAACAGATCCAAATCAGGGATCCTGGAGGTGGTCAGATCCTTC
This sequence comes from Phyllobates terribilis, assembly GCF_046119375.1. NCBI lineage: Eukaryota > Metazoa > Chordata > Amphibia > Anura > Dendrobatidae > Phyllobates > Phyllobates terribilis. The sequence continues at coordinate 102,435,240 of NW_027362761.1, read as the reverse complement.
TACTCGCATCTCTTGGGAAGGAGGGATCCAGATCGAGATGAGATGTCGGCTTTCCTGGCTGAAACCATCCCTGAACCAGGGGATGACCCCTCTCTTCATGGTTTGGCAGAAGCAATCAGGGAAGAGGAAGTGAGACGGGCCATTGATGGGCTCCGGCCCAAAAAATCGCCCGGTCCGGATGGCTTAACATCCGAGTTTTACAGGACTTTTAGGGACTCTTTGGTCCCCCTCATGACTGAGGTTTTTAATGAATGTCTCTCCTCAGACATTCTTCCCGGTTCAATGAGGAAGTCCGCCCTGATTATCCTGTCAAAGGGTAAAGACTCGTCCCGTATTGAGAATTGGCGTCCCATAGCGCTTCTCAACTGGACCGAAAGGTTCTGGCAAAGGTGCTTTTCAATCGGTTGGTGAAGTTTGCACCCCGGCTCCTTTCAGGGGCCCAGCACTGCTCTGTTCCAGGCCGCAGTACTTTTAGTGCTGTGCTCGGTGTCCGGGAGGCAGTGGAGCAGGGCAGGGCAGGTCACTGGAAGGGGTACTTGCTGTCCTTAGACCAGGCGAAGGCCTTTGACCGGATTAACCATGAGTACCTCTGGTCCGTCCTTCTGAGGTACGGTCTGCCCGGGAGGTTTGTTGATTGGTTGAGAGTATTATACAATGGGGCAGAGACTTTTCCGCTTGTGAACGGTTGGGTCGGACCCCCTTTTGAGGTGAAGTCTGGTGTCCGCCAGGGCTGTCCTCTGAGCCCACTGTTATACGTGTTCGCGATTGACCCCTTTTTAAGGAGAGTGGAACGCGGACCGTTGGTGGGAGTCGGGATGGACCGGGCGGAGCCAGAGACCACCTTGAGGGTAGTGGCGTACGCCGATGACGTTTCCCTTTTTGTATCCTCGAGAGAGGAGGCAGACTGGGTCATGTCTGAGGTTGAGCGCTACTCTGTGGCATCTGGGTCCATGATCAACCGGGATAAGTGTGAGAGTCTCTGGCTGGGAGGGGGAGATCCTAGTTTTGATCTCCCGGACACCCTTCCAGGGCCTCAGGCCACAGCAAAAATTTTAGGCATCAATTTCGGCCCGGGGGACTATCCCCAGCAAAACTGGGAGGGCAGACTTAAGATTGCCGCCCAGAAGGTGGATCAGTGGAAGGGTTGGTCCTTGACCCTGAGGGAAAGGGTTAACCTGGCCAAGGGGTATTTGCTCCCTTTATTAATATACCTGGGCAGCGTCTGCATCTTGCCAGAACCTCTTTGGACACGGGTCTACAGCCTGTTCTTCCAACTATTATGGGGGAATAGGCTGAACCTAATAAAGAGGGAGGTCACGTATCGCACGAGGAGACTAGGAGGGTTGGGTATGGTCAACCCAGTGGTGTTTCTAGTAAACACCTTTCTTAAGGCAAACATCGCCAACCTCTGGTTAGAGAGGGCTCCTGCGTGGGTATTCTCCTGTAGGGGGTGGTTTCGGCCTTTCTTCCAGCAATGGGAGACAGGAGGGCGGGTGAAGGACCTTCGCACGCCTCATGGGCATCTTCCGGCTTATGCTACCCTGGTTGTGAAGGTGATCCGCCGGTGGGGTCTGGGAGTGTGGGAGATCAGGACCTTGTCAAGGAGGTTACTTGACAATAGGGTTCTGTTGACCCACTTCCAGAAGCCCCGGGCCCTCAAGGATTGCCCAAGCCGGGATCTGGAGGTGGGGCTCGGGTTATTAAACTCTAAGCGGATCCCCTTGAATTTTTGGGACTTGGCTTGGCGCTGCTTCCATGGGAGACTGTATGTGAGGGACAACCTGAAGTACAGGAACGCTGATGACCGGGATTGTCCCCGCGAGGAGTGTGGCGACATGCTTGAAAGCATGGAGCACTTCCTGCTTCGGTGTCCTTTTAATACAGAGGTCTACAAGAGGGTGGGTGCTTCCATTGGCTGGCCCAGGCTGGCAGGCCTTTCCTATGCGGAGTGGGCCTATGGGGCATTCAGATCCCTTGGTGGCCGAGATCGGGGCACTGTTTTCTTAGTTAGCTTAGTGACTAGGTTTTACACGTGGAACGCACGGTGTTTAGTGTCCACCCAGCAGAAAGTCCTCCCCCGGGAAGAGGTGATTAGGAACATCCTGGGTGACCTTGCAAAAGTGCGCTCACTGGAGTATGAGAGGCTGGGTGCAGGGAGGGCTTCCCTTCTATGGAGGGGGTTCTCATTTAATGTGCCCTAGGGAGAGTTAGGGTATGTGTGTCTGTGATAGGGTTAGTTTAGTCCCTTTCTATATTTTATATTTATTTGTAGGGTCAGATGGATGTGTAGGGTCAGGGAGGGACAGACAGGGACAGTCTTTAGGGATAGGTAGTTAGCATTAGGTTGGTAGTGAGGGTCAGAGAGGGACAGGTAGGGACAGGTAGGGAAAGATTGGTAGGGAGGTAGGGACAGGTTTTTCTTTTTCTTTAATAGGGAGGGACAGGCTGTTTGTGTGTTAGATTAGGGTGAGAGCCTCGGTAGTCTCCAGTTTCCTGGTGGTGGGCTGCTCCCCTCACATTATAGTTTTTTGTTTTACGGTATTGGAAACCCGAATATAGGGTTTGCAAGCACTGAACTTGGGTCTGACTTTTGGTTCATGTTTATGGTCAGTTGTTTATATTGTGCTATTGTTATGTTGTGTTTGCTTTGGTTATGTTGTGTAATGTATATACGTGTATAGTTTTGTGTATTGTGTGGGTGGGGGGTTTAGTGTAGGTTGGGTGGGGGGCTTCAGGGGGGGAGGGGGGAGGGGTTTTGGGAAAATGGACGTCCTACGGGATGCGGGAAAAAGGACCCGTTATTTGTGATTTTGATGGCCACAAACTTTCGTGGCTTGCTGTGATAAGGCCACAAACTTTCGTGGGACCTTGGGTGTTTTAAAAAATGGTGGTGGGGAGAAAAAAAAAAAAATATATAAAAAAAATATAAAAATAAAAAAAAATAGGGTTGCTGTGCATTAAATTTTCGGCCAGGTGGCCTATTTCTTTATTTTTGGCGATGGGCCAGTTATTTAGTTTTCCTTTTTTGTTAGGGGGTTAGGTATGAATGTGCAGGTATGGATGTTGTGTATGCTGGGGGTCGGGTGCGTTTTAGGGCGCACCCTGGAGGTATGGTAGGGTCTTCCCTTGCTGGGGGGTCTCCTAGAGAGTCTGCTGGAGGACTTGAACTTTGTGTCGTCATATATTTCTTTATTGGACTCTATATAATTTCAGATTTTAGGTTATGTCTTGCTGGGGTTTTGTTGGTTGTTAGTTGTTTGTTTGTTGTATAATTGTATCTGTGGTTTGGTTTTTGTGTTTTGTATATGTGTTTTTGTACTTTTATAATAAAAGAGCTCCAGTCCTGTCAGCTGCACCTTCAATCAGGAAGTGGTGGAGGTGGAGCCTGCCGTGTGCTGCAAGAGCTGAGTGTGCTGCGTGTGGAGAGAGCTCCTGGGAAGGGAGGTTTGTTTTTCCATCTGGGACTTTTTGTCTGCCCCCTTCCCAGGAAAGAAGGCTCATAGTGGGACTGGCCTCCGGGGCTGGGCCCCCGGCTTCCATCTCCCGGTCTAAGCGGGAGGAACACCAACCAGGCTAAGACTACAACATCAGGCCGAGGCAGCAAGGGGTCCGCCATGAGGACCCGGAGGACCCCCGAGGCTACGACCGCGGCGGCTCCTCCCTCCGGAGGTGGGTCGAGTGCCAGCAGAGGTGCTGCAGCGGTGCACCCTGATTGGGGTACCAAGGTGGCGAGGGAGGCAACCGTCACCTGTGCCTCCCGTATCCATGCGCACCTCTGCGAGAATGAGGACACCTCAAAAAAGCTAAGTTCCCTCTGGGGGAAGTTGAGGATATCTCAGGAGAGGTCCGAAAGGGCCTCTGGCAGCAAGAAGCCTGAGCTATCCGCCGAGGTCCGGAAAATCAAGCAAGCCATCCGAGAGCTGGAGGACCGCCGAAGTACCATCTTGGCAGGCAGTGGACCCTTTCGGGAGAAGCTGGAGAACGGTGACCGGTTCAGAGCCATGACCGGTGGGGCTCTGGAGGGGTCGCAGGGCCCCAGCCAGGCGGTGGAGGAGGTTGCACCCTACCCACCGCCTGGTGGCCTGGTAAGTGATCTCCAGGCATCGCATAGCGGGATAGCCCCTGAGCAGATGGCTCTCCCGTCTGATTCTAGCCCTTCAGAGGGCAGCGGGAGCGAGGGGGAGGATGAGGAGGATGAGAGTAGCAGTAGTGAGGGGGGCTGCCTTATCATGCAGCAGATCCAGCAGATCGAGTCCCCGGTACGTTTTGGTCAGCTTACGTTCGGGGATGAGATCTGCGAGGATGAGGCACCTGGGAGGGGGATGAAGAGAAAAGCAAAAAAAAAAAAGAAGAAAACATCTGTTGCACATAAGTTCGTGTATGTCCCCCTCTCTGGGGCCCCCCTGTCCCGTTGTGTGGCACCGGCCACCCACCCCGGCTTGGACTCTGTTGTGGGTCCACAGCGAGGGAGCGGGGAGAATATAGGCCATGGCACGCAGAGCGCTGCCTTTGTTTGTGGTAATGGAGGTAGTGGGTCAGAGGTGTCTGATATGGAGCATGGCGCGGAGGGCGGCCCGACGGTGGGAGTCATCAGTGGAGGTGCTCGGGCTGGATCCCCTGTAAAAGGGGGGTCTGGCCGGGCACCTGGTGCGCCTGCTGGCGTGCAGGGGGCGGCGTGTACTTCTGCCGCTGCCTCCTGCGCTGCCGGCGGTGCACCGACAGCCGGGGCCGCATCTCCGGCGGCGTGTGCTGGGGTGTCTGGGTCCCTCACACACGGATCCACTAAAAAATCTGGATCACTTTTAGGGACCAGAAACCTGTTAAGATAAGTGGCGCGGGGCCTGCGACTCCGGCAGAGCCGGCTCATAAGCGTAAGGTGGGGCTTGCTCCCCTGGCAATATCCGTGGCGAGGTCGGGGCCCCCTGCGCAGGGGCCCAGTAATGGGTCAGCGCGGGGGGCTCAACCGCCGCTGGGTGCCGAGGGGGAGTGGCCTAGCCTGGGGCCGGCCACCGGAGCAGGGGTGGCCAGGCTTTTTGTGGCAACGGGTGTGACGGTAGGGGGTGCTATGCCCCTGAGAGCTGGTGCCGCTGGTCCAGGGGCCCCTGTGAGTAGACCCGGTTCCGGGTCGGCTTCGGGGGTCCCGGCGCGGCCGGCTTCGGGGGGCGTGGCCTCCCAGCCGTCCACGGCGCCAGTGGGAGTGGCCTCTGGGGCCCCCACCGTGCTGCCTGGTGCGGGGGGCGTGGCCTCCCTGTCACCAAAGGCACTGGTGGGAGTGGCCTCTGGGGCCCCCACCGTGCTGCCTGGTGTGGGGGGCGTGGCCTCCCTGTCATCCACGGCACCGGTGGGAGTGGCCTCTGGGGCCCCCACTGTGCTGCCTGGTACGGGTGGCATGGCCTCCCTGTCACCCACGGCACCGGTGGGAGTGGCCTCCGGGGCCCCCACCGTGCTGCCTGGTGCAGGGGGCGTGGCCTCGCAGGCAAAACCCGCCCAAGTTGGTGGGGCTTAGTGTTGGCAGCTGCTGGGAGCAGTGGTGCCACAGCTGTAACAGGCAGCAAAGGTGGTGCCTGCCTGTCGGTGTCCCCTTTGCTCGTGGGCTTATCTGGGGCAGGGGCACCGGCAAAAGTCTCAGCACCTGGCTCCCAAATCCCCCCGGCAGGGAAGGTGCTGCCAGCAGGTGGCAGCAGTGGAAAAACTGCTGGCAAAAAATGCTTGAAAAAAATGAAGAACTGTGACCCCAGTGTGCATGTGAGTGAGAGTAGCCCAGGTGGGGTGACTTTTGACATGGATGGGGATGGCGTGGGTATGAATGTGGCTGTGGTTGAGGATATGAATGTTGGCGTTTCGGTGGCCGGGGGTAAGAATGGTATGTCTGTTGGTAGTGGGGGGAGTGGGGACAGGGCTGGTCCATCTGCTCCCCTGGCTGCTGGTCCTCGGAGTTTTTCGGGGGTAGTAGCCTGGGCCTCGGGGTCTTCTCTGGGGGCTTCCTCACCTCTGGACCTCAGGGATGGTGACTTGCGGCGCCGTTTTCTGGAGGCCCTCAAGAAGGGAGAACTGACGATCCAGGTAGAGGGAAGAGAGGTGGACCTGGCCTTTTGGCTGGATAGACACGGCCAGGCCGCCTTCCAAGATAAAAGGGAGGGGGAGACAGTGTGGTCCCTCCCGACAGCTGGGCAGGGGGTGGCCAGGAGGAATGTAGTCCGTCTTCGGTGGAGGGGCAGTGAAGCGTGCCCGCCAAGAGCGAGGGTCGTGGAGCTCCTCCTGAAGATGGACTTCAGGGCGACTGACATCTTTGCCCTGATCCATCCTTTTGGTACCCCCATCTTCGACATCAGTTTTGTTCGACCGGAGGGCCTAGAGCTTTTCTGGTCGAATTTTGAACTGGTGAAGGGGGAGCCCGGCTGGTGAGACTTTGCCGTTCAGGCGGTGTCTCGCCAAAATGGCGTAAAGAGGGTGACCGTTCTAACCAATAACGAGTCACTCTCTGGGGTCGATATCTTGACGTGGCTTTCTCGCTATGGGGAGGTCACGGACGTCCCAAAAAAGAACAGGGACGAGTTTGGCATTTGGTCAGGGAGCTGGACCTTCATGATGAGGTTGAAGGTCTCAGGCGGTACTGTCACCCACATCCCTTCCTCAGCATTTCTGGGGAGAGACAGGATCCTGATCTTCTACCAGGGGCAACCGAAGGTCTGCCACAGGTGCGGTGATCCCCGCCACTTCAGCGCGGGCTGCAAGGTGCAGAAATGTGCCTTGTGTGGCGGGGTAGGTCATCTTGCCGCGGCCTGTGGTGACATTAGGTGTCATCTGTGTGGTGACCTAGGTCACCCGTATAGCCGCTGCCCCCGCTCCGTTTCTAACACTATCTCTGGTCAGGCGGGGGAGGGCCGTGGGGGGGTCCCTAGCGGTGCATCCTCTGCTGGAGCTGGAGGTGGGGGCGGGAGAGGGGCTGAGGGGCCAGTGAGGGAAGGCGAGGCCAGTTCATCTGCCCACCAGTGGCAACAGGTGAGGCGCCGTGGGGGTAAGGGGCAGGATAAGCCTCAGCCAGCTGGGGTGATGTCTGTCCCCACCCCAGAAGCGGCAGCCGGAGCCCCTGAGGCCCTGGGGGAGGAGGTGGTGAACGAGGAGATCAGGAGGATGGAGAGGGAGGAGGTGGCTGCTTCTGATGATTCCTCCCAGTATGAAAGTCTGGACGAGGAGGTGGTGGAACAGCCTAAAAAATCAGGTGACAGTAAGGCCGGTAAGAGTCGGAGGAGGAAGAACCGAAAAGGGGCAAAAACATCTAAAGCCCCCCCTTGGCCGCTAAAGTGCCTACGGAAGGGCTCACCGGCTCCCCTCTGATCCCCCTCTCCAACCGGTTCCATGCCCTCGATGACTGTGCTGTGTCGGAGGTCGGGGGTGAGGGACCGGTGGTAACATCTGAGGTGCCTTCAGGGAGCGGCGGGGTCCGTCCTCCGGGGGGCTCTCTTTCCTCTGTGGGGGGGACTGCCCCGGGGTCCAGAGGTGAGGAAACCAGTACTGGGAAGGAGGTGTCTAGTACTATGGACAACTCTGTGTCACTAAAGAGGAGGGGAGAGTCTGGCTCCTCCTCTGAAGGTGAGCACAAAAAATCTGGGGGTACGGTCAAAAAGAAGGCCGTCTAACTCAATCACCCATGATGGCGGAACCTACCCCGTTGACTCTGGCGTCGATTAATGTCGCCAGTATAAAGTCAGATACGGCCAGATTTATGGCCTTTGATTTTTTCAACCGAGTTGAGGCTGACATTTTATTTTTGCAGGAGACCAGACTAACGGACATGGGGGGCCATTTACAAAGCAAGGAGGGAGTGGAGGTGCGGGCCCTCATACTGGTCTCTTGCGGCCGAGCCGTATAGCGGGGTAGCGGTCCTTTTTAAGGCCGCTTTGGTGGAATGCAGACGGGTGATCGAGGTAGAAATGGGGAGGTGCTTGGTCCTTGACGTCTTCATAGGGGGACAGGAGCTCCGGCTCATTAACATCTATGGTCCACAGTCAAGGTGGGACCGTAAATGTCTCTTCCTGAAGATCAAGCCCTATCTTTTTACCAGCCGGCAGGTGGTCTTCGGTGGGGACTTTAATACTATAACTAGATCCCGTGATAGGGGAGGCCCCGGAGACCGAAGGCTGGCTTTTGATAGTAATACTCTTAATAGCATAGCAAGCGAAGCTCGCCTGGTGGATGTCCACATCCGGCACACCCCAGGTCACGGGGGTTTCACCTTTCATAGGGGTAGTTGTAGGTCTAGGATAGATAGGTTTTTTTTTAAAGGAGGAAGCCGTCTCTTCTGCAGTGTCCGCTGTTGATGTGGAATTCTCCGATCACTGTTTCATTTTCTTTTCCTTGAATGTTACAGAGACTCCCCGGATAGGGAGAGGCCTATGGAAGCTGAATTAGTCCCTGTTGGAAGAAGCGGATGTAAGACAATCCTTTGAGGATTTTCTTCAGAGCCAGGAACCTCTCTTGGGTCTCTGTAGCAGTAAGTCTGAGTGGTGGGAGATCTTCAAAAGAAGGGTTGCGGGGTTCTTCCGTCAGCTCTCGAGCCTCAGAGGCCTGAACAGGTACCGCCTGTATCGGGAGCTGGGGAGGAAACTCGAGCAGCTCGTCTCGACTGGAGGGGACCGTGAGGAAATCTCCAGGGTGAAGGCCTTGCTCAAGGGGTGCCAGTATGATAGGCACACATCCTTAGTTTTTGAGAGGGATTTCGGGAGGTACCGCTCGCCCGACCCCTACAGGAACTGCAGGATGTCAGTGAGTTGCAAGATGGTAACAGGACTGATCGACAGTACGGGTTCCCTGAACAGATCCAAATCAGGGATCCTGGAGGTGGTCAGATCCTTCTACTCGCATCTCTTGGGAAGGAGGGATCCAGATCGGGATGAGATGTCGGCTTTCCTGGCTGAAACCATCCCTGAACCAGGGGATGACCCCTCTCTTCATGTTTTGGCAGAAGCAATCAGGGAAGAGGAAGTGAGACGGGCCATTGATGGGCTCCGGCTCAAAAAATCGCCCGGTCCGGATGGCTTAACAATCGAGATTTACAGGACTTTTAGGGACTCTTTGGTCCCCCTCATGAGTGAGGTTTTTAATGAATGTCTCTCCTCAGACATTCTTCCCGGTTCAATGAGGAAGTCCGCCCTGATTATCCTGTCAAAGGGTAAAGACTCGTCCCGTATTGAGAATTGGCGTCCCATAGCGCTTCTCAATACGGACCGAAAGGTTCTGGCAAAGGTGCTTTTCAATCGGTTGGTGAAGTTTGCACCCCGGCTCCTTTCAGGGGCCCAGCACTGCTCTGTTCCAGGCCGCAGTACTTTTAGTGCTGTGCTCGGTGTCCGGGAGGCAGTGGAGCAGAGCAGGGCAGGTCACTGGAAGGGGTACTTGCTGTCCTTAGACCAGGCGAAGGCCTTTGACCGGGTTAACCATGAGTACCTCTGGTCCGTCCTTCTGAGGTACGGTCTGCCCGGGAGGTTTGTTGATTGGTTGAGAGTATTATACAATGGGGCAGAGACTTTTCCGCTTGTGAACGGTTGGGTCGGAACCCCTTTTGAGGTGAAGTCTGGTGTCCGCCAGGGCTGTCCTCTGAGCCCACTGTTATACATGTTCGCGATCGACCCCTTTTTAAGGAGAGTGGAACGCGGACCGTTGGTGGGAGTTGGGATGGACCGGGCGGAGCCAGAGACCACCTTGAGGGTAGTGGCGTACGCCGACGACGTTTCCCTTTTTGTATCCTCGAGAGAGGAGGCAGACTGGGTCATGTCTGAGGTTGAGCGCTACTCTGTGGCATCTGGGTCCATGATCAACCGGGATAAGTGTGAGAGTCTCTGGCTGGGAGGGGGAGATCCTAGTTTTGATCTCCCGGACACCCTTCCAGGGCCTCAGGCCACAGCAAAAATTTTAGGCATCAGTTTTGGCCCGGGGGACTATCCCCAGCAAAATTGGGAGGGCAGACTTAAGATTGCCGCCCAGAAGGTGGATCAGTGGAAGGGTTGGTCCTTGACCCTGAGGGAAAGGGTTAACCTGGCCAAGGGGTATTTGCTCCCTTTATTAATATACCTGGGCAGCGTCTGCATCTTGCCAGAACCTCTTTGGACACGGGTCTACAGCCTGTTCTTCCAACTACTATGGGGGAATAGGCTGAACCTAATAAAGAGGGAGGTCAAGTATCGCACGAGGAGACTAGGAGGGTTGGGTATGGTCAACCCAGTGGTGTTTCTAGTAAACACCTTTCTTAAGGCAAACATCGCCAACCTCTGGTTAGAGAGGGCTCCTCCGTGGGTATTCTCCTGTAGGGGGTGGTTTCGGCCTTTCTTCCAGCAATGGGAGACAGGAGGGCGGGTGAAGGACCTTCGCACGCCTCATGGGCATCTTCCGGCTTATGCTACCCTGGTTGTAAAGGTGATCCGCCGGTGGGGTCTGGGAGTGTGGGAGATCAGGACCTTGTCAAGGAGGTTACTTGACAATAGGGTTCTGTTGATCGACTTCCAGAAGCCCCTGGCCCTCAAGGATTGCCCAAGTCGGGATCTGGAGGTGGGGCTCGGGTTATGAAACTCTAAGCGGATCCCCTTGAAGTTTTGGGACTTGGCTTGGTGCTGCTTCCATGGGAGACTGTATGTGAGGGACAACCTGAAGTACAGGAACTCTGATGACCGGGATTGTCCCCGCGAGGAGTGTGGCGGCATGCTTGAAAGCATGGAGCACTTCCTGCTTCGGTGTCCTTTTAATACAGAGGTCTACAAGAGGGTGGGTGCTTCCATTGGCTGGCCCAGGCTGGCAGGCCTTTCCTATGCGGAGTGGGCCTATGGGGCATTCAGATCCCTTGGTGGCCGAGATCGGGGCACTGTTTTCTTAGTTAGCTTAGTGACTAGGTTTTACACGTGGAACGCACGGTGTTTAGTGTCCACCCAGCAGAAAGTCCTCCCCCGGGAAGAGGTGATTAGGAACATCCTGGGTGACCTGGCAAAAGTGCGCTCACTGGAGTATGAGAGGCTGGGTGCAGGGAGGGCTTCCCTTCTATGGAGGGGGTTCTCATTTAATGTGCCCTAGGGAGAGTTAGGGTATGTGTGTCTGTGATAGGGTTAGTTTAGTCCCTTTCTATATTTTATATTTATTTGTAGGGTCAGATGGATGTGTAGGGTCAGGGAGGGACAGACAGGGACAGTCTTTAGGGATAGGTAGTTAGCATTAGGTTGGTAGTGAGGGTCAGAGAGGGACAGGTAGGGACAGGTAGGGAAAGATTGGTAGGGCGGTAGGGACAGGTTTTTCTTTTTCTTTAATAGGGAGGGACAGGCTGTTTGTGTGTTAGATTAGGGTGAGAGCCTCGGTAGTCTCCAGTTTCCTGGTGGTGGGCTGCTCCCCTCACATTATAGTTTTTTGTTTTACGGTATTGAAAACCCGAATATAGGGCTTGCAAGCACTGAACTTGGGTCTGACTTTTGGTTCATGTTTATGGTCAGTTGTTTATATTGTGCTATTGTTATGTTGTGTTTGCTTTGGTTATGTTGTGTAATGTATATACATGTATAGTTTTGTGTATTGTATGGGTGGGGGGGTTTAGTGTAGGTTGGGTGGGGGGTTTCAGGGGGGGAGGGGGGAGGGGTTTTGGGAAAATGGACGTCCTACGGGATGCGGGAAAAAGGACCCGTTATTTGTGATTTTGATGGCCACAAACTTTCGTGGCTTGCTGTGATAAGGCCACAAACTTTCGTGGGACCTTGGGTGTTTTAAAAAATGGTGGTGGGGAGAAAAAAAAAAAAATATATAAAAAAAATATAAAAATAAAAAAAAATAGGGTTGCTGTGCATTAAATTTTCGGCCAGGGGGCCTATTTCTTTATTTTTGGCTATGGGCCAGTTATTTAGTTTTCCTTTTTTGTTAGGGGGTTAGGTATGAATGTGCAGGTATGGATGTTGTGTATGCTGGGGGTCAGGTGCGTTTTAGGGCGCACCCTGGAGGTATGGTAGGGTCTTCCCTTGCTGGGGGGTCTCCTAGAGAGTCTGCTGGAGGACTTGGACTTTGTGTCGTCATATATTTCTTTGTTGGACTCTATATAATTTCAGATTTTAGGTTATGTCTTGCTGGGGTTTTGTTGGTTGTTAGTTGTTTGTTTGTTGTATAATTGTATCTGTGGTTTGGTTTTTGTGTTTTGTATATGTGTTTTTGTACTTTTATAATAAAATAGAGTTCCAGTCCTGCCAGCTGCACCTTCAATCAGGAAGTGGTGGAGGTGGAGCCTGCCGTGTGCTGCAAGAGCTGTGTGCTGCAAGAGCTGAGTGTGCTGCGTGTGGAGAGAGCTCCTGGGAAGGGAGGTTTGTTTTTCCATCTGGGACTTTTTGTCTGCCCCCTTCCCAGGAAAGAAGGCTCATAGTGGGACTGGCCTCTGGGGCTGGGCCCCCGGCTTCCATCTCCCGGTCTAAGCGGGAGGAACACCAACCAGGCTAAGACTACAACATCAGGCCGAGGCAGCAAGGGGTCCGCCATGAGGACCCGGAGGACCCCCGAGGCTACGACCGCGGCGGCTCCTCCCTCCGGAGGTGGGTCGAGTGCCAGCAGAGGTGCTGCAGCGGTGCCCCCTGATTGGGGTACCAAGGTGGCGAGGGAGGCAACCGTCACCTGTGCCTCCCGTATCCAAGCGCACCTCTTTGAGCATGAGGACACCTCAAAAAAGCTAAGTTCCCTCTGGGGGGAGTTGAGGATATCTCAGGAGAGGTCCGAAAGGGCCTCTGGCAGCAAGAAGCCTGAGCTATCCGCCGAGGTCCGGAAAATCAAGCAAGCCATCCGAGAGCTGGAGGACCGCCGAAGTACCATCTTGGCAGGCAGTGGACCCTTTCGGGAGAAGCTGGAGAACGGTGACCGGTTCAGAGCCATGACCGGTGGGGCTCTGGAGGGGTCGCAGGGCCCCAGCCAGGCGGTGGAGGAGGAAGAAGTATGCGTGGAGGAGGTTGCACCCTACCCACCGCCTGGTGGCCTGGTAAGTGATCTCCAGGCATCGCATAGCGGGATAGCCCCTGAGCAGATGGCTCTCCCGTCTGATTCTAGCCCTTCAGAGGGCAGCGGGAGCGAGGGGGAGGATGAGGAGGATGAGAGTAGCAGTAGTTAGGGGGGCTGCCTTATCATGCAGCAGATCCAGCAGATCGAGTCCCCGGTACGTTTTGGTCAGCTTACGTTCGGGGATGAGATCTGCGAGGATGAGGCACCTGGGAGGGGGATGAAGAGAAAAGCAAAAAAAAAAAAGAAGAAAACATCTGTTGCACATAAGTTCGTGTATGTCCCCCTCTCTGGGGCCCCCCTGTCCCGCTGTGTGGCACCCGCCACCCACCCCGGCTTGGACTCTGTTGTGGGTCCACAGCGAGGGAGCGGGGAGAATATAGGCCATGGCACGCAGAGCGCTGCCTTTGTTTGTGGTAATGGAGGTAGTGGGTCAGAGGTGTCTGATATGGAGCATGGCGCGGAGGGCGGCCCGACGGTGGGAGTCATCAGTGGAGGTGCTCGGGCTGGATCCCCTGTAAAAGGGGGGTCTGGCCGGGCACCTGGTGCATCTGCTGGCGTGCAGGGGGCGGCGTGTACTTCTGCCGCTGCCTCCTGCGCTGCCGGCGGCGCACCGACAGCCAGGGCCGCATCTCCGGCGGCGTGTGCTGGGGTGTCTGGGTCCCTCACACATGGATCCGCTAAAAAATCTGGATCACTTTTAGGGACCCAGAAACCTGGTAAGGTAAAGGGCGCGGGGCCTGCGGCTCCGGCAGAGCCGGCTCATAAGGGTAAGGTGGGGCGTGCTCCCCTGGCAAAATCTGTGGCGAGGTCGGGGCCCCCTGCGCAGGGGCCCAGTAATGGGTCAGCGCGGGGGGCTCCACCTCCGGTGGGTGCTGAGGGGGAGTGGCCTAGCCTGGGGCCGGCCACCGGAGCTGCGGTGGCCAGGCTTTTTGTTGTGAAGGGTGTGACGGTAGGGGGTGTTATGCCCCTGAGAGCTGATACCGCTGGTCCAGGGGCCCCTGTGAGTAGACCCGGTTCCGGGTTGGCTTCGGGGGTCCCGGCGCGGCCGGCTTCGGGGGGCGTGGCCTCCCAGCCGTCCACGGCGCCAGTGGGAGTGGCCTCGGGGGCCCCTACTGTGCTACCTGGTGGGGGGGCGTGGCCTCCCTGTCACCCACGGCACCGGTGGGAGTGGCCTCTAGGGCCCCTACCGTGCTGCCTGGTGTGGGGGGCGTGGCCTCCCTGTCACCCACGGCAACAGTGGGAGTGGCCTCTGGGGCCCCTACCGTGCAGCCTGGTGTGGGGGGCGTGGCCTCCCTGTCATCCACGGCATCGGTGGGAGTGGCCTCTGGGGCCCCCACTTTGCTGCCTGGTGCGGGGGGCGTGGCCTCCCTGTCACCCACGGCGCCGGTGGGAGTTGCCTCCGGGGCCCCCACAGTGCTGCCTGTGCAGGGGCGTGGCCTCACGTGCAAACCCCGCCCAAGTGGGTGCGGCTCCACCTGAAAAGGGGCGGGGCTTAGCGCTGGCTGGGAGCAGTAGTGCCACGGCTGCGGCTGACAGCAGAGGTGGTGCCTGCCTGTCGGTGTCCTTTGTGCCCGTGGGCTTATCTGGGGCAGGGGCATCGGCAAAAATGTCAGAAGCACCCGATTCCCAAGACCCCCCGGCAGGGAAGGTACTGCCAGGAGGTGGCAGCAGTGGTAATACTATTGAAAAACCTGCTGGTAAAAAGTTCTTAGAGAAAAAGAACAACTGTGACCCCAGTGTGCATGTGAGTGGGAGTGGGGCAAGTGGGGTGACTGTTGACATGGATGGGGATGGCGTGGGTATGAATGTGGCTGTGGTTGAGGATGCGAGTGCTGGGGTGTCTGTGGCAGGGGGTAAGAATGTTATGTCTGTTGGTAGTGGGGGGAGTGGGGACAGGGCTGGTCCATCTGCCCCCTCAGCTGCTGGTCCCCGGAGTTTTGCGGGGGTAGTAGCCGGGGCCTCGGGGTCTTCTCGGGGGGCTTCCTCACTTCTGGACCTCAGCGATGGTGTCTTGCGGCGCCGTTTCCTGGAGGCCCTCAAGAAGGGAGAACGGACGATCCAGGTAGAGGGAAGAGAGGTGGACCTGGCCTTTTGGCTGGATAGACATGGCCAGGCCGCCTTCCAAGATAAAAGGGAGGGGGAGACAGTGTGGTCCCTCCCGACAGCCGGGCAGGGGGTGGCCAGGAGGAATGTAGTCCGTCTTCGGTGGAGGGGCAGTGAAGCGTGCCCGCCAAGAGCGAGGGTCGTGGAGCTCCTCCTGAAGATGAACTTCAGGTCGACTGACATCTTTGCCCTGATCCATCCTTTTGGTACCCCCATCTTCGACATCAGTTTTGTTCGGCCAGAGGGCCTAGAGCTTTTTTGGTCGAATTTTGAACTGGTGAAGGGGGAGCCCGGCTGGCGAGATTTTGCCGTGCAGGCGGTGTCTCGCCAAAATGGCGTTAAGAGGGAGACCGTTCTGACAAGTAATGAGTCACTCTCTGGGGTCGATATATTGACGTGGCTTTCTCGCTATGGGGAGGTCACGGACGTCCCAAAGAAGAACAGGGACGAGTTTGGCATTTGGTCAGGGGGCTGGACCTTCATGATGAGGTTGAAGGTCTCAGGCGGTACTGTCACCCACATCCCCTCCTCAGCATTTCTGAGGAGGGACAGGATCCTGATCAACCGAAGGTCTGCCACAGGTGCGGTGATCCCCGCCACTTCAGCGCGGGCTGCAAGGTGCAGAAATGTGCCTTGTGTGGCGGGGTAGGTCATCTTGCCGCGGCCTGTGGTGACATTAGGTGTCATCTGTGTGGTGACCTAGGTCACCCGTATAGCCGCTGCCCCCGCTCCGTTTCTAACACCATCTCTGGTCAGGCAGGGGAGAGCCGTGGGGGGTTCCACGATTGGTCCATCCTCTGCTGGAGCTGGAGGTGGGGGCGGGACAGGAGCTGAGGGGCCTGTGAGGGAAGGCGAGGTCAGTTCATCTGCCCACCAGTGGCAACAGGTGAGGCGCCGTGGGGGTAGGGGGCAGGATAAGCCTCAGGCAACTGGAGTGATGTCTGTCCCCACCCCAGAAGCGGCAGCCGGAGCCCCTGAGGCCCTGGGGGAGGAGGCGGTGAACGTGGAGATCAGGAGGATGGAGAGGGAGGAGGTGGCTGCTTCTGATGAGTCCTCCCAGTATGAAAGTCTGGACGAGGAGGTGGTGGAGCAGCCTAAAAAATCAGGTGACAGTAAGGCCGGTAAGAGTCGGAGGAGGAGGAACCGAAAAGGGGCAAAAACATCTAAAGCCCCCCCCCCCGGCCACTAAGGTGCCTACGGAAGGGCTCACCGGCTCCCCTCTGATCCCCCTCTCCAACCGGTTCCATGCCCTCGATTACTCTGCTGTGTCGGAGGTCGGGGGCGAGGGACCGGCGGTAACATCTGAGGTGCCTTCAGAGAGCGGCGGGGTCCATCCTCCGGGGGGCTCACTTTCCTCTGGGGGGGACGACTGCCCCGGGGTCCAGAGGTGAGGAACCCAGTACTGGGAAGGAGGTGTCAACTACCATGGACACCTCGGTGTCATTGAAGAGGAGGGGAGAGTCTGGCTCCTCCTCTGAAGGTGAGAGGAGAAAATCTGGGGGTACGGTCAAAAAGAAGGCCGTATAACTCAATCACCCATGATGGCGGAACCTACCCTGTTGACTCTGGCGTCGATTAATGTCGCCAGTATAAAGTCTGATACGGCCAGATTTATGGCCTTTGATTTTTTCAACCGAGTTGAGGCTGACATTTTATTTTTGCAGGAGACCAGACTAACGGACATGGGGGCCATTTACAAAGCAAGGAGGGAGTGGAGGTGTGGGCCCTCATACTGGTCTCTTGCGGCCGAGCCGTATAGCGAGGTAGCGGTCCATTTTAAGGCCGCTTCGGTGGAATGCAGACGGGTGATCGAGGTAGAAATGGGGAGGTGCTTGGTCCTTGACGTCTTCATGGGGGGACAGGAGCACCGGCTCATTAACATCTATGGTCCACAGTCAAAGTGGGACCGTAAATGTCTCTTCCTGAAGATCAAGCCCTATCTTTTTACCAGCCGACAGGTGGTCTTCGGTGGGGACTTTAATATTATAACTAGATCCCGTGATAGGGGAGGCCTGGAGACCGAAGGCTGGCTTTTGATAGTAATACTCTTAATAGCATAGCAAGCGAAGCTCGCCTGGTGGATGTCCTCATCCGGCACACCCCAGGTCACGGGGGTTTCACCTTTCTTAGGGGTAGTTGTAGGTCTAGGATAGATAGGTTTTTTTTTAAAGGAGGAAGCCATCTCTTCTGCAGTGTCCGCTGTTGACGTGGAATTCTCCGATCACTGTTTCATTTTCTTTTCCTTGAATGTTACAGAGACTCCCCGGATAGGGAGAGGCCTATGGAAGCTGAATTCGTCCCTGTTGGAAGAAGCGGATGTAAGACAATCCTTTGAGGAATTTCTTCAGAGCCAGGTACCTCTCTTGGGTCTCTGTAGCAGTAAGTCTGAGTGGTGGGAGATCTTCAAAAGAAGGGTTGCGGGGTTCTTCCGTCAGCTCTCGAGCCTCAGAGGCCTGAACAGGTACCGCCTGTATCGGGAGCTGGGGAGGAAACTCGAGCAGCTCGTCTCGACTGGAGGGGACCGTGAGGAAATCTCCAGGGTGAAGGCTTTGCTGAACGGGTGCCAGTATGATAGGCACACATCCTTAGTTTTTGAGAGGGATTTCGGGAGGTACCGCTCGCCTGACCCCTACAGGAACTGCAGGATGTCAGTGAGTTGCAAGATGGTAACAGGACTGATCAACAGTACGGGTTCCCTGAACAGATCCAAATCAGGGATCCTGGAGGTGGTCAGATCCTTCTACTCGCATTTCTTGGGAAGGAGGGATCCAGATCGGGATGAGATGTCGGCTTTCCTGGCTGAAACCATCCCTGAGCCAGGGGATGACCCCTCTCTTCATGTTTTGGCAGAAGCAATCAGGGAAGAGGCAGTGAGACGGGCCATTGATGGGCTCTTGGTCCCCCTCATGACTGAGGTTTTTAATGAATGTCTCTCCTCGGACATTCTGCCCGGTTCAATGAGGAAGTCCGCCCTGATTATTCTGTCGAAGGGTAAAGACTCGTCCCGTATTGAGAATTGGCGTCCCATAGCGCTACTCAATACCGACCGAAAGGTTCTGGCAAAGGTGCTTTTTAATCGGTGTGTATATGTGTGTGTGTGTGTGTGTGTGTGTGTGTGTGTGTGTGTATATATATATATATATATATATATATATATATATATATATATATATATATATATATATATATATATATATATATATATATATATACAGTGCCTACAAGTAGTATTCTACCCCCTGCAGATTTAGCTGGTTTGATAAGATGCAAATAAGTTAGAGCCTTCAAACTGCAAACGAGAGTAGGTTTTATGAACAGAAGCATAAATCTTACAAACCAAAAAGTTATGTTGCTCAGTTTAATTTTATTAAATTTTAAACATAAAAGTGTGGGTCAATTATTATACAACCCCTAAGTTTAATATTTTGTGGAATGACCCTTGTTTGCAATTACAGCTAATAATCGTCTTTTATAAGACCTGATCAGGCCGGCACAGGTCTGTGGAGTTATCTTGGCCCACTCCTCCATGCAGATCTTCTCCAAGTTATCTAGGTTCTTTGGGTGTCTCATGTGGACTTTATTCTTGAGCTCCTTCCACAAGTTTTCAATTGGGTTAAGGTCAGGAGACTGACTAGGCCACTCCAACACCTTGACTTTTTCCCTCTTGAACCAGGCCTTGGTTTTCTTGGCTGTGTGCTTTGGGTCGCTGTCTTGTTGGAAGATGAAATTACGACCCATCTTAAGATCCTTGATGGAGGAGCGGAGGTTCTTGGCCAAAATCTCCAGGTAGGCCGTGCTATCCATCTTCCCATGGATGCGGACCAGATGGCCAGGCCCCTTGGCTGAGAAACAGCCCCACAGCATGATGCTGCCACCACCATGCTTGACTGTAGGGATGGTATTCTTGGGGTCGTATGCAGTGCCATCCAGTCTCCAAACGTCACGTGTGTGGTTGGCACCAAAGATCTCGATCTTGGTCTCATCAGACCATAGAACCTTGAACCAGTCTGTCTCAGAGTCCTCCAAGTGATCATGAGCAAACTGTAGACGAGCCTTGACATGACGCTTTGATAGTAAAGGTACCTTACGGGCTCGTCTGGAACGGAGACCATTGCGGTGGAGTACGTTACTTATGGTATTGACTGAAACCAATGTCCCCACTGCCATGAGATCTTCCCGGAGCTCCTTCCTTGTTGTCCTTGGGTTAGCCTTGACTCTTCGGACAAGCCTGGCCTCGGCACGGGAGGACACTTTCAAAGGCTGTCCAGGCCGTGGAAGGCTAACAGTAGTTCCATAAGCCTTCCACTTACGGATGATGCTCCCAACAGTGGAGACAGGCAGGCCCAACTCCTTGGAAAGGGTTTTGTACCCCTTGCCAGCCTTGTGACCCTCCACGATCTTGTCTCTGATGGCCTTGGAATGCTCCTTTGTCTTTCCCATGTTGACCATGTCTGAGTGCTGTTCACAAGTTTGGGGAGGGTCTTAAATAGTCAGAAAAGGCTGGAAAAAGAGATCTTTAATCCACACATGTGAAGCTCATTATTCTTGGTGCCTGAACTACTTCTTAATACTTTAGGGGGACCAAACAGAATTCTTGTGGTTTGAGGGGTTGAATAATAAATGACACTCTGAATTAACTTTTAACGTTTAAAAAAAAAAAAAAAAAATTGCTGCAGTGCATTTCCCACTTCCAGGCTGATCTACAGTACAAATGTCACAATGCCAAGTTAATTCCGCATGTGTCAGCCAGCTAAATCTGCAGGGGGTTGAATACTACTTGTAGGCACTGTGTGTGTATATGTATATATATATATATATATATATATCTATATATATATATATATATACAGTACAGACCAAAAGTTTGGACACACCTTCTCATTTAAAGATTTTTCTGTATTTTCATGACTATGAAAATTGTACATTTACACTGAAGGCATCAGAACTATAAATTAACACATGTGGAATTATATACTTAACAAAAAAGTGTGAAACAGCTGAAAATATATCTTATATTCTAGGTTCTTCAAAGTAGCCACCTTTTGCTTTGATGACTGCTTTACACACTCTTGGCATTCTCTTGATGAGCTTCAAGAGGTAGTCACCAGAAATGGTTTTCACTTCACAGGTGTGCCCTGTCAGGTTTAATAAGTGGGATTTCTTGCCTTATAAATGGGGTTGGAACCATCAGTTGTGTTGTGCAGAAGTTAGCTGGATGCACAGCTGATAGTCTTACTGAATAGACTGTTAGAATTTGTATTATGGCAAGAAAAAAGCAGCTAAGTAAAGAAAAACGAGTGCCCATCATTACTTTAAGAAATGAAGGTTAGTCAGTCCGAAAAATTGGGCAAACTTTGAAAGTGTCCCCAAGTGCAGTTGC
This sequence comes from Phyllobates terribilis, assembly GCF_046119375.1. Taxonomy (NCBI): domain Eukaryota; kingdom Metazoa; phylum Chordata; class Amphibia; order Anura; family Dendrobatidae; genus Phyllobates; species Phyllobates terribilis. The sequence continues at coordinate 102,414,755 of NW_027362761.1, read as the reverse complement.
AAAAACCATCAAGCGCTACAAAGAAACTGGCTCACATGAAGACTGCCCCAGGAAAGGAAGACCAAGAGTCACCTCTGCTTCTGAGGATAAGTTTATCCGAGTCACCAGCCTCAGAAATCGCAGGTTAACAGCAGCTCAGATTAGAGACCAGGTCAATGCCACACAGAGTTCTAGCAGCAGACACATCTCTTCAACAACTGTTAAGAGGAGACTTTGTGCAGCAGGCCTTCATGGTAAAATAGCTGCTAGGAGACCACTGCTAAGGACAGGCAACAAGTAGAAGAGACTTGTTTGAGCTAAAGAACACAAGGAAAGGACATTACACCAGTTGAAATCTGTGCTTTGGTCTGATGAGTCCAAATTTGAGATCTTTGGTTCCTACCACCATGTCTTTGTGCGACGCAGAAAAGGTGAACGGATGGACTCTACATGCCTGGTTCCCACTGTGAAGCATGGAGGAGGAGGTGTGATGGTGTGGGGGTGCTTTGCTGGTGACACTGTTGGAGATTTATTCAAAATTGAAGGCATACTGAACCAGCATGGCTACCACAGCATCTTGCAGTGGCATGCTGTTCTATCCGGTTTGCGTTTAGTTGGACCATCATTTATTTTTCAACAGGACAATGACCCCAAACACACCTCCAGGCTGTGTAAGGGCTATTTGACCAAGAGGGAGAGTGATGGGGTGCTACGCCAGATGACCTGGCCTCCACAGTCACCAGACCTTAACCCAATCAAGATGGTTTGGGGTGAGCTGGACCGCAGAGTGAAGGCAAAAGGGCCAACAAGTGGTAAGCATCTCTGGGAACTCCTTCAAGATTGTTGGAAGACCATTTCCATTGACTACCTCTTGAAGCTCATCAAGAGAATGCCAAGAGTGTGCAAAGCAGTCATCAAAGCAAAAGGTGGCTACTTTGAAGAACCTAGAATATAAGACATATTTTCAGTTGTTTCACACTTTTTTGTTAAGTATATAATTCCACATGTGTTAATTCATAGTTTTGATGCCTTCAGTGTGAATGTACAATTTTCATAGTCATGAAAATACAGAAAAATCTTTAAATGAGAAGGTGTGTCCAAAATTTTGGTCTGTACTGTATATATAATATATATATTATATATATGTGTGTGTGTGTATATATATATATATATATATATATATATATATATATATATATATATATATATATACACATACACACACACACACACACACATACACACATACACACATACACACATACACACATACAGTGCCTACAAGTAGTATTCAACCCCCTGCAGATTTAGCTGGTTGACACATGCAGAATTAACTTGGCATTGTGACATTTGTACTGTAGATCAGCCTGGAAGTGGGAAATGCACTGCAGCAAATTTTTTTATTTTTTTTTTTAAACGTTAAAAGTTAATTCAGAGTGTCATTTATTATTCAACCCCTCAAACCACAAGAATTCTGTTTGGTCCCCCTAAAGTATTAAGAAGTAGTTCAGGCACCAAGAATAATGAACTTCACATGTGTGGATTAAAGATCCCTTTTGCCAGCCTTTTCTGACTATTTAAGACCCTCCCCAAACTTGTGAACAGCACTCAGACATGGTCAACATGGGAAAGACAAAGGAGCATTCCAAGGCCATCAGAGACAAGATCGTGGAGGGTCACAAGGCTGGCAAGGGGTACAAAACCCTTTTTAAGCAAATAACAAGGATTAACATATCACCTGTCAGACATATCACCAGGGTAACGCTGGGATTGATCACAGGTGAAATTAATCTCGTGGCACATGGCATTCCACAGATATATAGGGATGAATCCCACCATTGAACATGCGGTTGGACTCTGGTATACAAGGAGCTATTATGCGGGCATCTATTATGGCTCATCTCCTCTAATATTTCTTGTCCCCTGATGAGCCCCACATTGAGGAGGGGGTGAAACGCGTAGGGACCAAGGGACTAATCCTAAGGAATAACTTTACTGCTGATGATTTTACACCAGTCTGAGGGACCTTGAAAATTGATGCCTGGAGTGTTGTTACTATTTTGGGGAGTTCTGAAGTGTGGATTGACTATATTCAGTTATGTATATTAAAAAGGACATCTAATGGACACCACTCAAGGCACTGTGTGAATCTCAGATTGACTAGAGATTAAGATAAGTGTATTACTATTTCTTATTTGGTCTGACTAGTACACATTTTTACCTATTCCAGTGGGTTGGGACAAAGAGATTAATTATAACCTTATTTGTGGATGACTTTACACCAGTCTGAGGAATCTTATAATATTGATGTCTGGAATATTGCTATTATAGCTTTGGGAAATTTTGTATTGTGGATAGACTACATTTAGTCATTGTACTAAAGGCCAACTAATTGATATAATTTATGGCATTGTTTGAATCCTAGTTTGATTGGGGATGAAAATATTCTTAATATTTTTTTCAGACTTGCTCTGACTGGTACACATGTCTATCTATTTATATTAGTGGGCTACTGTAAATCAAAAACCTTCTATTTGTGCAACTATATCTATTTTTGCCCACTCCCCACTGATATGGTATTGTTGTAATTTTTTATATTGAGCATGTCAATTATGACATGAATAGTCTACAATTGGTCCATTTATATGTATGTATGTGGCATCTTTTGACTGTGTAGGGATACCTAGGGAAAGGAGAGGGACAGCCTCCGAGGAGCGGGGACACCATCTGAACCTTAGGGTGAAAAACACTCCGCTGTTAGGTAGGGAGAGCAATCTTATTAGGTGCTATCCAGGGTAAGTTTGTCTGAATTAATTGCTAATTTCATATTATATTCTCCTTACATGGTATCCTGTTTTTGAGATATATGTGTAGTTCTTTCTCACTTGTACTATAGAGTACACTTTTAAGGATAATTATTAAAAGTTAATTTTTATTGGGTATTTTTTCTGTCTATGGTTCTCTGGCAAATATATATACCCTATTACCAATTTAGTTTGGTGAATATTTTTCTGGTTTTTCTTCACTACCGTCTATAGTGCATGAAACTAGATCCTCCTCCTCTTCCTCATTGTCACCCAATTCACGTTGGGATGAGATGACGCTGGGCTGTGTAATCACCCTGTATGGTTCCTTGCTCCATCTCATCGTGCTCCGCCTGCAATGCATCATCTTTGATTGTGAGCAGAGAGCATTTCAGAAGACAGAGAAGCGGGATGGTGACGCTAATCATGGCGTCATCGCTGCTCACCATCTTGGTGGAGTCCTCAAAGTTTTGGAGGATGGTACATATGTCTGACATCCATGTCCACTCCTGAGGTCTTATGTGTGGAGTCTGAACTCAATACCGACGGCCTTGTTGATGCTGGTAGTCAACAACTGCCCTCTTCTGCTTGCAAATCCTTCCCAACATCTGCAGTGTAGAGTTCCAATGTGAGGGCACATCACACACCAGTCGGTTAGCCGGAAGCTGCAAACGCTGCTGAAGCACGGCAAGGGCGGAAGAAGTTGTAGGTGACTTTATAAAATGGGCACACAGGCGGCGTACTTTAACAAGCAGATCCGTCATCTCCGGGTAGGTTTTGAGTAACCGCTGAACTACGAGGTTAAGCACATGGGCCAGGCATGGTACGTGTGTGAGCTCGCCTCGCCTCAGAGCCGCCACCAGGTTCCTGCCATTGTAACACACGACCATGCCTGGCTATAGGTTCAGCGGTGTGAGCCACAAATCTGCCTGCTCTTTCAGAGCTGTCCACAACTCTTCAGTGTTGTGTGGTTTGTCACCTAAGCATATTAGCTTCAGCACAGCCTGTTGCCGCTTTGGAAAGGCAGAGCTGCATTGTTTCCAGCTTGTGACTGATGTGGTCATTTCGGAGATGGAGGCTGAAGAGGAGGATGAGGTGCAGGAGCTGTAGAATCTGGGGGCAACCCTGATTGACCCAGGGCCCACAATCTTCGGCGTCGGGAGGAGGTGTTCGGTCTCAAGGTTCGACTGGGTCCTGGCTTCCACTATGTTAACCCAGTGTTCCGTCAGTGAGATGTACCATCCCTGCCCACAAGCACTTGTCCACATGTCTGTGGTTAGGTGGACTTTCCTAGTAACTGCATTGTTGAGGGCACGGCTATTTATGGGACACATGCTCGTGTAATGCGGGGACAGCACATCGGGAGAAATAGTGGCGGCTGGGGACCGAGTACCGAGGGACGACCGTCGCCATCAGCTTCCGTCTCCACGAGCCTAAAAGGCAACATTTCGAGCGCAAGCAGTCGCGAAATGTATGAATTTAGTAGTGTGGCCTGTGGGGCGCTAGCTGCGTATTTGCGCTTGCGTTCCAAGGACTGGGGTAGGGACAATTGAACGCTGCGCTGGGACAAGGATGTGGTGTGCTTACTGATGGTGCTAGTTGAGTGTGCAATGACAGGTGCAGGGCAGGAGGCATCTTCACATGCGCAATGGACAGGGGATTGGCTTGCACGCACAACAGCGGAAGAAGTAGTGGTGTCACCCGCAGACACTGTTCCTGGACGCCGGGGTTCAGCCCACAAAGTCGGTTGCTTTACTGCCATGTTAGTGGTGGTCAGACTGGTAGTTTTGCTACCCTTGCTGATGCTGGCCTGGCAGGTGGTGCAAATGGCCTTTTTGAGGTTATCGGCAGAGTCTTTAAAAAACAACCAGACTCGGGAAGACCTAACAGTTGTACTGGCAACTTCCGTCGTGTTGATGTTACAGGGAACGGTTTCCCGCCTTCTGTCGGCGCCACTACACTGCTTCTTCCTGCCTGTTGGGGTGCTACGCCTCCCTCCCCCTGTCTGCTGCTGTCCTCGCTCTCTATGTCCCCCTGCCAGTTTGGGTCAGTTACTATATCATCCACTACCTTGTCTTCCACTTCCACATTCTGGTCCTCCTCCTGACTTTCTGGCAATTGTGTCTCATCATCATCCACCTCTTGTGGCTGTGGCTACTCAAATATTTAGTCATAACTACATGCGATCTCTTCTTGCCCCGCTTCAAGTGGACCGGGCGAGAGGCCCGAATTTATAAATGGAAAAGTGAACAGCTCTTCAGAGAATCCAAGTGTGGGATCAGTTGTCTCCAGGCACTCGGCATGGTGAGAGGAAGGAGGATCAGGGCGAGGAATATGCAGTCCAGACTCATGGCTACTGAGACTTGACTGTGTGGAAGACAGGGTGGTGGTGGCTAAGTGACTGGAATCATTATCTGCTATCCAACCAATAACCTTTTCACACTGCTCTGTGTTCAATAGTGGTGCTCTGCGGTCCCCTATTAATTGGGACAGGAAGGTTGAGCGAGAAGATCTGGGTGTTTGTTGTGGCACAATTTCAGCTAGCCCACGGCCTCGTCCTCTGCCTGCACCATCATCACCATAACATCCACTTCCCCGTCCCTTGCCAAGTGCCTTGCCCAGTTTAAATGGAGGACAATATTTTCCACGTTCACTACAAATGGCTGGATTTGAACCGCAGTGATATGTGATACGTGTGATGGAAAACCACAGTTTTAAATAGCTGGTCTGTAGGTAACTATTTTTAACAGCGAACTGGTGTCAACTTCGCTAACACACTGCAACAAAATTTCAATGGAAGCCAGAAATGGTAGAATTTTGAGCGCACTTATTTTTGATCCGTGTGATGGACAAACCACAGTTTTAAATAGATGGATTTTTAGCGCTGTAATATGGAAAAGATCTGGCTTTATTCTGCAGTGCCGACAAGCGAATGGAGCAGAAAAATGATGTTCTCTGGATTACTTTTTAAGCAAATAATCAGGATTAAGATCCCCCAAAAAATTATTCCTGGCCCCTAATACCTGGGGCCATTTCTAGAAATATCTGTAAAAGCACCAGCAGCAGACAGAACTGGAATGGACCCTCTTGCTATATGCATTCCAGTCTGCCACATATACTGCCTGCCTGCCTAGCACTTATATCTATGCAGCTAGATTAGTCCTCAGAAGGACTGTTATTTGAGATGGATATGTGTATAATATATGGTGGTATACCTACACTAACTAAGAAACAAGCAAATCTCTCCCTAGCTCAGCGGCACCTCTCCCTACACTGCCTGATTCCGGAGTAGACTGTGACGAGCATGGCGGCGCCAGGTCTGATATAGACCTGATGACGCTGTGCGGCCAGCCAATCACTGTAATGCCACAACCAAGATGGCTGTGGCATTACAGTGTGTGGCAGAAAATCCCTGCATGTTCATTGGCTCTCTAAAGAGCGCCAAACATGCAGGGAGGGGACCCGAGCTCCCGCTGAGCAACCCTGGAAATACTCGGCGAGCTCCGAGCATCTCGAGCAGTGAGATGCTCGGGCGAGTTCCGAGCATTAGCGAGCATGCTCATTCATAACTACAGATAATGCTGCCAGTCACTTTGCCACAACCACCACCACCCTGTCTTCCACACAGTCAAGTCTCGGTAGCCGTGAGTGTGGACCGCATATTACTCACCCTGATCCTCCTTCCTCTCACCATGCCGAGTGCCCGGAGACAACTGATCCCATACTTGGACATTCAGAAGAGCTGTTCACTTTTCTATTTATAGATTTGGGCCTCTCGCCCGGTCAAGTTTCGAGTGAGTCAAGACAAGACTGTGTGTAGCAATGCCCAAATAATGGAGCAGCCATGGTCACACGAAGGGGACAGTGGGAAAGTGCAATTACTGTTGCAAGAGGTGGATGATGATGATGAGGAGACACAATTGCCAGAAAGTCAGGAGGAGGACCAGGGTGAGGAAGAGGAAGTACTGCAGCACTACTTCGGCCAAGCGGCAACAGGCTGTGCTGAAGCTAATATGCTTAGGTGACAAACCGCACAACGCTGAAGAGTTGTGGACTGCTCTGAAAGAGCAGGCAGATCTGTGGCTGACACAGCTGACCCTACAGCCAGGCATGGTCGTGTGTGACAATGGTTGGAACCTGGTGGCGGCTCTGAGGCAAGGCGAGCTCACACACGTACCATGCCTGGCCCATGTGCTTAACCTTGTGGTTCAGCGGTTTCTCAAAACCTACCCGGATGTGCCCGATCTGCTTGTCAAATGATTTGTGAGCAGAAGAGGGCAGTTGTTGACTACCAGCATCAACAAGGCCGTCGGTATTCAGGTCAGACTCCACACATAAGACCTCATGAGTGGACATGGATGTCAGACATAATAATAATAATAATAATAATAATAATAATAGTTTATAGCGCCAACATATTCCGCAGCACTTTACAAATTTTAGGGGGGACTTATACAGACAATACAGAATAAGCATATCTCATATCGAAAGGAGTGAGGGCCCTGCTCGCGAGCTTACAGTCTATGAGGAAGTGGGGGAGACACAAAAGGTAAAAAGTACATATATTGTATAATGCAGCCTTGATATACTGAATAGGATAAATAATAATACATGGACTGGTCGCCAGCCAGTATGTGTGCAGTCCTGACAGAGGCTTTTATGTGCATGGTTGGTTTGAACCCGAAGTTGAAGAAGATTTTAATATGGGGGAAAGCTGGGATGGACAGAGTGTGTTTAGGTGATACGCCAGTCTAAAGAAATGTGTTTTTAGGGTTCGCTTGAAACTGTGGGTATTGGGAATTAATCGAACTTTCCTGGGTAGTGCATTCCAGAGAATTGGCGCAGCACGCGAGAAATCTTGGAGACGGGAGTGGGAAGTTCGGATTATGGAGGATTTTAGTTTCAAGTCATTTTCAGAACGGAGGGCACGTGTAGGGTGGTAGACTGAGACAAGGGAGGAGATGTAGGGGGGTACTGAAGCATGGAGCGCTTTGTGGGTAAGCGTGATAAGTTTAAAACGAACTCTTTTTTGGATGGGCAACCAATGCAATGACTGGCACAGGGAAGAGGCATCTGAGTAGCGGTTGGCAAGGAATATGATCCTGGCTGCTGCGTTCAAGACGGATTGGAGAGGGGAGAGTTTAGTAAGAGGGAGACCGATTAGTAGAGCGTTGCAATAGTCAAGACGAGAATGAATAAGAGCGACAGTAAGAGTTTTTGCCGAGTCAAAGGTGAGAAAAGTCCTGATTCTTGAGATGTTTTTGAGATGTAGATGACATGAACGAGCGAGTGATTTGATGTGAGGAGTGAAAGAAAGATCTGAATCAAAAATGACCCCAAGACAGCGGGCTTGTAGCTGGGGAGCAATGGTTGAGCCACAAACGGAGATGGCAATATCGGGCACAGGTAGATTAATGGAGGGAGGAAAGACGAGTAGTTCAGTTTTTGACAGATTCAGTTTTAGGTAGAGGGAGGACATAATGTTAGACACAGCAGAAAGACAATCACTGGTCTTTTGTAGTAATGCAGGGGTGATGTCCGGAGCAGAGGTGTATAATTGGGTGTCATCAGCATAGAGATGGTACTGAAAACCGAATCTACTGATTGTTTGTCCAATAGGAGCGGTGTATAAGGAGAAAAGAAGGGGGCCTAGGACTGATCCTTGAGGAACCCCGACAGTAAGAGGAAGTAGGGAGGAGGAGGAGCCGGCAAAAGACACAGAGAAGGAGCGGTCAGAGAGATAAGAGGAGAACCAGGAGAGAACCGTGTCCTTGAGGCCAATAGTGTGGAGCATAGTGAGGAGGAGCTGATGATCCACAGTGTCGAATGCTGCAGAGAGATCCAGGAGAATCAGCAGGGAGTAGTGACCATTAGATTTAGCTGTTAGTAGATCATTAGAGACTTTAGTGAGGGCAGTTTCAGTAGAATGTAAAGAGCGGAAACCAGATTGTAAAGGGTCAAGAAGAGAGTTGTCTGAGAGATAGCGGATTAGACGGGAGTGGACCAGGCGTTCCAGGAGTTTAGAGATAAAGGGAAGATTGGAAACAGGTCTGTAGTTGGCCGTGCAGTTCTGGTCGAGGGATGGTTTTTTAAGTAATGGATGTATGCTGGCGTGTTTAAAAGAAGAGGGAAAGATACCAGATGAGAGGGAAAGGTTGAAAATTTTAGTTAGGTGAGAGGTGACAGCTGGAGCAAGGGATTGAAGGAGATGTGAGGGAATAGGGTCGCTGGTGCAGGTGGTAGGGCGAGAAGATGCAAGGAGCCTGATCACTTCATCTTCCGTGACTGGTTCGAAGTCAGAAAATGAGCAAGATACAATGTGGCGGGGGGGAGCATGCATAACATTTGGGGATTGGGAGAAAATTTCCTGTCGGATATGGTCAATTTTTTCTTTGAAATAGTTAGCCAGATCGTCAGCGCTGAGGTCGGTGGTCGGGGCCTGTGCTGTTTGATTGAGGAGAGAATGAAACGTGTCAAAGAGTCGTTTAGGATTATTGGAAAGTGAGATGATGAGGTTGTTAAAGTAGGTTTGTTTGGAGAGGTGAAGGGCAGAGTTATATGTTTTCAGCATAAATTTATAGTGGAGGAAATCTTCGGGCAGATTTGATTTTCTCCACAGCCGTTCAGCGCACCTGGAGTACCTCTGGAGAAGACGTGTTTGAGGCGTGTGCCAGGGTTGTCGCCGTCTATGCCGAATTGTTCTTTGTGTAGAAGGTGCGGCTTCATCCAGGGCGCATAGCATTATTTTGTTATAATGCTTCAATGCAGAGTCGGGACATGAGAGGGAGGAGATTGGAGCCAATGATGATTGCAACCTTTTTATAAATTTCTGGGTGTTAATGGCGCGTAAATTTCTATAAGTGTGGACGGTGGGAGTGTCTTGAGTAGAGTCACCGTTCTTGACAGAGAATGAAAGAAGATTATGGTCAGAGAGTGGAAGGGGAGAGTTAGTAAAGTCATGTACTGAGCAAAGCCGGGAGAAGATCAGGTCCAATGTGTTCCCGTCCTCATGTGTAGGAGAATTAGCAAGCTGTGAAAGGCCGAAGGAGGAGGTTAATGATAAAAGATGCGTGGCAGATGGGGAAAGAGGATCGCCAATTGGGATGTTAAAGTCTCCCATGATTATCGTGGGGATGTCGCAGGATAGAAAATTTGTAAGCCAGGCAGCAAAGTGATCCAGGAATTGACAGGAGGGACCTGGGGGGCGATAGACAACCGCCACTCGCAGGGAGAAGGGCCGGTAGAGTCTGACGGTGTGGGCCTCAAAGGACGGGAAGATAAGGGAGGGTACAGGGGGGATAACCTGAAAAGTACATTTTGTTGAAAGAAGCAGACCAACACCTCCACCTGATCTGTTGTCAGGTCTCGGAGTATGAGAAAAGTGTAGGCCACCATAGGAGAGAGCTGCAGCGGCGGTGGTGTCCGACTGCTGGATCCAGGTTTCAGTGAGAGCCAGAAGGTTGAGGGAATTAGAGAGGAAAAAGTCATGGATGTAAGAGAGTTTATTACAAGCTGAGCGTGCATTCCAAAGGGTACAGTTGAATGAGACAGAAGATATGCAGGGAATATTAATGAGATTAGCAGGGTTTCTGAATGTAACAGGGAAAGAGTTAGTGTTATTATTACTGGAAGGTCCTGGATTAGGAGAAATATCACCTGCGACTAATAGAAGGAAGATACAGAGAGTGAGCAGATGATTGAGTGATTTGTGAGAGCGTTTCCTGCGTTGTATGGTGGGAATGAATGGATCTGCGTGGTATAACATTGTGAAGAGAGCATGACAACTGTACATAGGAGAAGAGAGGAGTGAGGGATTAATATGGATGAAGTGTGCCGCATTTGTGGGAGAACGGTGAATGTGGATGATTGTAGCAACCAGAAAATAAATGGCACAGATACAAATGGTGAATACTGTTTGCCAAAAAGATGACCTGGAAGCAAGTTTGTTGGTTTGTCTTGCATGTCTTACCTGTCTCCTGCCCTGTCCAACTGCCATTTTCTAACTGCCAGGGCACTTTGCTAAATGTGTTCCATCCTCCAAAACTTTGAGGACTCCACCAAGATGGTGAACGCCGATGACGCCATAATTAGCCTCACCATCCCGCTTCTCTGTCTTCTGAAATGCTCTCTGCTCACAATTAGAGAGGATGTATTTCAGGCGGAGGAAGAGGAGGAGGAGGAAGAACAGGAGCTAGTTTCCTTTGCTAAAGACAGTACTACCTGCACTACTGTCATACCGTCTGTTCAGCGTGGTGGCCTGAGAACAGGGAGGAGGAGGAAGAGGATGAGGAGCAGAGCATGGTCAGTCGTCCTCTTGGTGAAGACACGGAAGACTTGCTTCTTAGCAGTCTGGCACACATGGTTGACTTTATGTTCTGCTGCCTTTCCTGTGACCCTCATTTTGTACACATTTTGGGCGACAATCATTACTAGTTGTTCACACTTCTAGACCCATGCTACAAGGAGAACTTTCTGTCACTTATTCCCGTGCAGGACAGGGCTAATAAAATGGGTCAGTATGAGAAAGCCCTTGTTGCGGAATTATTAAAAAAATTCCCATCTGAAAACGCTGGCGGCACAGGTCACAGTTGTTTGGACAACCAAGAAGTATACGCGAGAGAGACACAAATGCAGTCCAGCAGAGGCAGGGGAACACTGTCAAAGTTCTGGAACAGTTTTCTCAGACCCTCCCATCGCACAAGCCCTGATGCACGGGGTTACTCTCCCAAGGAGGGAAAAGTTGCGGAAGATGCTGAGGGAGTACCTTGCCGAATGTACCAACGTCCTCCGTGATTCCTCTGTGCCTTATAATTATTGGGTATCCAAGCTGGACGCGTGGCATGAACTGGCTCTCCTTGCCTTGGAGGTCCTGGGTTGCCCTGCCGCTAACGTTTTTTCAGAGCAGGTTTTTAGTGCCGCTGGTGGAATTATAACCGAAATATAATATAATAATAATAATAATAATATAAATTATAACTGAAAATGCTGACTGGTTGACTGTTATAAAAATGAACAAGGGCTGGATTGGGCCAGACTTCTCAACACCACCGAATGATAGCAGCGTAACATAAACTCAAATACATTTGTTTTATTTGGGGAAGTCTAACTCTATTCCCATGCACCTCTGTCTTCACACCCAGACATGGGTATACACTTTCAGATTTTGTCTATTTGCTCTTGTCCTCCTCCTTCTCTGCATCCTCAGTGGTTTTTTTTCCAAGTTTTGGAAGCCCTTGCAGTCACAACATGGACATTACCACTAAAGGAAACTTGCTCCTTTATAATGGGAACTTTTTTTTTTACTGAGACCCTCCTGTATGTCTATTCAAAGGGGTTTTGGTTTGCGTCAAAATTTTTGGCAGCCCTTGCACTCACTGCATATGCAATAAGAGTATAGGAGACCCACTAGTTAATAATGAGAACAACAAAGTATAGCCAGCTGATGGATCTCTAACAATAGCGAGGGCCGACTTGAAAGCAATGCAAAAGTGCAAAAACACATCAAAAACGCTACGTGTGAACATAGCCAAAGGTGCGGAGGAGCGTTTTTTTTTGTATATTTATTTTGCCTTATATACAAGTCATTACCCTGGAAAGAATGTTCCTTAACATATTTCCAAGGAAAATCCATTTTGATTTTGTTTTTGTATGTTTTATTGTGAGTTCGTAAAAGTGGCATAATACCTCTGACAACATTGTTGACAGCAGTGACCTGAGAGTCATAAATGCTTCCATGGGTCTTCCCCATGCTGATCCCATGCCATTTGAGCACTGTTCCCATCAATTTGGGCAATTTTTAGGCTGTCTGCAGACCGCCGGGGGGAGGCCGCCAGAAAAATGCTCGAGTTTCCCATACACTTACATTGGGCTCGTTACTCGGACCGAGCACTCGAGCATTCCAATTTGCTCAACTCGAACAACAAGTACCCCAGGATTTTAGTGCTTGCTCATCACTAGACACAACATATAAACCTAATGTATTGATCCAGAAGAAGGTCAAAACCCCATCAGGGAGATGTTATTTGCCCCATATTGGGGGAAAATTCCTTCCTGACTCCAAATACTGTTTAACAATCAGACTAGATCCTAGGATCATAGTCAGATCACAGAAATCTAGTGCTCATAATTTTGTTATAAGAAAGGTATCCAAGCCCTCCTTGAACTTGTTTAGTGACATTTTATGTGCAAAAAGATAGTATAAATACTTTACACAGATTAAATACATAAAGCACAAAGTATAAAAAACGTCTGTCCTAATTACCGGTTCTAAAAGGGATAGACATAGCCATCTCTCAAATTCTACATTTTGGAATTTCTGATTCATTTCTATTCTCTTCTCTTATACATCAATACAAAGATTGTCTTATGACACCCTTAATGCATAAAAGAGCTTCCAACAATGAGCTGATCTCTCACAAGAATAAGTATTACCTTGGAAAACAGACAGTTTTCCCATTTTTCTTGTAGGTAAGGTAGGAAAACACAAAGCGACCACATTCATTGAATTAATAAAAATGTGTATAACGAATGGACACATTATGTCCTCTAGAGGAAATAAACTAATAGACATTCATATTTGTTATGTAAGAAGACCTGCTTAAATGTTACATTTAGGGTAAACATCAATTTATTCTCATACTGACGACTATTCTCTTTAAATAGATGTTGTAATGGAAATGTTTTCTTTCTATATCAATTGCCAGCTCAGTAAAACATTTTCAAGTCTTCACTGTTTATAGTATTTGTTTACTTTACAAAAATTTAGTTTATTGTGTTCTGAATTCTCAACACAATAATACATATGTTTATTGTTTATATAATAGAACAGAGATTTAGGAAGTCAATCACTTTTCAGTTAAATTGCAGACCTCTGGGTATTTAGGCTAGATATAAATAAGAAAACCACAGAAGATTCAATTTCTAGTCTCCTAGCGATTTAATTTAAAATATTTTTGTTATGTAAAAACAAATAAGGAACAAACATATAAGTAGTTTATGCAAAAATTACTATAACACTTAAGCTCACCAACAGTTGGAATGATCATAGTATAGGTATATATACAGTGTGTGTATGTGTGTGTGTGTGTGTGTGTATGTATGTACATATATATATATATATATAATATAGCAAATATACTGTATATATTGTAAGGTGGCTGCTTGACACATAGTGAATGGGAGATGTGTATCACAAAGGTGCATGTCCTCTGTGATATAAACTTGGAGTAGTGCTCTAGTACACATACTATTAAGAGGGGTTAATCGGCTCTAATTGTGAGCAAGAGTTAGGGCTGGTACGCTGCTCATCATATCAGCACCCCTGGGTGTGGTTCACATTGTAAAATGGGACCTGTTTATCTGACACATGTTTCTGTGTATGAAGGTTGCAGACCTCCTGGATTGTGTGGCTTTGCAAAAGGACTAAGAAGCTGGGACTCTAAGCCAAGCTGGAGAACCCAAACTATTGTATGGACTGTTTACTTATGTTTTACTTTGTGCCGGACAAAAACTGTATTTATGTTTTCCTGTTATGTATAAGGACTGGATTAAAACAGCCGTACTTTAAATAGAATCAGATCGCTCCCAAGTGAGAAGCATTGTTACATTGGGTGTTAGAAGTGCATCAGCGTTCCCAGGGAACACATGTAACTGCTACAGAGGTGCTGTATGTCTTGGGAGAAGGCGGCTATAAGCCAGGGAGCAGCGTAAGGCTGCGTGCCCACTATGCGTTTTTTCAAGCATTTTTGCCGCGGAATTTTCGCAGTGAAAATGCTTAAAAAACGCTTGGTAATACATGCCCTATGGTCCCCAATGATAATCCGCATGTGCTATGCACATGCTGCGGAAATTTCCGCTGTGGATTATCATTGCGGAAAAATCCGCAGCATGTCCATTATTTTTGCGGATACGTGGCATAATTGGCGCTATTTACTTGCATTGAATCGCTTAATATCCACATGACTACATGTGCACATGCGAATATTAAGCGATTCAATGTGCGGATGGTTCCCGGGTCTGGAGAAAAGAAGACTCTCATCCAGACCCGAGTACCATACTACCTGTTAAAAAAAAAAGAATTTAAAATAAAAAATATACATTATACTCACCTTCTGATGGCCCCCGGTCTCCTGTACGGTGCGTCCTGGCTCCTCAGCGGCTCGCGATGGTGTAAAGGGACCTTCCATGACGTTATTTAGTCATGTGACAGGTCACACGACCGCTGACGTTGGAGGTCGCGCAACCTGTCACATGACTAAATTACGTCATGGAAGGTCCTTTTACACCACCGCGAGCCGCCGAAGACACCGGACACAGAAAGAGAAGACTGGGGGCCATCAGAAGGTGAGTATAATGTTTTTTTTTTTATTTTTTACCATTTTCATTCCTTTTTTAACTATTAACTTAATCACACTATATAAATCCATGCCGGTTGCATGGATTTATATAGTGTGACCAAGTTGTCAAGCACTTTTCCAAGTGATGCTAAAATCGCTTGGAAAAGCGCTTGATAACCCGCATGCGAATATGCATGCAAAAACGCTTGAGAAACTCTTCTACCTGGCAGGAATAAACACATGTAAAATCCGCATGCATTTTTCCTGCCAGGGAGATGAAAAAAAAATCCGGTGCATTTCTGCTTCGTGGGTACTAGGCCTTAGACAGCAAGGAGGACCTGATTAAACACCCGGTGCAAGCCCAGCAGCAGTAGCAGCATCGACAACAGCAGCAGATTGAATTACTCACAGATGCAGTTCGTGGCACGGAGGCAGCTCCAACTCCAAGATCAGCTGATGATTTCTCTGTCGGGAAGGTGATGAGGAGAGCCTTGCAGAAGATGACCCTGGGTGACAACATAGAGGCTTTTTTAACTGTGTTTGAAAGAGTCGCCAATAGGGAGAAACTTCCACCAGAGCAGTGTGCGGAAGTTCTGGCACCATACTATAATTTAGCCTTGCAAGACATCAAAGAATATGCAAAATTGAAAACGGAAATATTGGCGCACTTGGGGGTGACTATGACTGTCAGGGCACAATGGGTCCCCACCTTGCTCCTAAATGTTTGATCTGCTGCACCTCATCCAAAAGTGGTTACAGCTGGAGTCCTCTACCCCAGTACAGATTGTAGAGCGAGTTGTAATGGACCGGCTAGTGGACTCTCTTCCGAAGCCGATACAGACATGGGTTACCGAGAGAGATCCCTGGAATGCTGATGACTTGGTTCGACTAGTGGAAAGGTATCAGGGGATCGAGGGTTCCTTGGGGAGGTAACACACTTCATACTGGGGTTCCCATCAGAGGAGCCTGCTCAAAAGGGGGTGGGATGTCCCAAATCCAAGGGGGTGGCAGGAATCATGCCGAAGGTCCCATCGCGTCGAGCAAATCGTAATGCTCGGGTGCTAGACCCAAGCAACGAGCCCAATGTAAGTCAATGGGAAACTCGAGCATCTTTACGGCACCCCCCCCCCCCCCCGGTCTGGAGGGGGCCTAAAAATTGGCCAAATTGATGGAAACAGTGCTCATATGATATGGGAACAGCATGGGGAAGACTCCAGGAAGCATCTTGGACTCCCAGGTCACTGCTGTGAACAATGTTGTCAGAGGTATTACGCCACTTTTACGGACTCACAATAAAACATACCAAAACTAAGCCAAAATGGATTTTTCTGGAAAAAATGTTAAGGCAAAATAAATACCCAAAAACAAAAATGCTCCTCCACACCTTGGGCTATGTTCACACGTAGCGTTTTTGATGTGATTTTGCACTTTTGCATTCCTTTTAATGGTGAAAAATACATTCACCGTTAAATGTAATTTTAACATTTTACTTCCTTATCTGGCCATGTCGTGTGTGAAACATGATCACATCCTGTTTCATTTATGAAGGAGGGACTGTGAAAGTCACAAAGCCTATTTTTACAAGGCCATCAGGCGGCCCTTACTATTGTTAGAGGGCCATCAGCTGGCTATGCTTTGTTGTTCCCATTATTAAGAAGTGGGTCTCCTATACTATTATTGCGTATGCAGTGACTGGAAGGGCCGCCAATAATTAGAACGCACTCCAATACCCCTTTGAAGAGAGGTAGAGGAGGGCCTCATTAAAAAAAATGTTCCCATTATTAAGGAGTGGGTCTCCTATAGTGGTAATGCCCATGCAAAGACTGCAAGGAATGTCAAAAAATTGGACGCAATAAAATACCCCTTTTAAGAGACGCAGAGGAGGTTCTCATTACAAAAATTGTTACCATTATTAAGGAATGGGTCTCCTGTACTGCTAATGACCATGCAGTAACTGCAAGGGCTGGCAAAAAATTGGACGGAGTCCATTAGCCCTTTACAGAGGCGTAGAGGAGATCCTCATTAAAAAAATTGTTACCATTGTTAAGGAGTGGGTCTCCTATAGTGGTAATGCCCATGCACTAAGTGCATGGGCTGAAAAACGTTTACCTCTGGGTAGTATACATGAATATGCTATATAACATACAGAATGTTAGAGGTAGGCCTCTAAAAAAAATCCCTACAGGCATCATAAACACCCTTAAAAAAAAAAATTATTAGGGTGTTGCATCACGGTCACCCTGGTGATATGGTGGTGGAGAAGGAAAAGGACAACAGAAAATAGATAAACTCAGAAAGCGTATACCCATGTCTGGGTGTGAAGAGGTGCATGGGAATAGACCCTCCCCCAAAAAAACACTGGATTTGACTTAATGTTCCGCTGCTATCATCTGGTGGTGTTGAGAAGTCTGGACCAATGCAGCCCTTGTTCATTTTGATAAGAGTCAACATGTCAGCATGTCAGCATTTTCAGTTGACAAGTGGATGCACCTATCAGTTATAATGCCCCCGGCAGCACTAAAAACCCGCTGGAACAAAACACTAGTAGCAGGCAGGCCAGGACCTTCAAAGAATAGAGAGCCAATTCATGCCAAGTGTTAGAGTACCCTGCGCATCAGGGCCTGGATGCTGGGAGGTTCTAAGAAAATTGTCCCATACCTTTGACTGTGTTCCCCTGACTCTGCCGTATCAGGTTTGTGTCTCCCATGCCTGTACTACTTGGTTGTCCAACAAACTGTGACCTCTGCAGCCAGTGTTTTCAGATGGGAATTTTTTTAATAATACCTCAACAAGGGCCTTCTGGTACTGCAACATTTTATTAGACCTCACATTAAGGAGAGATAGAAAGTTCTCCTTGTAGCGTGGGTCTAGAATTGTGACCAACTTGTAATTACGGTCACCCAAAATGTGTACAAAATGAGGGACACGGGAAAGGCAGCAGAACATAAAGTCAGCCATGTATGCCAGACTGCCAACAGCTAAGACTTCCCTGTCATAACCAAGAGGACCACTGTCCATGCTCTGCTCATCCTCTTCCAGGTCCTCCTCCTCGATCTCCATCTCCCCTCAGGACATCCACGCTGGACAAACGGTATGACTGTTGTGTGGGTAGTACCATCTTTAGCTAAAAAATGCTCCTGTTCCTCCACCTCCTCTTACTCCTCCTCCTCATCATCACCCAATCTGCGTTGAGATGAGATGAGGCTGGGCTGTGTGGCATCACCCTGAATAATTCCTTGCACCATCTTATCGTGCTCTGCCTGCAATGCCTCCTCTTTAATTGTAAGCAGCGAGAATTTCAGTAGACAAAGAAGCGGAATGGTGACACTAATTATGGCGTCATCGCCGCTCACCATCTTGGTGAAGTTCTCAAAGTTTTGGAGGATAGCACAGATGTCTGACATCCATGCCCACTCATCAGTAGTGTTGAGCCACCCCCGTAGTGTTCGAGTTCGGTTCGGTTCGTCGAACACCCGTGTGTTCGCCGAACTGTTCGTCGAACTGTTCGTCGAACACCTTCGAACACCGTTAAAACCAATGGCAGGCAAACAAAAACACATAGAAACACATAGAAAACACCTTCAAAGGTGTCCAAAAGCTGACAAACTGCTCAGAAGACACAACTAACACATGGAAAAGTGACAAGTACATATAGTCATGCGAAAAGAAAAGAGGTGGAGGAGTAAAAGGAGGGGGAGACACAGATATAGGCATGTCATGCCCTTCTAAAATCCAAAAAGTGAGAAGCCGACACGTTCAGTCCGCTCCTGCCCGTGCCACCTCCGTGTCGCCGGGTTTGTGCCAGAGCCGCGGTGAACCCTGACGGCCAGCCCCCCTCTCCCAATACTGGTGCCTGTCCACTGGTGTGTCGAGCGAGCCCCCCTGTGGTGGAGGCAGCTCTAAGCTTTTTAATTTAAATTGTCTCTCTAATTTGAATAAATACACTTTAAGTCCATTTACAAGGATCTATTGGAGGGCAAGTCTCATGCCAGCAGCCGCGTAATTCCAGCTCCAGTAGCGTCCACTAAAGCTGCTGCAGTTAAAAAGCTTTTATAAGGATCGAGCTCGGCTGTCCACCGCAAGGCATCCTACTGCCAGTCCGAGCCCCTATGCCTTGGGGTGCCTCCTGATGCTCTTCACTGAGTATCCCGTGGTCCCGAAGCATTTCCTTTGAAAAAATGAAGTGTCCAAACTACAGGTGGTGTAGCTTGCTTAACAGCCGGGATAATCCGCTGACTAGCAGACCCTGCTACTAGGCACAAAATATTTCCTGGGCTAGATGCAGTTAAAAATTTCTAAATAGATACTCTCGTTGGATGCTGAGAAAGCATTCCATAGAGTCTCCTGGCACGCCATATATGATTCTCTTAAAAAGCTTGGGGTAGGGGTCTAGGGGACCCTTTTATAGCCAAAATCACGGCCCTGTATCGCAATACGTCACCTAGGCTGAAGATAAATGGAACTGTAGCACCCTGAGGGCTCGGTTGCTACAGAGGTATTGCACCTCACCCAGAGGTGTGATATCTCACTCTCAGGTAAGGATGTAGTGTGGATCAGGACCCGACACCTGCATGCATTACACCACATTGCCGTGGGGCAGGGCGACCAATATGCCCCTGAGATGGGCACGACAGTCCCTGTCCCTGGCTGGAGTGGGGGGAGGGAACACTGAGGAAGGGGAACCCTGTAGTGCAGGAGCAGGGAGGAAGCAGTTCCTGGGTGCATTGAGAAGGGAGTATAAAAGGTGGGCACCATCTTAGTTCAGTGCAGAGAAGTCTGAGCAGAAGTGGCAGGGAGCAGGGGCTCTGCATGAGCTCTGCTCCGGAGGCGGGCCTAGTAACAGAGGCCCAGGCCTGGAAGAGGGAGAAGGAAGGAAGAGGAGCGGAGAAGGCTCCAGGAACGAGGAACGAAGGGATCTCAGGGGTGCGGACGGGCAAGTCGCCACCGCACGCCCGAATCCACCTGCGTGGAGGGGTCAGGCCAAAGGGGGAGACCGGTCCCCGAAACTAGTGGAGGCAGGAAACGACCCTCAGCTAGAAACAGGAGGCTGTGACATTTTATGTGGCGCAGCCCCTCGCTACACCCGCTAGGAAGGCACCACATAGGGTCAGGGAAACTGGCGCCAAGTTTACCAAGAGGAGGCCCGAGGCAGCCGGACAGAAGGGTTGGTAAGAAAGGCCAGACAAAGGACACACAAAGGGGGTCCTGTGGAGCACTCCAAAGTTATCTGGGAGTTGTCTGAGCCCCTCACCTGGTGAGCACAGTACGACGTGGGCAGCCGTTACCTGCAGACGTGGTCTGGATAATAAGAACTGTGAGTAAAGGCCCTGGACTGCATCACTGACTCCGTGTCATTACTGCTGCTGCCCTGCACCATCACCCCCATCCTCCGCATACACTGCCCTGAAGCTATACTCCTCCCGTGGGGAGTTATGCTACGCTCTGCTGCACCCACAACACCAGCCTCAGCGGTCTGCCCTGGAGCGGCGGTTCACTCTGACCACAATCCACGGGTGGCGTAGTCGGACATTTAAACATCAAAACCACATAAATAGTTCCGCCACTGGTTTGACCGCCCTGAGCCACGGAACCGGGTTGCCGCCACGGAGACTACAACCACCAGCATCCACCAAAAAGGGTCCGGCTCCGGGTGTCCCAAGGCCCAGGGGGCGCGTCAGAACATTTTCATCACCTTTCACAATCACCAATGGGACAAGGCAGGGATGTTCTCTGTCCCCTCTCTTATACATCCTAGTGACGGAGCACCTGCTCTCATCAATTCGCCATAACCCCAATATTAGGTGGATTGAGGTGGGAGGCACCGAGTACAAGTGCTCTCTATTTGCTGATGATGTCCTAGTATATATCACTCAATCACATATATCCATCCATGCTGTTATGGCTGAAATAGATCACTTTGTTACATGGTCAAATTTTAAAATCAATGCAGCGAAGTCTGAGGCCCTCGATGTCTCCCTCCCCAAATCCATATAGGATTCCATCCAGTCCAACTTTCCCTTTGCCTGGCCCTCACAGGGTATCAAATACTTAGGAATTCCTATTCATAGAGACCTCTCCCATCTATGTTATCTTAATTTTGGGCCCTTTATTGAACAACTCCATACAGACCACGGTTGGCAAGTTAGAACTGTAAGATTCACTACGTGAACCACTGGTGTTTTGTGGAAAAGCACATGTACACTGTGTTCCAAATTATTATGCAAAAAGTGTTTAGGAGTGATAAGGGAAGAATTTGTTTGTGTGTCAGTTAAACTCATTGATGGTGATGTGTGTCAGGGCTCTTTATATCACTGTAAGCAATTGCAGACACCTGTGCTAATTAGTTTGGCAGGTGTGTCCAATGAAAGGCAAGACTACTTAAGAAGGCTGTCTCACATTATTAAGCAGCCTACATTTTCTGCCAAAATGGGAAAGAAAAAGGATGTGTCGGCTGCTGAGAAGCAACAAATTGTGGAGTGTTTAGGTCAAGGCATGACTACAATCAACATTGTGCGATGATCAGGATGAAGTGTCTTGGCAATCAAGAAGTATGTAGCTGATTCACAGTACACACGTGTACGTGCTGATAAGGGCAAATTGAGGACTCTTTCCTACAGGCAATTACGTCAGGTTGAAAGAGCAGCGGCAAAAAAGCCTTGTCATAGCAGCAGACAAGTTTTTGAAGCTGCTTGTGCCTCCAACGTCCCACGAACAACAAGATGCAGGGTCCTTCAGAGGTTTGCAGCTGTGCATACGCCATCCTGTCGACCTCCTCTATCCACTTCACACAAGCAGAAACGGCTCCAGTGGGCCAAACATTACATGAAGACTGATTTCAAAACTGTTTTGTTCACGGATGAGTGCCGTGCAGCGCTCGATGGTCCAGATGGATGGAGTGGAGGATGGCTGGTTGATGGACACCCCACGCAAACACGGCTACAGCGCCAACAAGGAGGAGGTGGAGTAATGTTTTGGGCTGGAATCATGGGGAGAGAGATTGTCGGCCCCTTTAGGATCCCTGAAGGCGCTAAAGATGAAATCCATAATGTATGTGGATTTTCTCAAACAGCACTTCCTGCCATGGTTCAAGAAGAAGAACCGTGTATTTCACAGCAAGATAATTTTTCTGCATGATAATGCACCATCTCATGCTGCACATAAAACATCTGCATCTCTGGCTGATATGGGCAGAAAAGGGGACAAACTTATGGTGTGACCCCCATGCTCCCCTGACCTCTACCCCATTCAGAACCTTTGGAGCATCATTAAAAGGAGTGTCTATGATGGCGGGAGGCAGTTCACATCTAAGCAACAGCTCTGGGAGGGTATTCTGTCCTCATGCAAAACAATTGAAGCAGAAACCATCCAAAACCTGACAAATTCAATGGACGAGAGAGTTCAGAAGCTCCTTTCGAACAAGGGGTCCTATGTGAAAATGTAACATCACCTAGAATAAAGTTTTGAGTTGAAAACTGTTTGATTTCAGTTTCTAATAACCTGCTAATGCTTATAATTTCAAAAATGACCATTTTTTTGTTCTTTATTAAAATGAAAAGGTTGATCGAAAAGTTTGGGGGATCTAAGAGTGTGGCAACCCAGTAGTCATGATTACTTCGAATTCTGACAATATGAGGGTCATGCTGCAGGTAGTGCAGCAAGAAGGCACTTATGTGTCTTGCGCATCTCGGAGCCCCAAAATTATTTTCCGGGCTAGATGCAGCTAAAAATTATTATTAATTTTAAATCTGGTGAAGCTTTAGTATAGATGGCCTAATAGGATCAGTGCTGCACACTGCTACAAAGCCCAAATTATTTTCCAGTCAAGATACAGATAAACATGATTGGTAATTTGAAAGCTTAAAACGGTTGGTAGGGTGATTTTAACCAATCATCAAGCTTTTACTCTCCCCAGGATGACACAGGGGTAGAAAACTCATTTCGGATCCATGATTTGTTCATCTTTATGAACGTGAGTCTGTCTACATTATCAGTGGAGAGCCGCGTGCGCTTATCTGTCAGCACACCACCAGCAGCGCTGAACACACGTTCAGACAGAACGCTGGCTGCGGGGCATGACAAGATCTCCAAGGCGTAAGTGGCTAGCTCTGGCCATTTATCCAGATTGGAAGCCCAAAAAGAGCAAGGGTCCAGTGACACAGTCGTGGCTTCAATGTTTACTTGGAGATACTCCTGTACCATCGTCTCTAGGCGTTGACTATGTGTCAGACTTCTTGTCTCCTGTGGCCTTGCAAAGGATGGGCTAAAAAAGTGGGGAAATGATTCCGCAAAATTGATGTTACCAGCAGATACTGTGGTCCTGTTACGGTTTGAGTGCTGAACACTTGACGGTCCCACGGTTGGCAAGTTGGAACTGTGAGATTCACTACGTGCACCACTGGTATTTTGTGGAAAAGCACATGTAAGATTCTGCAACAGTCTCTGCTGATACTCCTGCATGCGTGCATCCCTTTCTATGGCAGGAATAATTTCTGCAAATTTACTTTTGTACCGGGGATCTAACAGTGTGGCAACCCAGTAGTCAGGATTATTTCTAATTCTCACAATTTGAGGGTCATGTTGCAGGTAGTGCAGCAAGAAGGCACTCGTGTGTTGCGCATCCAGGAGCACCAAGTCCCTGTTGTGTTGGTGGCGAGGTAACAATCATGCTTCCTTCCTCTGTCCTCTCCCCCCAACCTCCCACAACAGAAATGTGATCAAGGTCTCCCTCATCTGATGAGTCTTCCATCAGTTCGTCCTCCACTTCTTCCTGGGCTCCTGCACCTTCCTCACTAGTTTGGCTGCTACCATGCGCCCTGGTAAAACCATCTCCCCCACCCTCACATGCCTGCCGCCTTGGTGCTGCCGACCGTCTTTACCTTGCAGATGTTAGCCCTTCCGCATACAACTCCTCCTCCTCTACTTCCTCCACCTCCTCTTGTGCCACCACCTGACTCCGAATTCTGTTTAACATGTGCTCCAGCATGTAAATCACCGGAATAGTCATGCTGATAATGGCATCGTCAGCACTAAACATCTTCGTCGCCATTTCAAAACTGTGCAGAAGGGTGCATAGGTCCCTGATCTGAGACCACTCCTCCAGCGTGATTTGCCCCACCTCTGGATCTCGTTGGCCCAGGGTATACGTCAGAACGTATTGCACCAGGGCTTGTCGGTGCTGCCACAGTCGCTGCAACATGTGCAGAGTTGAATTCCACCGGGTAGGCACATCGCATTTTAGCCGGTGAAGTGGCAGGCCCAACGACTTCTGTAGAGATGTAAGTCGCTGAGCTGCGGGATGCGAACGGCGAAAGTGAGCACACAGCGACCGTGCCCTCTGCAGAAGGCCATCTAGTCTGGGATAGTGGGCTAAAAATTGCTGGACAACCAGGTTCAACACGTGAGCCATACAAGGCACGTGTGTGACACTGCCCCGGCGAAGGGCCGCACCCAGGTTTGCAGCATTGTCGCACACGGCCTTCCCTGGTTTCAGGTCCAGTGGAGACAACCATTCATGAAATTGGTTCTCCAGAGCTGACCACAACTCCTCAGCTGTGTGACTCACATTTCCCAGACATTTCAATGTAAAAACCGCCTGATGACGTTGAGCCCTACTGCCAGCATAGTAAGGAGGTGTGCAGGATCCCTTCTGCGCAGTTAGAAAGCTTGTGGCATGACCAGACAGGCTTTGGGTGCAGGTGGAAGACCGAGAGGAGGTTGAGGAGGCAGAAGCAGTGGAGGAACTTTGACATAAAGAGGATTGACGCACAACTCGTGGGGACGGCAAGACTTGGACAGCAGCCCCTTGTCCTGCTGTCACCATAGTTACCCAGTGCCCAGTCAGCGACATGTAACGCCCCTGTCCATGCCTACTCGTCCAAGTGTCTGTGGTGAAATGCACCCTGTCACACACAGAGTTTCTCAAAGAAGCGGTGATGTTGTGTGCGACATGCTGGTGGAGCGCAGGCACACCTTTCTTTGAGAAGTAGTGCCGACTGGGCATCTGGTACTGGGGCACTGCGACGGACATAAGGTCTCGAAAATCCTCTGTGTCCACCAGGTGGAAAGGCAGCATTTCTGTAGCCAAGAACTTGCAGATGGTGAAATTCAACCTCTTAGCTTTCTCATGGCTAGGAGGAAATGGTCTTTTACTTGTCCACATCTGAGGGACCGAGGGCTGGCTATTGTGCTTAGACGGGGTTGATAAGGGTGTCCCCGGCAAACTGCCGGTCTGTGAGGAAGATGCAGGCGGACATGTTAGGTTGCCTTGATCCAAAGGTGGTGCTATCGATGTCGGACAGCGCTCAACACCAGCTGGTGTTACCACCTCCAAAGAAAATGATGACCTGCCAATCACGCTGGCTGTTGCGGGTAAAGAGGTGGCAGGTCTGCGCCCCAAAACAGGTGTGACTGCTGTCCCCCCAGTCACAGAGGATGAAGAGGCCGCGGATGCACAAGATATGGCAGACGGTGGTTGGCCCGGCCAGCTAGGCCGCATTGTAGCACACTGAGCTTCCCACTGCAACTTATGCTTCATGTCCATGTGCCGGTTCATGCATGAAGTACTCAAACTATGTATTTTTTGGCCTCTACTTAGCTTTTGCTGACAAATGTTACAGATAACACGAGTTGGGTCATCTTTATCGATCTGAAAAAATGCCCAGGCTATGCAAGGCTTAGCACCCATGCGACCTGAAGAGCCACCACGACTTGTGGTGAGAGGCAGAGTTGTGTTTGAGGATGCAGTTGTTGATGTGCTTCCAGTACTACGTCTCTGTCCAGGAAGGTGCAACCTGACATCGTCGTCACTAGCATCTTCCTCCACCTCCTCTGCTGACCTCATCTCTTGGCTGACTGTGGGTTGACAGTAAGTGGGATCTCCAACCTCATCATCATCACCCTGTGCGTTATCACACCCGTCGTCCTCAGAGCCAACCTGTTCCTGCCCTGACAAAAAACTAAAGTTGTCGCTCCAATCAGGTATTTGAGTCTTATCATCGTCTTCCTCATTGTCTCCACCAACAGGAGTTACAGTTTGGGAATGAGGGTCTACATTATGGTCAGAACCTTCTGCGTCTGGTCCTGGATCCGACTCATAAAGATTCTGGGCATCAGTGCAGATCATTTCCTCGTCTGGATTCACAGAAGCGCTGGAGTCGACCTCTGATTCCCAGGCTATAGTATGAGTAAACAGCTCTGCAGACTCAACCATCTGTTCTACCTCATACTCAGACGGGCAGCTGGAGATTTGGGAGCTGTGAGGAAGCAAGTGCGATTGGGGTGACACCTTTGAGGACTGGAGTATTTGTGATGTTGAAGTTGATGTGGAGGAGAGCCCACTTAAAGGAGCACTTGATATCCGTTGAAGCACCTGCTGTTTTTGTGCCTCATCTGGAATTTGTAGCGATTGGCGTGGCCGTAAGAAAGGGATCTTATCACATTGTCCGCTAAAAGAAGTAGACATTTTAGTTTGGCAGGAAGATGGTCTTTCTTCTGCAGATGTTACTGTTGCTTTAACACCTACCCCACGGACACAACCTTTTTTCCCCTTCCCAACACGCCTATTCCCCTTTCCACCAGCAGCAGGCCTTTTTCCACTCATTTTGGTGGTTAACTAATTAACAACTCTGGAGTTGTTTGCACAAAAAAACAATGGATGGGAACCGAGCAGAGCTGAGTGGCCAAACTGTGATATTAGGCCAAAACTATTGGCTGGGTTAGATGCAGAAAAAAATTATATTCAATTTGCAACCTGATGGAGGTCAGTATAGATGGACTAATAGAGAAAGTCCCACACACTGCTAGAAGGCCAAATATTTTTTCAGAGCTAGATGCAGATAAAAATTATTTTTAATTTGCAACCTGATGGAGGTCAGTATAGATGGACTATTAGAGAAAGTCCCACACACTGCTAGAAGGCCAAATATTTTTTCAGAGCTAGATGCAGATAAACATTATTTTTAATTTGCAACCTGATGGAGGTCTGTATAGATGGATTAATAGAACAAGTCCCACACACAGCTAGAAGCCCAATATTTTTTCAGAGGTAGATGCAGAAAAAAATATATTCAGTTTGCAACCTGATGGAGGTCAGTATAGATGGACTAATACAACAAGTCCCACACACAGCTAGAAGCCCAATATTTTTTCAGAGGTAGATGCAGAAAAAAATATATTCAGTTTGCAACCTGATGGAGGTCTGTATAGATGGACTAATACAACAAGTCCCACACACAGCTAGAAGCCCAATATTTTTTCAGAGGTAGATGCAGAAAAAAATATATTCAGTTTGCAACCTGATGGAGGTCAGTATAGATGGACTAATAGAATGATGCTATGCCCAAAAGATTTTACTTCACTAGGTGCAGTAAAAAAATTGGTATTCTATACACAGGTGGTATATCTTGCAACACAGATAGGCTACTCCACTGACTAACACACTCTGCAATAGGCCAAAAAGGATTAGCTTTGCTAGATTCAGCCAAATGCTGAGAAAAAAACTTGCACAGCACTGGCACAGACCTGCCTGGAAAAAACTGATAGGAACTGATGTAACCTAGTCCTGAAAAGGACTCCAATTACAATTAGTCTTTACTCCCACAATCTATCTATTTAAGAGCACAGACCTGCCTGATAAAAGTCGTAGGAAATGCTGTAACCTAGTCCTTAAAAGGACTGCAATCACAACTATTCCCTACTCCCAAGCTATCTGTAGATTTGTGCGAAAATTGGCTTGAAATTAACAAGGTATAGCGCACACAGCAACAGCGGTGCCGTCTAACACGCAGCTGCAGCAGTGAGAAAATGGTGGCGACGGGGAAAATGGCTTGGTCTTATAGGGCAAGGACATGTGACATACACTGCCAATGACACATGCCCTTGCTTGTGTGAAAAAAAGCACTTCGCTCCGTGTGTGCGCTGCTGATAGGCTGACAGATTGCACCTCCCCACTGCAAATGCGGGAAAGAGAAAAAAAAATGGAGATCTTCATTGTTCCTGCAGAGATCCATCCCCTGCCCCTCCCCCCACCCCGCTGTACACTCAAACTGCGTATTAACATTAATTTTCATCATTACTGAGAAAAAATCCAGTTATGATTTTGGTGCACGAACAGTTATCGAACATAACCTCGAACAGCCGAATTTTTCTCAAATTGTTCGTGTTCGCCGAACGGCTCAAACACCGCCCAAAACAGCTCGAATTTGAGATTGGCGAACAGTTCGAGTAGAACAACGCTCATCTCTACTCATCAGCACTTATGTGCGGAGGCTGCCCTGAATAACGATGGGTGTGTTGAAGCCGGTACTCAACAACTGCCCTCTGCTGCTCACAAATCCTTCCCAACATATGCAACATTGAGTTCCAATGCGTGGTGACATTGCGCACCAGTCGGTGAGCTGGAAGTTGAAAATGCTGCTGAAGCACGGTGAAGGCGGTGGAAGCTGTAGATGACTTTGGGAAATGGGCACACACGGTGTACTTTCACAAGCGGTCAGGCAGATACAGGTAGGTTTAGAGAAACCACTTAAACACTATGTTGAGCACATTGTCCAGGCATGGTACATGTGCGATCTTGCCTAGCTTCAGAGCAGCCACCAAGTTCCGGCTGTTGAAACATACGACCATGCCTGTATGTTCAGCAGTGACAGCCACAGTTCTGCCTGCTCTGTTACAGCTGTCAACAACTCTGCAGCGGTGTGCGGTTTGTCACCTAAGCATATTAGCTAAAGCACAGCCTGTTGCCGCTTGGCCAAGGCAGTGCTGCAGTGCTTCCAGCTTCCGACTGATGTGGTCATTTCAAAGATGGAGGCTGAAGAGGAGGAGGTGCAAGAGCTATAGAATGTGGCGGCAACCTTGATTGACCCAAAGCCCGCAATCCTCAGCATTGGGAGGACATGTTCCGTCTCAGGGTCCGACTGGGTCCCGGCTTCCACTATATTAACCCAGTGTGCCATCAATGAGATGTACCATCCCTGGCCACAAGCACTTGTCCTGGTGTCCGTGGTTAGGTGGACCTTCCCAGTAACTGCATTGTTGAGGGCACAGGTAATGTTCTGGGACACGAGCTTGTGTAAGGCGGGGGGCGGCTTACCGGGAGAAATAGTGGCAGCTGGGGACAGAGTACCATGTCAAAGAGCCTAAGGCTATGTACCCACGATGCAGAAATGCTCAGGATTTTTTTCTGAGCGCTTCTGCATCTCCCTGGCAGAAAAAAACGCATGCGGATTGTACATGCGTTTTTCATGCTAGGGACATGCGTAAATGAAGCATTCTTCACTTGCATTTCCGCATGCGGGTGTCAAGCCCTTTCCAAGCAATTTTAGCATCACTTGGAAAGTGCTTGACAACTAGGTCACACTATATAAATCCATGCAAACGGCATGGATTTATATAGTATGACCCGAGAGAATGGTTAAAAATAAAAAAATAAACCTATACTTACCTTCGGATGGCCCCCGAGACTTGCTGCGCTCCTGTGCTGGCTGCCGGCAGATCGCGGTATGCTGTACTGAAAGACCTGCCGTCACATGACTGTGACGTCAGCGCAGGTCCCTCAGTCCTGCGCGTTCTGCAGGCAAGCACAGGGAAGGAGTCTGGGGGCCGTCGGAAGGTGAATATAATCTTTCTTTTTTATTTTATTCTTTTTTTACAGCTTTTAATGGTACCTGGGTGTGGAGGAGAGTCTCCTGTCCTCCACACCCGGGTACCATCCGCACATTAGAATGCGCCAATTACGCAAGTACAGATGCAGTCTTGCGGAATTGGCGCGTTCTAATGCAAGTCAATGGCGGCGAAAACGCAGCGCTTCCGCAAAATTGATGGACATGCTGCGGAAAATAAACGCTGTGGAAAAATACGCAGCATGGGCATTGAAAGTGCGGAATTGCATTGGAGACCATGGGGGAAGGTTTACCAAGCGTTTCCCAAGCATTTACGCTGCGGAAATTCCACAGCATAAACGCTTGAAAAACGCATCGTGGGCACACAGCCTGGAAGTCAACATTTCAAGTGCAATCAGTTGAGAAATGTGGCAGTTTAGTGCTGTGGCCTGTGAGGCGTTGGTTGATTATTTGCACTTGCATTCAAAGGACTGGAGTAGGGACAACTGAAAGCTGCACTGGGAAAAGGACATGGACGTGGTTGCTGATGATGCTGGTTGCAAGTGTGCAATGATAGGTGCAGGTGTAAGGGGGAAGACCGGGGTGTAAGTACTGTCAGAGCAAGGGATCCGGAACTGCCGGGGCTGTGCCTCTGGTTGCAGGGGGAAGACAGACTGTGAGCACAGGAGGTGACTGGGAAGCTGGGGGCGTGTCCAGAGTGAGAGCTGGGAGGTCAGGTGACCGAGAGACTGGTGGCATGGGTAGAGAGAGGAAGAGACGAGGATGTTTGCGCGGGAAAGCGGAGCTGGGACCTGCTCAGCAGAGCAGTGTGAGAGGGTCCAGGCTCCTGACTCCAGGACTGGGAGCAAGAGCCGAGTGCAGTGGACCAGAGGAGTCAAGCCAACTAGAGAAGAGACGCAGGGTCTGTGGAGCTGAGCACGTGAGGTGCCGTGTTATGGACTAGGGGCTCAGTGGGTAAAACCGGAGACCGCCCGCTGCCGCCAGAAGACGGAGCATTGTTTGGTCAGGGACGCCTGAAGAAATCCACACCGGCATCAGCTGGCAACTGCCTTGTGGAGGAAAAGAGTCAGCTAAGTGTAAAAAACTGTCGATTACAACCGGTTCGACTCTGCTATATCTAGTAAAACTGTGAACTGTCAGTTAAAGATTTTTACCTGCTACTTCCCTTGTTTTCCCCCATATTTTCCCCTGATATTCACTGCATGGAGATTTACCCTGTTATTATAAACTTCCCCTGTTTATTAACCCTGTATTGGCTGCTCTGTGTTTCTGTGTCACCTCATCTAAAGTACCCGTGTTACATTTGGCGTAGTCGGCAGGATGCAGTCGTTAGACACAGACACTGCAGAGCAGTCCATCCTGGGAGCCCCTAAATCTAGCTTGCCGCTGGGGGCCATGCTCATCAATCTCCCAAAGTTCACCGGGGACAATATGATGCTGTGGGACTGGATTGAGAGAGTTAGGAGTATGTTACGTATGCATCCGATGACCCCAGCTATGCAAGCCGAAATAGCCTTATTGGCCTTGGATGGCGAGGCCCGACAATCCGTGATGTACCACCCTCCCCATGACCGGGATACTGTAGAAAAAGTGGTGCGGATACTGGAGGAGATGCATGGGGATCCCACCAATGTAGGAGAGCTGAGGATACGGCTGTTTCACCATGTGCAGCAGGAGGGGGAGACTGTGACGCAGTATGTTAATGCCTTACAGAGGGTGAATGCCTATATCACTAGAAAAGACGAAATGGGGAATTTGGGAATGGGCCCCCCTGACGTGATCTGAAGGGACCAGTTTATGGCAGGCCTCAGGGATGTGCAGCTGAAGCAGGCCTTGCGGGAGCGCCTGCGCGCCAACCCACGTATGACTTTTCTAGAAGTGGGGGCGGAGGCACGTGTGAGAGAACCGGAGATGGGGGTGACGGCCCTGGCAGGGATGGTCTGGAGTAACGAGGTACCCACCCCGCCTGCAGATGAACCGGAATGAGCTCAAGATATGCGAAAGGAGATACAGGAGATATGGGATGAATGGTCCAGTCTCAAGAAGACCCCTGCCCCGACACCAGAGATACCCAGATCGATTGCTCCAGTTATGGAAAGAATTGAATTCAGGACCCGCTCTGCAGGAGAGTTCCATAGGGGAGTGAGGCAGCCCTACACAGACAGAGACACAACCTGCTAGAAGTGTGGAGGCGCAGGACATTACGCCAGGGGCTGTGCTAGCCGAGGGCGGCCCCTGTTGCGGCAGCCGTTAAACTAGTGGGCTCCGTGTTTGGGGGACACAGCCCGGAGCCTGAGGAAGGGGAAAGAAAAATAGGATGTCCCAAGGACCTGGTTTCCACCAGCCCGACTGTCTGGGCCGAAATAAGCGGTCGGGCTGTTCACTGCCTGATTGACACGGAATCCCAGGTGACTACGATGACAGAAGCCTACTTCCAACAGCGATTTCCAGAAATAGCGCGGCCTGAATGGGGACCAGTAATTAGACTCACGGCAGCTAATCAATTACCCATCCCGGTCGCAGGGGTGGTGGGGATGAAGATCCCAGTGTATGGAAAAGATGTGGGAAGAAAAGGAGTCGCCCTGGTCGCAGGGGGAACCGGAAGTGGACCCCCGGTGACCCTCGGAATGAATGTGCTGAAAGAGATTGGGTAAATCCTGATTAGTGAGCCGAAGGAGATTCCTCTAGACCAGTGGGACCCGCAAACCCCCCAAAGGAAGGTCTTTCAACAACTAATCCGACCTGCCCTGGCTCAGGAGACGTCGAGTGAAGGGAAGATCCTGGGGAAAATAATAGTGCCAGCAGCTACGGTGATCACCTTACCGCCCGGACAAACTGTACTCGCGTTATCCGCACGGGCCTGCACACCTCTTGAGGGGTTCAAAGTTCAGATAGAACCAACATCGATGGACAAAGTACCCCCCGGACTCTTGGTGGCTCGGATACTGGCCACCATTCGGGGTGGCAATGTTAAGTGCGGTGTGGTAATCTGGGCGAAGATGACCTCACACTCCCTCCCAGGGCGGAAATAGCCCAGATTCTGGAAATGCCAGAGAAGTTGGTGTGACCTGATGTGGTACAGCTGTCCGCTGTACGAGGAGACCCCTGGAATCCCACCGAGCTAGTGCGAAGGGGGGACGAAGAATCCTAGAACGAATGCTGGCTGAATTGACGGGACTTACACCTCAACAGGTGCAGCAGGTTGAAGAGGTGCTGGAGCGGTACCAGGAAGTCTTTGCTCACCATGAGGATGATTTTGGTTGCACCGAAGCCATTACCCACGATATTCCCATGGGGAGCGCTGCCACAGTGCGGGAGAGATACCGGCAGATACCTCCCCAGATGTATAAAGAGGTTAAGGAGATGCTATCCCATATGTTACAGAAGAGTCAGAGCCCTTGGGCAGCCCTGACTGTACTGGTCCGGAAGAAAGATGGGACACTGCGGTTC
The DNA here is from genome assembly GCF_046119375.1 of Phyllobates terribilis. Lineage (NCBI taxonomy): Eukaryota > Metazoa > Chordata > Amphibia > Anura > Dendrobatidae > Phyllobates > Phyllobates terribilis. The sequence continues at coordinate 102,381,569 of NW_027362761.1, read as the reverse complement.
TGTGTGGACTATAGATGACTGAATGCCTGCCTGTACAGTACGGGACTCTTACCCACTACCCCGAATCAAAGAGTCCCTGTCGGCCTTAGGGAAGGCAAGATACTTCTCCTCCTTGGATCTGGCCAGGGGGTACTGGCAGGTGCCCGTGGCCGAACATGACCGTGCGAAGACGGCGTTCATATTACCCATGAGACTGTTCGAGTTCAATCGGATGCCCTTCGGCCTGACTAACGCCCCCGGGACATTCCAGAGTCTGACGGAGAGGTGCCTGGGCAATTTAAACTTCGAGGCGACACTAATTTACCTTGATGACATAATTGTCTATGCCGCCACCTTCGAGGAGCACCTCCAGCGACTGGAGCAGGTACTGAGTCGCCTACAGAGTCATGGCCTAAAGGTGAAGCCTTCCTGGGACTTGCCGGGTACTACCGAAGATTCGTGAAGAACTTCACCAGCATAGCCAACCCATTGCTGGAGATACTTAAGGGAGTGCCGGCAGGCTCAAAGAATCAGGCGATTCGGTGGGGAAGCAGCCAGGAAGAGGTCTTCCGTGCCCTAAAAATGGCCCTGACCGAGGCCCCAATACTTTCCTATGCGGATTTCTCCCAACCCTTCATACTCCACATTGATGGGAGCCTTCATGGTCTGGGAGCCGTGTTATCCCAAGTACAGGAGGGAAAAGAGCGCGTGATTGCGTACGCCAGCCACTCCCTTCACGACTCTGAGAGGAACCAAGATAATTATAGCTCTTTCAAATTAGAGTTGCTGGCTCTGGTTTGGGCAATGACCGAGAAGTTTGCAGAGTATTTGTCCGGGTCCGACGTACTGGTGAACAGATAACAACCCGCTGGCCCACATGGAGAATGCGAAATTGGGGGCCCTGGAGCAGCGGTGGGTGGCCCGCATGGTCAGGTACCAGTATAAGATCGCCTACCGGCCTAAGGCAGAGAATACTCACGCCGACGCCCCCTCTCCAGAGTGACATGTGAATGGCCTGTTCAAGACCGCGATGAAGATTTGGAGGCGGATGAGACCCCTAGCTTCTGAAATTTCGTGGGACCGCTGGCCGCGGCGCAGGGACTGATCGGATAGACGTCGGAAGAACAAGTACTAGGGCGGCCAAGAGATGACTGCATCCGACTTCAACAGACTGACAGAGAAGTTGCTCAATTACGTCAATGGGTGGCTTTGCGGCAAGTCCCCAGTCGAGAAGAGAGAAGTACCCTGTCCCCGGGAGCACTGAAGATGCTGGGACAATGGGAGAGACTGTGTTTGCGAGACTGGCTGCTGTACCGACGGGTGCAGCTACTGCGAGAGTTTGGGACCACCTGGCAAGTGGTGATCCCAGAGAAGTTGGTCAGAGTAGTGGCTAAGGAGGCTCATGAACGAGGGGCTCACTTCAGACCAGAGAAGACGTTCAAGTGGTTGCAGAGGCTAGTGTATCATCCCCGACTGCGAGCAACAATAGAAGACACTTGTCGAAGATGTCGGAGCTGTGAGCTGGTTAAGCCCCTGGAGCAGCGGGTCCCCATACAAACTATTGTGACTTCGGCCCCCTTGGAGGTGCTGATGATCGACTATTTGACTGTTGGACCGACGCATCTCTGGTATGAACATTGCCTGGTAATGACAGACCACTTCACAAAGTTTGCAGTAGTGACCCCGACCAGAAACCAGACCGCCGAGTCCGCTGTGCAGGCCATCTGCCGAGACTTCATTCGGGTGTACAGCTGCCCAAAGAGGATTCATTCCGATCAAGGCGCCTGCTTCCAAGACCGGGTGATGGAAGAGCTGCACCGGTTGTAAAAGATTGAGAAGTTACGGACTACTCCTTACCACCCTCAAGGAAATGGGGCCTGTGAACGCTTTAATCGGACACTGATCCAAATGCTCCGCACGTTGGAGGAAGATCGGAAGGTACGGTGGCCTGTGTTTGTGGCCGAGCTGGTGTGGGTCTACACAACCGAGTCAACAGTATGACGCGGTTCACTCCTTATACCTTGTTGTTCGGGCGAAAGGGGCGAGAGATTACAGAGTTAAAGCTGGACCCCGAGGAGGACTACCCACGGACGGGGGTGTCTTCCTGGGTCCGGGAACATCGGCATCGACTGCAGACCCTCCGACGGTGGGTACAACAAAAGTTTCAGGAGCTCAAACATCATGAGACATTGCCTCTTCGAGGGACAGCTCTGAGGCCCGGGGAGCGGGTGTTTGTTCGGGACAGGCGGCCCCAGGGCAAATTGAGTAGGCGGTGGGAACGGACCCCACGCTGAGTGAAGCGCAGGATTGGCGCTGACGGACCTTTGTATGAAGTTCAACCCGAGGGGGCAGAAGGAGCCCCTACCAGAGTGGTTCATCGTAGTATGCTGCGACCCTGTCTGTCTAAAGATGACAAGGATGTAGAAGAATCACCTGCTTCTAGAGAGGGTCCTGTCACAGTTGCCCCAAGCCACAATGTGGACAAAGAAGAGTTGTTGATTCTCCCTCCAAACCCCAGCACTCAATTTACCTTCAGTCCCCAGTGCAGGCAGCTAGGGAACAACATCGGTTGAAGCTGCCGGGCAGGCGGAGATTGGAAATCAGAGTGACCCTGCACCCCCCCATTGGTCAGACTGAGTTACGCCGGTCAGAACGGACAACAGCAGGAGTGCCTCCTCACCGTTACGAGCAAGATCAATTCATATGGTACCATATCCTCCAGGAAGTCCAAGAATGTGAACGTTTGATGAAGGAACTCTTGCCCGTGTAATGGCGAGATAAAGGAGAGCGGGAGTGTAAGGGGGAAGACCGGAGTGTAAGTACTGTCAGAGGAAGGGATCCGGAACTGCCGGGGCTGTGCCTCTGGTTGCAGGGGGAAGACAGACTGCGAGCACAGGAGTCAGGTGACTGGGAAGCTGGGGGCGTGTCCAGAGTGAGAGCTGGGAGGTCAGGTGACCGAGAGACTGGTGGCGTGGGTAGAGAGAGGAAGAGACGAGGACGTTTGCGCGGGAAAGCAGAGCAGTGTGAGAGGGTCCAGGCTCCTGGCTCCCGGACTGGGAGAAAGAGCCGAGTGCAGTGGACCGGAGGAGTCAAGCCGACTAGAGAAGTCTGTGGAGCCGAGCACGTGAGGTGCCGTGTTATGGACTAGGGGCTCAGCGGGTAAAACCGGAGACCGCCCGCTGCCACCAAAAGACTGAGCATTGTTTGGGCAGGGACGCCTGAAGAAAGCAACACCGGCATCAGCTGGCAACTGTCTTGTGGAGGATAAGAGTCAGCTAAGTGTAAAAACTGTCGATTACAACCGGTTCGACTCTGCTATATCAAGTTAAACTGTGAACTGTCAGTTAAAGACTTTTACCTGCTACTTCCCTTGTTTTGTCCCATATTTTCCCCTGATACTCCCTGCGTGGAGATTTACCCTGTTATTATAAACTTCCCCTGTTTATTAACCCTGTGTTGGCTGCTCTGTGTTTCTGTGTCGCTGCATCTAAAGTACCCGTGTTACACAGGGTGGGAGACTTCTTCACCTGTGCCATGGACAGGGGATTGACATGCACGCAGAACAGCGGAACAGGCAGTGGTGTCAACCGCAGACACTGTTTCTGGACCCTGGCCCTGGACAACTAGTCGGGTGCTTTGCTGTCATGTGCCTGAGCATGCTGGTGGTGGTCAGGCTGGTTGTTTTGCTGCTCCTGCTGATGCTGGCAAGGCAGATGTTGCAAATGGCCTTTTTGGGGTTATCCGGACAGTCTTTAAAAAAAGAGCCAGACTCTTGAAGACCTAACAGTTGGACTGGCAACTGCCCTCTTGTTGGTGTTCCGGGGAACAGTTGCCTGCCTTGTGTCTGTGGCTACCCCACTGCTTGTTCCTGCCTGTTTTGGTGCGATGCCTCCCTCGCCGTCTTCACTGCTGTCCTCGCTATGCATGTCACCTTGCCAGGTTGGGTCAGTGACTTCATCGTCCACCACCTCATCTTCCACGTACGCACCCTGGGGCTCCTCCTGACTTGCTGGCAATTGTGCTCTTCATCATTATACACCTCTTGCGACTGTAATTGCACTTTCCCACCATCGCCTTCGTGTGACCGTAGCTGCTCAAATATTTGGGCATCGCTGCATGCAATCTTCTCTTGCCCCGCTTGAAGCGGGCAGGGCAAAAGGCTCAAATCTATAAATGGAAAAGTGAACAGCTCTTCGCAGTGTCCAAGTGTGGGATCACTTGTTTCTGGGCACTCGGCATGGTGGGAGAAAGGAAGATCACGGTGAAGAATATGTCGTCCAGATTCACGGCTACTAAGATTACACCATGTGGAAGATAGGGTGGTGGTGGTGGCAAACTGACTGGAAGCATTATCTGCTATCCAACCAACAACCTTTTCACAGCTGTATGCAGACTTAAAAAAAATATTTTTTCTGTGACTAATGTGATGCAGCATGCCGTAGCACACCTTGTCATATTGTGGCATTGAAATTAAACTGTATGCAGAGTAAAAAAATACATTTTTTTCTGTGACTATTGTGATGCAGTACGCTATAGCCCACCTTGTCATTTAGTGGCATTGAGATTTAGCTCTATTCAGAGTAAAAAAAATCTATTTGTTTCATTGAGTAACGTGATGCTGCATGCCATAGCCTGCCTTGTCATTTAGTGGCGGTGAAATTCAGCTATATGCAGAGTAAAAAAAACTATTTTTTTCTGTGACTAACGTGATGTAGCATACCATAGCACACCTTGTCATATTGTGGCATTGAAATTCTGCTGTATGCAGAGTAAAAATATCAATTTTTTTCTGTGAGTAACGTGATGCAGCACGCCATAGCCCACCTTGTCATTGAGTGGCGGTCAAATTTAGTTGTATGCAGAGTAAAAAAATCTATTTTATTTTTTTCTGTGACTAACGTGATGCTGAACGCCTTAGCCCACCTTCTAATTTTGTGGAGTCGAAATTCAGCTGTATGCAGATTAAAAAAAATAATTCTGTGACTAAGGTGATAGCCCACCATGTCATTTTGTGGCGGTTAAATTCAGCGATATGCACAGCTCATACAGAGTAAAAAAAATCTATCTTTTTCTCTGACAAACGTGACACAGCAGGCTAGTTCTGAGTTTGAAATTTCTTGTAGCATATATTCTTTTGTATACAGGCCTCATCTACAGTAAAAAAAAATGCTTTCTTCTGTTACTAACGTGAAAGAGCAGGGGAGATATCAGTTTGAAAATGTTTGGAGCATATATTCTATGTTATATAGACCTCATCCACACTAAAAAATACTTTCTTTTGTTACTAATGTGATACTGTAGGGGAGATCTCAATATAAAATTGTTTGGAGCGTATCTTCCATGTTATACAGGCCTGATCCACACTAAAAAAAAATACTTTTTTTCTGTTACTAACATGAAACAGTAGGGGAGATCTCAGTTTGAAATTATTTGGAGCATATCTTCTATGTTATACAGACCTCATCCGCACTAAAAAAACACTTTCTTTTGTCACTAGTGAGATACAGTAGGAGAGATCTCAGTTTGAAATTTTTGGAGCATATATTCTATGTTATACAGGTCTCATCCACACTTAAAAAATACTTTCTTCTCATATTAACGTGATATAGTAGGGGAGATCTCAGTTTGAAACTGTTTGGAGCTTATCTTTCTGAAGAAGCCCGTGTGCAACGCGCGTTGGAGTGGGGGCGACACGGACACATCTCCAGCGTGGCTCACGGTTGGTAACCCTTTCTTATACATGCTATTGAGCTGGAATTTTTCCATTATTATGAGCATTATCTCTTATGCAGAATTTCAACCAGTGTATATCTCTTTGTGCTGTATCTAATTACTCTTATGAGCACTGTCTCCTATATACATGTATATATATATATATATATATATATATATATGAATATATTTATCTAAATCTGTGGCAATGTATGCACAGATGTGTAAGTTATTTGGAATGCAAGCACTTTGCACTTTATATCAGCACACATTGATTATACAAGTTTATTCTCGGTCCAACCACCTGGCACTTTTTCATGCATGCTGCTGATGTTTCCCTGCCTCCCCCTTATTTTATTTTATATTTTTAATTGGTCTTATATGTTTTTATTTCCATTGTTGTCATGTGGTGTCTTCATGCCTAATAAAATTATTATTGTTTAACTTTATATGTGATAGTTATTATTTATTCCCAGATAGGCTTTTCTGGTTTAGAATTTTTTACTATTTGAGTTTTGCCTTATTGTTTCCTTCATATATATGGAATTATGTTCTTCCTGTTATAGGTTAAAACCGCTCCCTACTCTACCTGTCTGAAGGGTAGACTGAATAGCATAGGGTCACGGGATCTGATATAGACCTGATGATGCTATGCGGCCAGCCAATCACTGTAATACCACAACCAACATGGCTGCGGCATTACAGTGAGTGGCAGGCAATCCCTGCATGTTTATTCGCTGTCTAAACAGCGCCAAACATGCGGGACGGGGACTCGAGCACCCTAGCATCCCGGAAGAACTCGCCGAGCATCTCAAACAGTGAGATGCTCGGGCAAATACCGAGCAGTAGCTAGTTCGCTCGCTCATCACTAGTCACCACCCATCATAGAGGTATCATTTGAGCGAATTGCCATGGACCTGATCGGACCCCTTGTTAATTGGTTGTCCTCGACTATGCTACGTGGTACCCAGAAGCAGTTCCCTTGAGAAACTTCTCTGCGAAAAGTATAGCACGTGAGTTGATTTACATATTTGCCCAGACAGGGCTACCGAGGGAGATCCTGACCGACCAAGGAACACCCTTTATGAGGTGATGAGGGAACTATGTAAGGCCATGCAAATTACACAACTGAAGACGTCAGTATACCATCCCCAGACAGACGGTTTGTGGAAAGGTTCAATAAAACCCTAAAGAATATGCTTAAGAAGGTCATAGAAATGGACAGACGAGACTGGGACTGTCTCCTCCCATATTTGTTATTATCTGTCCTGGAAGTTCCACAAGCTTCTACCAGATTCTCTCATTTTGAACTCCTGTATGGCCGACATTCGAGGAATCTCCTTGATATAGCAAAGGAAACCTGGGAAGTCGAGATCATGCTCCATCAGAGCATCATCAAGCACATCACCCAGATGTAGGAGAGGGTTGTGAAGGTAATTACCATTGTAAAGGAACATCTCCTCCAGGCCCAAGAGGCTCAATCCCAAGTTTACAACCAGTCAGCCTGGGAGAGACAGTTCAGCCCCGGGGACCAAGTTGTAGTGTTTATTCCCACCATAGAGAGTAAGTTTATGGCCAAATGGTAAGGCCCTCATGAGGTGGTAGAAATGCTGGGTGAAGTGAGCTACAAGATTCATCAACCGGGAAGACGTAAGCCGTACAAGGTCTACCATGTCAAACTTATCAAGCCATGGCACGACAGAAACCCCAATGCAACTCCGTGTTTGCTGGTCAAGCCAGAATGGGAAATTGAAGGTGTCATAATAGCAGAAATGCTGTTGAAGGCCCAAAAACAGAAGTGTCGGGAATTGCAGCAGAAGAACCGGGACCTGTTCTCTGATTTTCCGGGGTGCACAGATGACATAGAACACAAGGTTGCCCTACCGAATTCACGAGGCCCGCCGAGAACTGATCTCCAAGGAAGGGAAGCGTATTCTGTATCTCGGAGTCATTGAGGAATCTAAGAGCGGGTGGTCTAGCCCCATTGTCCTTGTTCCAAAAGTCAATGGAGAATGGAGATTCTGTAATGATTAACGGAAGCTGAACGAAGTCTCCAAGTTTGACACACATCCAATGCCGCGTGTCCATGAGCTGATCGAGAGACTTGGGCTGGCAAGATACATAACCACCTTGGATCTAACAAACCAATATTTGCAACTCCCTATGTTACAAGAAGCCAAGGAGAAGATGGCTTTCTCTATGCCTGATGGATGATTCCAATACGTCCGGATATTGTTTGGACTGCAGAGAGCTCCAGTCACCTTCAGAGAGCCATGGACCGGATCCACGCTCCACATAAGCCACAGCATACCTGGACAACATTGTACTCTTCAGCCCGGATATGGGAAGTCATCTGGAAAAGGTGCAGGCAGTGTTTGATGCTCTCAGAAAGGCGGGGTTTTCTATAGTTCCAAAAAAAGTGCCATGGGAAAATAGGAGGCCAAATATTTGGGATATGTAGTAAGTAGAGGCGTAATCAAACCCCAGATCAATAAAGTGCATGAAATCCAGAACTGGCCTAGACCCCTCTCAAAAAAAACAAGTTAGGGCCTTTTTGGAAATGGTGGGGTACTACAGGACTACATGTCCCAAACTTTGCCATGATGGCCGCACCCCTGACTGACCTCCTCAAGGGGATAAATTCAGCCAAATGGATTCGAGAGGTGGAGATGGCCTTTCAAGAACTGGAGGTTAGCACCCTGAGATAATGCAATGGTACCCCTACTCGATCGTGGCATACCCTGAATGTCCTTTGCAGCTCCTAGGATAGCTAGAGTAGCAGTTCCCTAAGTAATAAACGTATCACATACAAAACAACTGAAACCAACACCAACTACAGCCAAGTGAATTAATCCAGCAAAGTCTATCACCAGCAGGAAGCACAAATAGGGGAAGTTATTTAAAGCTGCACCCGAAAAGTGATTGAACAGACAAAGAGAGTAAATGAAGAACACCTGTGTTAAGCTAGACAAACTGCAGCCAGAATAGCAGAACCCAAACACCCAGAGAAAGAGAAGCCGACCACAGTACACAAACTCAATGGATCTAATCCAGGAGCATGACAGAATCATTCCTCTCTTCCTCTCCTGACCCAGCTGCTCTCCTCCTCCTGCCAGGGAATTTTGCAGTGACTCATGACTCATGCAGGGAAAGAAAACTTTCTGTTTCTTCATAGAGCCTAGAAGGATTGTTAGTCAGTTTTTAATCATGTGATGTCAAAGATGTAATGGAAAAGAGAAGTATTAACTAGGTGAAAGAGCAAAATTAGCAATTGTAAGCACACAGTGCCATATAATATGATAATTGCAATAGATTAGGAGGATAAAAATTTTGATGGGAGTGCTTCGTTAATTGCTGCTTTTGACGGTTGAGTTCACTATTCAGGATATCGTCAATTCCAAGGAGCAAGCCACAGTCTCTGCCACATCAAAGTACAAAGTAGACAGTGAGATAATGAGATAATAGTGGCTAATTATTTTCCATCCATGCGGAACCCAGACTAATCAGTTGAATCCATGTGTTAAGGCAGTGACTTTTTATTTTCCTCCTGGTGAGCCTGCATACTGCAAAAGATTTATTGAGGTCAATCATTCTGTGAAGAAAAAGGTGTGAATCAGGTGGCCCTTATTTAAGGGTGAAGCCAGCACATGTTGTACATGCATTTCTCCTTGAAAGCCTGAGAAATATGGGTCATTCGAGACATTGTTCAGAAGAACGGCGTACTTAGTAACATAGTAACATAGTTTTTATGGTTGAAGGAAAACTGAGTCCATCTAGTTCAACCCATAGCCTAACATGTTGATCCAGAGGAAGGCAAAAAAAACCTGCGTGACAAACACTAAGCTCCACATTGGGGGAAAAAATTCCTTCCTGACTCCATATGACAATCAGACTAGTTCCCTGGATCAACGCCCTATCAAGGAATCTAGTATATATAACCTGTTGTAATGCACACGCCCGGGCTGAGTGGCGTGTGCGTGTATATGTAGTGATTCCACTGGACCGTGCCGGAGAGTGAATGCCTGGAGGGGCGTAACTAAGTATCCACCCGATCCGACCAGGGTCTCACGACGGCATACGACGCCAGTGCACCAAGGAGGAACCAAGCAGAGGGACCAGGTGCTACTCCAGGACAGACCCCGGACACGGCTGTTGACCCACACAGGGGAATACAGGAACAGGCAGGTTAGGCTGGCACACAGACTGCTGGGTATAGGCAGACACAGCTAGTAAGCAGACTGGCAGATGCTGGTAAGCATGACTGGTATGCAGGCAGGGAGGTACTGGCAGGTACGACAGGTTGGAGCACCGAGTGGATCGGACCCAGTACAGACTGGGACTCAGGAACAGAACCGCAGATGCGGTGGACAAACAGCAGAGTGAGGCCGCCCAGAGCAGTGAGCAAGAGCAGAACAAGACGAGACCTCCTGGAGCGGTGAGCAAGAGAAGAGCAGGACAAGGCCGCCTGGAGCGGTGAGCGAGAGAGGAGCATAACGAGACTGCTGGAGCAGTGAGCAAAGGGTCAGAGCAGAGCGAGACTGCCGGAGCAGCGAGCAAAGGGTCAGAGCAGAGCGAGACTGGCGGAGCAGCGAGCAAAGGGTCAGAGCAGAGCGAGACTGCCGGAGCAGCGAGCAAAGGGTCAGAGCAGTGAGCAAAGGGTCAGAGCAGAGCGAGACTGCCGGAGCAGCGAGCAAAGGGTCAGAGCAGAGCGAGACTGCCGGAGCAGCGAGCAAAGGGTCAGAGCAGAGCGAGACTGCCAGAGCAGCGAGCAAAGGGTCAGAGCAGAGCGAGACTGCCGGAGCAACGAGCTAAGGGTCAGAGCAGAGCGAGACTGCCGGAGCAGCGAGCTAAGGGTCAGAGCAGAGCGAGACTGCCGGAGCAGCGAGCAAAGGGTCAGAGCAGAGCGATACTGCTGGAGCAGCGAGCAAAGGGTCAGAGCAGAGCGATACTGCCGGAGCAGCGAGCAAAGGGTCAGAGCAGAGCGAGACTGCCGGAGCAACGAGCAAAGGGTCAGAGCAGAGCGAGACTGCCGGAGCAGCGAGCAAAGGGTCAGAGCAGAGCGGACAGGGCTCTGTTACCACTGAACAGACTGGAAGGGAAAGGCTGAACCAGGTACACACAGGATACTTGCAATGAAGTAGCGAGTGGACTCTAAACTCACAAATGGGAGTACAGGGACAACGAGTAGGAGTTAGGTACGGGATCAGATTCTGCAGGAAAAGGGAAGGTACGGACATAGAGAAAAACAGGTAACAGGCTAGGAGAGTATTCAGACAAGAACAGACACAGCAGCAAGATACAGGAGCGGGTCTAGGTATGCGGCCCCTAGAAGGCGGAACGAAAAGGCTAGGAGCGTGTTCAGACAGGAACAGGCAAGATACAGGAACGGGTCTAGGTATGCGGCCCCTAGAAGGCGGAAAGAACAGGCTAGGAGCGTGTTCACACTGGCCTGGAAATACAGCCTCCAGGATAGGCAAGGCAGGAAACATAGACAGGACCTGGCACATCAGTGACTGGAAGCCAACTGACAGAACACAATGCTCAGGCATGGATTCCAGGCAGGAGCTGGGTTAAATACCAGGTGACAGACAGCAATAGGCTGAGGACGCACAAGGGGTGTGCCTGCAGCAGCTACAAGAAGCAGGAAGTGATCGGGCGCCGCCCTTAAGCAGCAGAAACAGAGGCAAGCAGACAGCATGGAGGGAAGCCAGGCTAGCAGACTGGACTGGAGATCAAGTGCGCGCTCTTGCACAGTGGGAGATGGACCACTATGCAAGGACGCCGCCAGGTATGTTACATGTAGCGCTGGCGTCCCTGCCCTCTGCTAGGCAGGGACGCTGCTCCCCTCACCGCTCTGCTCCGTGCCCGGCGTCCTCTCCCCGCTCTGCTGTCAGCGCGCTCCTTCCCGGCGTCCTCCTCCCGCTCTGCTCTCAGCGCGCGCTCCTTCCCGGCCCCTGTGCTTAGGGCGCGCGCGCGCGTGCTCCCCTCCTCTTAAAGGGGCCGCGCGCGCCGTCCTAAGGAGTCCCCGGCCAATGGCCGGAGGACTTCATCATATATAAGGCACCTCCTCCAAAATGGAGGTGCCCGAGCAATGTTGTTTGCACCTGTGTCTCACCTGTGCTTCAGCCCTCAGGTCCCGTTGCCAGTTACCTGCCAGTTTCCTGCCAGTTACCTGCCTGATTCCTGCCTGAATACTTGTTACCTGTCTGCCAGTCTGAGGTCCGACGGTCTGCCTTACTACTCCTGTCAGTCTGTCTAAAGGACCAGCCTGCCCGCTCACCTGGGAGCGCACATCAGCTACCTGCCTACTTTCCTGAGGTCCGACGGTCTGCCTTACAACTCCGGTCAGTCTGTCTATGGACCAGCTTGCCCGCTCACCTGGGAGCGCTTCTCCGTTACCTGCCTGCTTGCCAGCCCGGAGGCTCCGTTGTCACGTGCTGTGACCATCAGCTACTTCAGACTCTTGCCCGCTCACCTGGGAGCGCTTCTCCGTTACCCGCCTGCTTGCCAGCCCGGAGGTTCCGCCGTCACGTGCCGTGACCACCTGTTATTCCAGAGACTCTCGCTTGCTCACCTGGGAGCACACATCTACCATCTGCCTGCTAGCCTACCCGGAGGCTCTGCCATCACAGGTCGTACCTACCCTTTACCCAGAGACTGCCCTGATCACTTGCCGTATCTCCCTGTCCGTTCATCCAGAGACTGCCACCCGCTCCCTTACAAGGGCTGCCCCCTTGTATAGTAGCTCAGAGGTTCCGCCTCCCAGACCCGTTACAGTTTGCTCGGGCCATGGAACCCGGTGGCACCCAAGCTCCCTCGCTCTCGGACCTCTGTCTTGAACTGTCCCTTCAGAGGTCCCAACAGGAGGCCATCCTGGGTCACCTGCGGAATGTTAATACTCGCCTGAACACTCTGTCTGATCCACCAACAACCTCCCCGGCTTTCTGCACCTCCTCGCTTCGGAGGCGACTCCGTCCAGGCTCGGGGCTTCTTAAATCAGTGCACCCTGCATTTTGAACTTTTGTCCTACCAGTTTAACTCCGACCGGGCCAAAATTGCCTTCATCATGTCCCATCTCACCGGGGAGGCCCTGGCCTGGCTAAATCCTCTATGGGAGAGAGGAGACCCCCTGGTGTCCAACTTGCCTGCTTTTCTCACGGCTTTCCGGAAAGTCTTCGACGAACCCGGACGGAAGACCTCATCTGCATCATCGTTGCTACGCCTCCGTCAGGGGAGTCTCACCGTGGGCCAATATGCCATACGGTTCCGTACCCTTGCCTCGGAGCTGACCTGGGATAACGACGCTCTGGTTTCCGTCTTCTGGGAGGGTCTGTCCGGCCGTATTAAAGATGAACTTGCCGGTCGGGACACTCCTACCACTCTCGATGACTTAATAACTCTTGCCACCCGGATTGACCTACGGTTCCAGGAGCGTGCCAGAGAGGTCACCCGTGAGAGGAGGTTACCACGTCTAGCTCCTACTTTTCAGAAACCCGTCACTCCTTCTGTCTCTAACCAGGTACACCCTCCTGAGCCTATGCAGGTCGACCAGACCAAGATGGTCAAGACCTGTCAGGACTTACGCCGTGCCGAGGGGACCTGCTTCTACTGTGGCAGTAAGGAGCACCAGATCCGTGCCTGCCCGGAAAGGTCGGGAAACGCCTGTGTCTAGGTTCGCTCAGAGAGGTCCACCTAGACAAGAATAAATCCTCTCCATCCCTGCTGTTGTCAGTTTCAATCGTCTACGGGGAGAACCGTTATTTCGAACTAGCCCAACTGGACTCTGGAGCAGCCGGGAATCTTATTTCACAGTCCCTGGTAGAGAAATACCGCATCCCCACCAAACCTCTGGCTGTACCCTTGTCTGTGGCTGCCATGGATGGGGGGCTCTTACCACGCCCCATCCAACTCATCACCGAATCCATTACTCTGCAGGTGGGAATGCTGCATTCTGAGAGTATCTCCTTTCATGTTCTGCCTGGACTCTCTCACGCCCTCTTGCTAGGTCTGCCTTGGCTCCAGAGACATGCACCCGTGCTTGACTGGCAAACCGGAGAAGTCCTTCGCTGGGGACAAGACTGTCATAAGACCTGCCTGGTTCCCGTCCATCCCGTCCGTCCCTCTCCTACCCCAGCTAATCTACCTGGACTTCCAATTCCTTATTGGTCTTATGCTGATGTCTTTAATAAAAAGGAGGCAGAGACATTACCCCCTCATAGACCATACGACTGTCCCATCGACCTGTTACCCGGTACTACTCCTCCCCGTGGGCGTATTTATCCTTTATCCGCTGCTGAGACCCGGTCGATGTCCGAATATATTGAGGAGAATCTGGCCAGGGGATTCATCCGGAAATCTACCTCCCCGGCGGGAGCAGGCTTCTTTTTTGTTAAAAAGAAGGACGGCTCTCTCCGTCCCTGTATAGACTATAGAGGCCTAAACCAGATCACGGTGAAGAATAAGTACCCCCTTCCGCTCATTCCAGAATTATTTGATCGTCTGAGGGGGGCTAGAATCTTCACCAAACTAGACCTCCGTGGGGCGTACAACCTGGTTCGTATCCGTCAAGGGGATGAATGGAAGACGGCATTCAACACCCGGGACGGCCACTATGAATACCTGGTAATGCCCTTTGGTCTCTGTAACGCTCCTGCCGTTTTTCAAGAGTTGGTCAATGACATCTTCCGGGACCTTCTCTACTCCTGCGTAGTGGTGTACCTGGACGACATCTTGGTCTTCTCTCCGGATCTCCAGACTCACCGGAGGGACGTTCGTCAGGTCCTGCTCAGGCTCAGGCAGAATCACCTCTTCGTTAAATACGAGAAGTGCCTCTTTGAGCAGACCTCGCTTCCGTTTTTGGGCTACAATATTTCTCAGACCGGCCTACGAATGGATCCAGAGAAACTGTCTGCCATCGAGAAATGGCCTCGACCGGAGGGGCTGAAGGCCATTCAGCGGTTCCTGGGCTTCGCCAACTACTACCGCCTCTTCATACCACACTTCTCTTCCCGGACTGCCCCAATTTCCGCGCTCACCCGTAAGGGTACTAATCCCAAAGAGTGGCCGCCCGAAGCAGAAGAAGCCTTTCTTTCCTTAAAACAGGCCTTCTCTTCCGCCCCGGTGCTGCATCGCCCGGACGGCAACAAGCAGTTCTTCCTGGAAGTGGACGCCTCCTCCTCTGGAGCTGGAGCGGTACTTACTCAAAAATCTTCTTCCGGGAGGATGATAACTTGCGGCTTCTTCTCTAAACTCTTCTCCTCCTCAGAGCGCAATTATTCCATAGGAGATCGAGAGTTATTGGCCATCAAACTGGCATTGGAGGAGTGGCGTTACCTGCTTGAGGGGGCTCTTCACCCGGTAATAATTTACACTGACCACAAGAACTTGGCTTATCTCCAGCATGCCCAGAGACTTAACCCGCGCCAAGCCCGGTGGTCCTTGTTTTTTGCTCGTTTTGATTTTGTCCTTCATTTTCGCCCGGCTGACAAAAACGTCAAGGCGGACGCCTTGTCTCGATCCTTTCTGGTATCTGATCTCGAGGAAGATCCGAAACACATCATCGATCCCGCCAGAGTAATGCAGGTGGCTCCCGTGAGTCTAAATCGTCTTCCTCCCGGAAAGACGTTCGTATCAGTACCTGATCGGGAGAAGATCCTTCACTGGGGTCACTCGTCTAAACTGGCTGGCCACGCTGGTCAGAAGAAGACCCTCCAGCTTATTTCCCGGCACTACTGGTGGCCTACCCTGCACAAGGATGTAATAGACTTTGTTTCTGCCTGTGTGTCCTGCGCCCGCAACAAGGTTCCGAGACATCTGCCAGCCGGTCGCCTCCTTCCGCTCCCAGTACCTGCTGCCCCCTGGCAGCATATTGCAATGGACTTCATAACTGACCTCCCACTCTCTGCCGGTTGTACGGTCATTTGGGTGGTCGCTGACCGCTTCTCCAAGATGGCTCATTTCGTTCCCCTGCCAGGCCTCCCGTCTGCACCCGAGCTAGCTAGAGACTTTATTCATCACATCTTCCGTTTTCATGGCCTGCCCCTCCACATCGTGTCGGATCGTGTGGTACAGTTCACCTCACGCTTCTGGAGAGCCACTTGTAAACTACTAGACGTCTCCCTGGACTTCTCTTCCGCTTACCACCCACAGTCCAATGGTCAAGTGGAGCGGATCAATCAGAACCTGACCAGTTACCTCCGGCACTTCGTTAATGCCCACCATTCTGACTGGGTGGATCTCCTACCATGGGCCGAGTTCTCTTACAATAATCACGAGAGCGAATCCTCCTCCAAATCCCCGTTTTTTGTAGTCTTTGGTCAGCATCCTCGGATTCCTTTTCCTGTCTCCACCTCGGTGGACAACCCGGCTGCGGAATCTCTCGTTAGCAAATTTTCCTCCATTTGGGAGAGTACCCGATCCGCACTCCTTCAGTCTTCCGAGCGTATGAAAAGACACGCTGACAAAAAACGTCTGGACCCTCCTCAATTCCGTCCTGGGGATAAAGTCTGGCTCTCGTCCAAATATGTCCGGCTCAAGATCCCTTCCTATAAGTTAGGGCCTCGGTTCATCGGCCCACTGGAGGTCATCAGTCAGATCAACCCGGTGGCCTATAAATTGAAACTCCCGGCCAACTTACGGATCCCTAACTCCTTCCATGTATCTCTCCTCAAACCTGTGGTACTTAACTCTTTTTCCAAGTCTACAGGTACGCCTCCTGCTCCGGTTTCTGGTGAGGACGAGTTTGAGGTAGAGAACATTCTTGCCACCAAAAGGGTAAGAGGAAAGACCTTTTTTCTGGTAGATTGGAAGGGGTTTGGTCCTGAGGAGAGAACGTGGGAGCCCCGGGAGAACATCCATGCCCCTCTCATCCTAGCTAAATTTCTGTCTGGCCTAAAAAAGGGGGGGCCTAAAGGGGGGGGTACTGTAGCGCTGGCGTCCCTGCCCTCTGCTAGGCAGGGACGCTGCTCCCCTCACCGCTCTGCTCCGTGCCCGGCGTCCTCTCCCCGCTCTGCTGTCAGCGCGCGCTCCTTCCCGGCGTCCTCCTCCCGCTCTGCTCTCAGCGCGCGCTCCTTCCCGGCCCCTGTGCTTAGGGCGCGCGCGCTCCCCTCCTCCTAAAGGGGCCGCGCGCGCCGTCCTAAGGAGTCCCCGGCCAATGGCCGGAGGACTTCATCATATATAAGGCACCTCCTCCAAAATGGAGGTGCCCGAGCAATGTTGTTTGCACCTGTGTCTCACCTGTGCTTCAGCCCTCAGGTCCCGTTGCCAGTTACCTGCCAGTTTCCTGCCAGTTACCTGCCTGATTCCTGCCTGAATACTTGTTACCTGTCTGCCAGTCTGAGGTCCGACGGTCTGCCTTACTACTCCTGTCAGTCTGTCTAAAGGACCAGCCTGCCAGCTCACCTGGGAGCGCACATCAGCTACCTGCCTACTTTCCTGAGGTCCGACGGTCTGCCTTACAACTCCGGTCAGTCTGTCTATGGACCAGCTTGCCCGCTCACCTGGGAGCGCTTCTCCGTTACCTGCCTGCTTGCCAGCCCGGAGGCTCCGTTGTCACGTGCTGTGACCATCAGCTACTTCAGACTCTTGCCCGCTCACCTGGGAGCGCTTCTCCGTTACCTGCCTGCTTGCCAGCCCGGAGGTTCCGCCGTCACGTGCCATGACCACCTGTTATTCCAGAGACTCTCGCTTGCTCACCTGGGAGCACACATCTACCATCTGCCTGCTAGCCTACCCGGAGGCTCTGCCATCACAGGTCGTACCTACCCTTTACCCAGAGACTGCCCTGATCACTTGCCGTATCTCCCTGTCCGTTCATCCAGAGACTGCCACCCGCTCCCTTACAAGGGCTGCCCCCTTGTATAGTAGCTCAGAGGTTCCGCCTCCCAGACCCGTTACATTACACCTGTAATATTATACTTTTCAAGAAAGGCATCCATGCCCTTCTTAAATTTTAGTAGTGAATCACTCGTTACAACATCATGCGGTAAAGAGTTCCATAGTCTCACTGCTCTTACAGTAAAGAATCAGCATCTGTGATTATGATTAAACCTTCTTTCCTCCAGACATAGAAGATTCCCCCTTGTCCCTGTCTCAGTCCTCAGAGTAAAAAGATTAGTAGAAAGGTCTTTGTACTGTCCCCTCATATACTTGTACATAGTAATAAGATCACCCCTAAGCCTTCTTTTTTCCAAACTAAATACCCCCAAGTGTAATAACCTGTCTTGGTATTGCAGACCACCCAGTCCTCTAATAACCTTGGTCGCTCTTCTCTGCACCCGCTCTAGTTCAGCTATGTCTTTCTTATACACTGGAGACCAGAACTGTACACAGTATTCTAAGTGTGGTCGCACTAGTGACTTGTATAGAGGTAAAATTATGTTGTCCTCATAAGCATCTATGCCTCTTTTAATGCATCCCATTTATTTTATTTGCCTTTGCAGCAGCTGCCTGACACTGGCCACCAAATGTGACCTTGACGTCCACCAATACACCCAGGTCTTTTTCAGTTACAGTTTTGCCCAGTGATTTACAATTAGGCATATAATTATACATTTTATTTCTTCTGCCCAAGTGCATTACCTTACATTTATCCCCATTAAAGCTCATTTGCCATTTATCAGTCCAAGCTTCTAGTTTACATAGATCCTCCTGTAATATAAAATTGTCCTCCTGTGTATTGATTACCCTGCAGGGTTTAGTGTCATCTGCAAATATTGAAATACTACTCTGTACGACCCCTACAAGGTCATTAATAAATATGTTAAAAAGAAGCGGGCCCGATACTGACCCATGTGGTACCCCACTGTTAACTGAGACCCAGTCTGAGTGTGTTCCATTAATAACCACCCTTTGTTTCCTATCACTGAGCCAGTTTTTAACCCACTTACATATATTTTCCCCTATCCCCATTGTTCTCATTTTATGTATCAACTTTTTGTGTGGAACCATATCAAAAGCTTTTGAAAAGTCCATATACGTAACATTAAAAAGTTGATTTGAGAGGGTAAAACTTATCAAGAAGTGCAGACAATGATAGGCTGTTCAGCTAAAATGATGTCCAATACTTTAAAATGGAAAGCAAAACCAGGGAGGCGTAGAAGAAAACGGAAGACTACCATTCGAAAGGATCAAAGAATAGCCAGAATGGCAAAGGCTCAGCCAATGATCAGCTCCAGGAAGATCAAAGCCAGTCTCAAGTTACCTGTGAGTACTGTGACAGTTAGAAGACATCTGTGTGAAGCTAATTTCTTAGCAAGAAGTCTCTACAAAGTCCTACAAAAAACATGTACTGAAGAGAAACGGAGAAAAATTTTGTGGACCGATGAGTCAAATTGTCCTTTTTGGGGCCAAGGCCACAGACAGGTCATCAGACGACCCCCAAACTCTGCATTCAAGCCACAGTACACTCTGAAGACAGTGAAGCATGGTGGTGCAAGCATCATGATATGGGCATGTTTCTCTTACTAAGGTGCCTGGCCTATTCACCGCATTCCAGGGATCATGGACCAGTTTGCATATATTAAAATATTTGAAGAAATCATGTTGCCTTTTGCTGAAAAGGATATGCCCTTGAAATGGGTATTTTAACAAGACATGACCCTAAACACACTAGCAAAGGAGCAAAATCTTGGTTCCAGTCCAACAAAATTGAGGTTATGGCGTGGACCTTCCAATAATCCGATAGAACACTTGCAAAAATGCAGTTTCTGAGGCAAAGCCAACAAATGGCAAAAAATTGTGGGATGTAGTCAAAGCCTCCTGGGCTGGAATAACAGTTGACAGGTGCCAGAAGTTGATTGACTCTATGCAACATAGATGTGAAGCAGTTCTAAAAAGCTGTGTGTATTCAACTAAATATTAGGTTAGTGATTCACAGGAATGCTAAATCCTCGAAAAAGTACATATTGTGAGTTTGTAAAGACAAATGCAGAGACTGCTAGTTTTTAGAACATCTCCACCATTACATAAGATCAAGTTTCCTCTTTACTCTCCAAATCACACCTCACCACCTGTGATCTCGACTCAACCCCATCCCACCTAATCCCTAACCTTTCCACAGTCTAAATCCTAACCCTAACCCACCTCTTCAACCTGTCACTAACAACCAGTGTCATCCCCTCATGTTTTAAGCATGCCTCAATCACACCCATCCTCAAAAAGCCCTCCCTTGACCCATCCTCTCTGTCTAGCTATCGCCCCATATCACTCCTCCCCTATGCCTCAAAACTACTGGAACAACATGTCCACCTTGAACTGTCCTCCCACCTTTCCTCCTGCTCCCTCTTTGACAGCTTACAATCAGGCTTCCGACCGCACCACTCCGCTGAAACTGTGAATAAAGTCACCAACGACCTACTAACTGACAAATCCAAGCATCACTACTCTGTCCTCCTCTTCCTGGACATGTCATCTGCCTTCGATGCAGTGGACCATTCCCTCTTACTACAGACTCTCCCTTCTCTTGGCATCACAGACTTGGCCCTATCTTGGATCTCTTCATACCTAACAGACTGGACATTCAATGTCTCCCACTCACACACCACCTCCTCATCTCGCCCCCTATCTGTTGGTGTCCTATATTGGATCTCTTCATACCTAACAGACCGGACATTCAACATCTCCCACTCACACACCACCTCCTCATCTTGCCCCCTATCTGTCGGTGTCCCCCAAGGATCAGTCCTAGAGCCCCTGTTC
The DNA here is from genome assembly GCF_046119375.1 of Phyllobates terribilis. NCBI lineage: Eukaryota > Metazoa > Chordata > Amphibia > Anura > Dendrobatidae > Phyllobates > Phyllobates terribilis. The sequence goes on along the minus strand of NW_027362761.1, from coordinate 102,361,181 downwards.
TTCTCTATCTATACCTTTGTCCTGGGACAGCTCATAGAGTCTCATGGTTTTCAGTATCCCCTCTATGCTGATGGCACACAGATCTACCTCTCTGGACCTGATATCTCCTCTTTACTAACCAGAATCCCACAATGTCTGTCGGCTATTTCATCCTTCTTCTCCACCAGATCTCTAAAGCTTAACATGAACAAAACTGAATTCATCATGTTTTCCCCACCTCACTCAACCCCCCCAACTGACCTATTCATCAAAGTTAATGACTGCCCACTCTCCCCAGTAACACAAGCTCGCTGCCTCTGTGTAACCCTGGACTCTGATCTCTCCTTCAAACCACATATCCAAGCCCTTTCCACTTCCTGCCAACTGCAAATCAGAAATATCTCCCAGATCCGCATATTCCTAAGCAAAGACTCTGCAAAAACACTTGTGCATGCCCTCATCATCTCCCGCCTTGAATACTGCAACCTCCTGCTCTGTGGCCTCCCTTCTAACACTCTCGCACCCCTCCAAACTATCCTAAACTTTGCTGCTCGACTAATCCACCTGTCCCTCCACTATTACCTGGCATCTCCTCTCTGTGAATCTCTTCACTGACTCCCTATTACTCAGAGACACAAGTTCAAGACCCTAACCTTGGCATACAAAGCCGTCCACAACCTGTCTCCTCCATACATCTGTGACCTAGTCTCCCGGTACTTACCTGCACGCAACCTCCAATCCTCACAAGATCTCCTTCTCTACTCACCTGTTATCTCCTCTTCCCACAATCGCATACAAGATTTCTCCCATGCATCTCCCCTACTCTGGAATTTTCTACCCCAAGATATCAGACTCTCGCCTACCGTGGAAACCTTCAAAAGGAACCTGAAGACCCACCTCTTCCGACAAGCGTACAACCTGCAGTAACCACCACTCCACCATAGTGCTGCAAGACCAGCTCTACCCCCACCTTCTGTATCCTCACCCATCCCTTGTAGATTGTGAGCCCTCGCGGGCAGGGTCCTCTCTCCTCCTGTACCAGTCGCTGACTCGTTTTGTTCAAGATTATTGTAAGTGTATTTGCTATGTATACCCCAGCACATGAAAAGCGCCATGGAATAAATGGCGCTATAATAATAAATAATAATAACAATAATGTTCATTATTTGTTATTTTCTCTAAAGTAGTTAAAATCATATACATTTCTCTTCATGTTTTGAATTAGAAAACAGTATACAATGTTCCAAATGCATGGAAATAACAGTAGGAAAAACAGGAGGAGAATTGGAACATAATTGACTAACAAAAAAAAGATAAAAATATAAAAGGACAAACAATGTGCACAAAAGATGAGAAACAGACAATACAAATGCAAATGGCCTAGAATTCCCATAAATCATATTAATAACATCATATATATATATATATATATATATATATATATATATATATATATATATATATATACACAATGCATAGTGCATTGAAAATACATAGTGAGGCAGTGGAGTATACATGATTAATCAAATAAACCAATGCATGCCGATGCTATGTATGTGTGTCCTTCTGTGCCTCTGAATCAAATAGTAGGACTCAAGACATACCAGAAAGGCTGTAGAACTTGTGAAAAGGAAGGCCAGCACACAGAAAGGATCCCCCCGAAAGACTGCTACGCGCGTTTCGTTCTTAGTGTTTGCTGCTTCATCATGCGGGATATAGACAACAAGTCCACCCGGACCTTTAAATACCCATGGTGCCTTGTCATGTGTTAATAATTAACCAATGGTAGAGCATCGGGAGCATAGTGTAAACCTTAATGGGGATCTGTCAAGGACCCGCGACCTGTCACATGGTCTCATTACCATTATGACCCCGGTCACCTGGCCCGTTCTGAATCTCCTGCCCCTGATGGTTCAAGTCGGCGCGTGCATGCCCGAATCCCCGCAATACCACCCACCACCGGCGGCGTCACCGCCACTGTGGACTGCCAGGACCTGTCACCATGGCACCCGCGCACGCACGCAGCAGAACTAGAAACCCCGGGGAGAGCTGATCACATGCACACTGCACCACCAATGAACAAATGACATCAATAAAGAGCCACTACAGCTACAGTTATATAGAGGGAACCATACTAGCATGGAGCAATCAGGTAAAAACGGACCTAGCATAGTTATTAGATCACACTTAAATAAGACATAAATAAATGTTCAATAGTTCCAGATATATATAGAGATGATGATAATGCCAGAGGTCCCCTGTCGCAATATATTCTTTGAAGATATGTAGTGGTTACAATTTCAACACAACACCATGGGAATGGATCACTGTCAAACAAAGAAGTGACAAAATGAGATAAGTAACCCAAAATGTAACAACATCAAAAATAAACAAAAACAAGAAAAAAAGGGAAAAAAAATAAAAATCTTAGAAACACAGCGCTGCCTACAGGAAAGATGAGAAGCTGACTGTCTCATTGAGACCATAGGGAGTAGTGGACCCCAATATGGTGATCCACCGTGTTTCTTATTGGGCGAGCATTTTTTTGTGATTTCCACCTCTAATCCCTCCATGCGCATGTGTACATTTTTGTTGTTGAGATCTTTGTATCTTTTAAACACATACCTGATGGAACTGAGCATTTTTAGAGAAGTACATCTCTAAAGGGTTAATAGCGAGAGGTTTAAGAATTCAAGTGTTTCCATCCTTCCCTGTGGATAGTACAGAATTTAGGGAGAAATGGGAGGAATTGTCAGACACGTGTTCCACTGGTTTTATAAAACTCTTATCGGAACGTAACTCCTCCACTCTTACTGAGATGGAGACGGAGATGGAGGAGTTACAAACAACTATTAAAAATGAACTCTCGGCTGAAGCCTTGAAGAAGTTTAATGAAGGCCTAGACTTGGATTACCAAAAATGGGAAAAAGAAGTCAGAGAGATGAAACTTAAGAAATTTCAGAGGGATGTTAATGACCAGCAGACAAATAGGATATATAAGTGGCGGACTACAATGAATCGTTCAAGGGTTCCCTCACGATCCAATTCCACTGTTCGATCATGGTCAGCCTCCATTAGATCATCTTCTTCTGTGGAAGAGCCTAGTGTGGGGAATATCCTCAGGACAAGGGATGCCGAGGTGGAATACTCCATGGCGGTTACACGGAACCGTGGAAGGCAGACCTCACGTAATGTATCTACCCTTAAAAATACCAACAAAAATCCACTGCAGGTGATTAACCTCTCCAATCATGTATTGACCGATGCACAGATTGAAGTCCTATCCAAAGGACTCACATTTGCACCTACTAATTCTTTTAATTTATTTGCAGCGTTAAAGGGCCTTCATATCTTCTCACGTAAATTGATTTTGAAGAAATTACATTATATTTTACGCACATCCCTGGCTTCAATACTCCAGACGAGATTGAGGCTCTCAGGGCTCTTGAGGATCTTCTTAGTGAACAGATACCAACACAGGAAGGTATGTTTCCTAAAACAATTTTGCCTAGTTCTACTAGGTTCCCTCCCTTGTCTCTTTGCGCACCTGTGGAGAGCTTCACAAAATTAGTCACTGAGGAATTCTGAATAATAGCAACAAGAAGAAGATATGATAATCTTATACATCGACAAAGAGAAGCCCTATCTGAACTCCAATCATTTAGTGATGTGGTAATCAAGGCAGCAGACAAGGGAGGGAACATAGTGATCTTGCCAAATACCCTATATGAAAGGGAAGGTTTTCTCCAGTTAAAGGATAAGCATACCTACAATAAGCTTTCTTATAGCCCCCTTGCAACCTTCTCCAGTGCCCTCTTGGACATACTGTCCTGAGCACTGGATAAGGGCATAATCACTAAGAAGGTCTTTGATGGCCTTGAGATCTCCAGTCCCAAAATTCCAACTTTTTATCTACTCCCTAAGGTCTTCAAGGACCCTGTCGCCTCCTCCAGGAAGGCCGATTGTGTCCGTTATTGATGGTCTTTGTCACCCTATCCGTAGATTCATCGATTACTACCTAAAACCGTTGGTGGAGACACTCCCATCATATGTCAAGGACACGACGGACTTCCTAAACAGGGTGGACGGGGTCTCTGTGGACCGGGATTGGATTATCGTAACATTTAACATTGAGTCGCTGTAGACGTGTATTGACCATAGGGACGGACTTCGGACTGTCCACTTTGTCCTTGGGGGCATCGATTGGGATGGTCCCCTGTTTGAGCTGGTAGTCGAGCTTCTCCAGTTTGTGCTCACACATAATTTTTTTGTTTTTAAGAATTGTTTCTACCTCCAGCAACGTGGCACTGCCATCGGTGCGGCCTGTGCGCCCTCGTACGCCAACCTCTTTTTGGGATACTGGGAGAGGGGCATTTTTGGCGGTGAGGGAGGGGCAGGCCGTTGACCATGTGCAGTGCTGGCTGAGTTATATTGATGACGTTCTATTTTTTTGGCAGGGCACGGCTGTGGAGCTCGACTCCTTTATGGGGGAGCTAAATAGGAATTCCATGAACATCAGACTTACATACAAATAAGACGCTCGTCATATTGATTTCCTGGACATCAGTCTGGAGGTGGACGATCGAGCCTTCCTGTATTCAGGAAGACGACTTCGGTGAATTCTCTTCTTCATGCTTCCTCTGCCCATCATAGCTCCACTATTAGGGCCATCCTGATTGGTCAATTCCTCCGGAGGAGGCGGATATGCTCGACGGAGGAACGGTTTTGTATACAGGCAGATGACCTCAGGGAGAGATTCTCCCAAAGAGGATACAGTAGAAGGAGTATTAGGGCAGGCTTTAATAGAGCTAAAAATACCTCACGCGGACAGTTACTTCAAGTAGGTCAGATTCATTTCGACCTACAACCATGAGTGGGAGACAATGAAGTCAATTATGAGTAAGCATTGGTCAATCCTTAAAACGGAACCATGTTTAATGGAATGTTTGGGGACGGGGCCTTTGATGACCCTGAGGCGTAGTAAAAATTTGAAGGATCTCTTGTCTCATAGTCATTACGCCTCTCCCACTCCAGGACTCTTTGGAGCCAGACGACCTCTGTTGGGATGTTTGCCGTGTGGCCACTGTTTGGCTTGTGCCAATATTATTCGGACCACTACCTTTTCCTATGTTGACAGAACTCGACGGTTTGACATCCAACACTATATTACTTGCAGCACCACACATTTGGTTTATTATGACACATGTGGGTGCCCTAAAGTATACATAGGGCTCACTTCAAGGGAGCTGCATGTAAGGATTAGGGAACATGCACATGACATTGCGGCTGCTGCAAGTGTGTCTGATACTTTGACCCTTAAAACTCTGCCATGCTGTTTCAGACAATTTCACAACTGTAAAGCTAAAACATTGTCTGTAAGGGGTATTGATGTGGTGCATGCAGGGATTAGAGGTGGAAATCTCAAAAAAATGCTCGCCCAAAAAGCAGCACGGTGGATCACCATTAGAGATGACTGTTCGCCAATCTCAAATTCGAGCTGTTTTGGGCGGTGTTCGAGCCGTTCGGCGAACACGAACAATTTGAAAAAAATTCGGCTGTTCGAAGTTATGTTCGATAACTGTTCGTGCACCAAAATCATAACTGGATTTTTTCTCAGTAATGCTGAAAATTAATGTTAATACGCAGTTTGAGTGTACAGCGGGGCGGGGGGAGAGGCAGGGGATGGTTCTCTACATAAATAATGAAGATCTCCATTTTTTTTTCTCTTTCCCACATTTGCAGTGGGGAGGTGCAATCTGTCAGGCTATCAGCAGCGCACACACGGAGCGAACTGCTTTTTTTCACACAAGCAAGGGCATGTGTCATTGGCAGTGTATGTCACATGTCCTTGCCCTATAAGACCCAGCCATTTTCCCCGTCGCCACCATTTTCTCACTGCTGCAGCTGCGTGTTAGACGGCACCGCTGTTGCTGTGTGCGCTATACTTTCACTGTTAATTTCAAGCCAACTTTCGCACAAATCTACAGATAGCTTGGGAGTAGGGAATAGTTGTAATTGCAGTCCTTTTGAGGGCTAGGTTACATCAGTTCCTATCACTTTTATCAGGCAGGTCTGTGCTCTTAAATAGATAGGTTGGGAGTAAAGACTAATTGTAATTGCAGTCCTTTTGAGGGCTAGGTTACATCAGTTCCTATCACTTTTTGCCAGGCAGGTCTGTGCCAGTGCTGTGCAAGTTTTTTTTCACAGCATTTGGCTAAATCTAGCAAAGCAAATCCTTTTTGGCCTTTTGCAGTGGAGTAGCCTATCTGTGTTGCAAGCTACACCACCTGTGTATAGAATACAATTTTTTTTACTGCACCTAGTGAAGTAAAACCTTTTGGGCATAGCATCATTCTATTAGTCCATCTATAGTAACCTCCACCAGGTTGCAAATTCAAAATAATTTTTATCTGCATCTAGCTCTGAAAAAATATTTCGGCTTGTAGCAGTGTGTGGGACTTGTTCTATTAGTCCATCTATACTAACCTCCACCAAGTTGCAAATTCAATATAATTTTTATCTGCATCTAGCTCTGAAAAAATATTTCGGCTTGTAGCAGTGTGTGGGACTTGTTCTATTAGTCCATCTATACTAACATCCACCAGGTTGCAAATTCAATATAATTTTTTATCTGCATCTAGCTCTGAAAAAATATTTTGGCTTGTAGCAGTGTGTGGGACTTGTTCTATTAGTCCATCTATACTAACCTCTACCAGGTTGCAAATTCAAAATAATTTTTATCTGCATCTAACCCAGCCAATACTTTTGGGCTAATACCACAGTTTGGCCACTCAGCTCTGCTCGGTTACCATCTGTTATGCACACGCCCAGACTGACTGGCGTGTGCTGGTGTTGGGGTTCCACTGGACCATGGACCGAAGAGTGCCTGGAGGGGCGTGACTAAGTATCTGGCCGATCCGACCAAGGTGGCACGACGGCATACGACGCCAGTGCACCAGGGAGAAACCGGGCAGAGGGACCAGGTGCTACTCCAGGTCAAACTCTGGACACGGGGGTTGACCCACACAGGGATTACTGGAACAGGCAGGTTAGGCTGGCACAGACTGGTGGATGTAAGCAAACACGGCAGGTATGCAGACGGGTGGATACAGGCGGGTATGCAGGCAGGGAGGTACTGGCCGAAAGGACGGGCTGGAGCACAGAGAGGTTAAGACCCAGTACAGACTGGGTCACAGAACCGCAGATGCGGTAGACAACCACAGCAGAGAGGGAACGCCCGAAGCGGTGGGCAAGAACAGAGCAGGACGGGGCTGCAGGAGCAGCGAGCACAAGCAGAGCAGGACAGGACTGCCGGAGCAGCGGGCAGAAGCAGGGCAGGGCGGAAACCGCAGAAGCAGTAAGCAAGATAAGAGCAGAGCGAAAACCGCAAGAGCAGCAAGAAAGGCAGGAGCAGAGCAGAAACCGCAAGAGCGGCAAGCTAAGCAGGAGCAGAGCGGACACCGCAGAGCGGTAAACAAGGCAGGAGCAGAGCAGAAACCGCAAGAGCGGCAAGCTAAGCAGGAGCAGAGCGGACACCGCAGAGCGGTAAACAAAGCAGCAGCAGAGCGGACACCGCAGAGCGGTAAACAAAGCAGGAGCAGAGCAGAAACCGCAAGAGCGGCAAGCTAAGCAGGAGCAGAGCGGTAAACAAGGCAGGAGCAGAGCAGAAACCGCAAGGGCGGCAAGCTAAGCAGGAGTAGAGCGGACACCGCAGAGCGGTAAACAAGGCAGGAGCAGAGCAGAAACCGCAAGAGCGGCAAGCTAAGCAGGAGCAGAGCGGACACCGCAGAGCGGTAAACAAGGCAAGGGGATAGGACTCTGTTCACAAAGAACAGACGGAGAAGGAAAGGCAGAACCAGAAGCACGCACAGTACTTACAAAGAAGTAGCGAGTGTACACTAAATTCACAACAGAGGTACAGAGACGACGATAAGGAATTTAGGAGCAGGTTCAGACTCTGCAGAAAGACGCAGAAAAAAGACATAGAGGGAAAAGGGAGACAATGTTAAAGTAGAAACGAGGCACAGACAACAGGGAACAGAGGAACGGGAACAGAGACAGCAAGGCAGGAACACAAACAGGACTCTGTTCAGACGGGAACAGATACCGTAAGGCAGGAACACAAACAGGACTCTGTTCAGACGGGAACAGATACCGCAAGGCAGAGACACAAACAGGACTCTGTTCAGACGGGAACAGATACCGCAAGGCAGAGACACAAACAGGACTCTGTTCAGACGGGAACAGATACCGCAAGGCACAGACAGGCAGATCTAGGAATATGGCCCCTAGAAGGCGAAAGAACAGGCAAGAAGCGTGTTCACAAGAACAGACCACAGTTCAGACAGAACTGGAAAACAGGCAGGAAAACAGGATAGGACCTGGCATGTCAGAGACAGAAGCCAACTGACAAGAAACAATGCTCAGGCGCCATCTTGAGGAAGAAGGTGGTATAAATACCCAAAGATGGACAGCAATAGGCTGAAGGTGCAACAGGGGCGTGTCCGCAGCAGGTACAAGAAACAGGAAGTTCAGCGGGCGTCGCCCTATGCAGCGAAAGTGGAGCAGAGCAGAGCACAAGGAAAGAAGCCAGACCAGGAAGCTGGGCGGGAGATGAAGTTTGCGATCTTGCATGATGAGAGATGGAACACCATGCAAGAACGCCGCCAGGTATGCTACAGTACCCCCCCCCCCTTACGCCCCCTCTTCTTCAGGCCTGCAAGGATCTTCCGCAGGGAATTTGGGGGCCAATCCCTCTCTTCAAGGAGATTACTTCTATTGTCCACAGGAGGAGACAAAACTGGTCTCATAATCTGGATGGCTAGGATGCGACTTCCCATCCAGCCATCTTCAGCAACAGATGAAACGGGTGAAGTACCAGAAACAGCACACAAAAAAGTCTCTCTACATTTATTTTTAGGCAGCACCCCAAAAAGTTCAGGAGACAACTGGAGGCCCTCTGCCGGGTTGGAGGGGTGCAGAGACTCGGGGGTAGCCTCTGCTTCGGGGTACATCTTGTCAAGCTCACAGGATGAAATGGGCAAAGTATCAGGTACAAGGTGTAGAGAAGACACTGCCTCTTTGTTATGTGGTGGTACCCCGGAGGATTCAGGAAACAACTGGGGGTCCTCCGCCAGGTTGGAGGGGTACCGAGACTCGAGGGTAACCTCTGCTTCGGAGTACACAAGGTCAGACTCACTGGAAGAAGCGGGCGAGGTATCAGGTACCGAGTAAAGGAGAGTCTCTGTCCATTCGCTATCAGGTAGCACCCCGGAGGGTTCAGGAGACGACTGGAGGTCCTCTGCCCGGTCGGAGGGGTGTAGAGACTCGGGGGTAACCTTTGCTTCGGAGTACACTAGGTCGGACTCACTGAAAGAAGCGGGCGAGGTATCAGGTACAGAGAATAGGAGAGTCTCTGTCCTTTCGCTACCAGGTAGCACCCCGAAGGGTTCTGGAGACAACTGGAGGTCCTCTGCCTGGTCAGAGGGGTGTAGAGACTCGGGAGTAACTACCACTTTGAGGCACCCATTGTCAGGCCCACAGGACTGAGCGGACGAAGTATCGGGTACCGGGTGTAGGGAAGTCTCTCTCCAATTGTCATAGAGTGGTATCCCGGAGGATTCAGGAGGCAACAAGGGATCCTCCGCCAGGTAGTACAGGTGTACAGACTCGGAGGTAAACACAGCTTCGGAGCATCCTTGGACATGCACACTGGTTAAAGTGGGTGTAGAATCTGAAGCCAGGTGCAGGAAGCTCTCCTGTGTGGACTCTGGATGGGTAGCAGTCTCTTCTAGCTGGAGAACTGGTGCACCACCCACGCACATCACCCGCTGGGGCTTCTCCGGGATACAGGAAGATGAAGCTTCAGTAGGGACTTCAAGGTTGGGGTCAGGAGGTCTCAGGGAGGACTGACCCTGGCGTGACGGCTTGCCTCTGCGTCTAGCACGTCTGGACTGCCTCTTGAGGTTGGGAGCAGTATTCCGGAGAGTGTAGTCATCCTGAGTGGATTCAGGGCAAGCAACAGTCTTTTCGGGCAGGAGAACTTGTGCGCTACCTATGCACATTACCCGTCGGGGCTGCTCCGGGATACAGGGAAGTGAAGCTTCAGCAGGGGCTTCAGGGTTAGGATCATTGAAAGCCAAAAGGAAGGCCACCAGGAAGGCCTGTAGGTCAAGAATGATAGGATCCTGTGCTTCCCATAGGGGGTTGATCCATTCCAAGGCATCACCCGCTAGGTTGGACATTATAAATCCCACCTTAACCCGATCAGAAAAATAAGCATTAGCATAGAACCGGAACTGCAGCAAGCATTGCCACACAAAGGCACGGCATTGTTTTGGATCCCCGTAGTACCGTGGTGGATCCGCGGGAGCAGGTGCAACTTCAGCAGGGACTCCAGGGTTGGGGTCATCAAAGACCATTAGGAAGGCCACCAGGAAGGCCTGCAGGTCAAGGACGATAGGATCCCAAGCTTCCCATAGGGGGGTGACCCACTTCAAGGCATCACCCGCTAGGTAGTCAATTATAAATGCCACTTTAGACCAATCAGAAGGAAAAGAAAGAGGGTAGAACTTGAAGTGCAGCATGCATTGCTCCACAAATGCACGACTTTGTTTTGGATCCCCATAGTACTGGGGCGGATCCGCAGGAACGGGTGCAGAAAGTTCCATCTGGACGGGTGCGTAATTAGCCTGGAACTCAGCTAGAGAAAAAAAAAAATGTATTTATTTATTTTTAATGCACGTATTAACTGGAAAACGTCTCAGAGAGCGAAGGCCGTGGGGCTCAACGGGAACCATGGCCTGAACATGCTGTTATGCACACGCCCGGACTGACTGGCGTGTGCGGGAGTTGTGGTTCCACTGGACCATGGACCGAAGAGTGCCTGGAGGGGCGTGACTAAGTATCTGGCCGATCCGACCAAGGTGGCACGACGGCATACGACGCCAGTGCACCAGGGAGAAACCGGGCAGAAGGACCAGGTGCTACTCCAGGTCAAACTCCGGACACGGGGGTTGACCCACACAGGGATTACTGGAACAGGCAGGTTAGGCTGGCACAGACTGGTGGATGTAAGCAAACACGGCAGGTATGCAGACGGGTGGATACAGGCGGGTATGCAGGCAGGGAGGTACTGGCCGAAAGGACGGGCTGGAGCACAGAGAGGTTAAGACCCAGTACAGACTGGGTCACAGAACCGCAGATGCGGTAGACAACCACAGCAGAGAGGGAACGCCCGAAGCGGTGGGCAAGAACAGAGCAGGATGGGGCTGCAGGAGCAGCGAGCACAAGCAGAGCAGGACAGGACTGCCGGAGCAGCGGGCAGAAGCAGGGCAGGGCGGAAACCGCAGAAGCAGTAAGCAAGATAAGAGCAGAGCGAAAACCGCAAGAGCAGCAAGCAAGGCAGGAGCAGAGCAGAAACCGCAAGAGCGGCAAGCTAAGCAGGAGCAGAGCGGACACCGCAGAGCGGTAAACAAGGCAGGAGCAGAGCAGAAACCGCAAGAGCGGCAAGCTAAGCAGGAGCAGAGCGGACACCGCAGAGCGGTAAACAAAGCAGGAGCAGAGCGGACACCGCAGAGCGGTAAACAAAGCAGGAGCAGAGCAGAAACCGCAAGAGCGGCAAGCTAAGCAGGAGTAGAGCGGTAAACAAGGCAGGAGCAGAGCAGAAACCGCAAGGGCGGCAAGCTAAGCAGGAGTAGAGCGGACACCGCAGAGCGGTAAACAAGGCAGGAGCAGAGCAGAAACCGCAAGAGCGGCAAGCTAAGCAGGAGCAGAGCGGACACCGCAGAGCGGTAAACAAGGCAAGGGGATAGGACTCTGTTCACAAAGAACAGACGGAGAAGGAAAGGCAGAACCAGAAGCACGCACAGTACTTACAAAGAAGTAGCGAGCGTACACTAAATTCACAACAGAGGTACAGAGACGACGAGAAGGAATTTAGGAGCAGGTTCAGACTCTGCAGAAAGACGCAGAAAACAGACATAGAGGGAAAAGGGAGACAAGGTTAAAGTAGAAACGAGGCACAGACAACAGGGAACAGAGGAACGGGAACAGAGACAGCAAGGCAGGAACACAAACAGGACTCTGTTCAGACGGGAACAGATACCGTTAGGCAGGAACACAAACAGGACTCTGTTCAGACGGGAACAGATACCGCAAGGCAGAGACACAAACAGGACTCTGTTCAGACGGGAACAGATACCGCAAGGCAGAGACACAAACAGGACTCTGTTCAGACGGGAACAGATACCGCAAGGCACAGACAGGCAGATCTAGGAATACGGCCCCTAGAAGGCGAAAGAACAGGCAAGAAGCGTGTTCACAAGAACAGACCACAGATCAGACAGAACTGGAAAACAGGCAGGAAAACAGGATAGGACCTGGCATGTCAGAGACAGAAGCCAACTGACAAGAAACAATGCTCAGGCGCCATCTTGAGGAAGAAGGTGGTATAAATACCCAAAGATGGACAGCAATAGGCTGAAGGTGCAACAGGAGCGTGTCCGCAGCAGGTACAAGAAACAGGAAGTTCAGCGGGCGTCGCCCTATGCAGCGAAAGTGGAGCAGAGCAGAGCACAAGGAAAGAAGCCAGACCAGGAAGCTGGGCGGGAGATGAAGTTTGCGATCTTGCATGATGAGAGATGGAACACCATGCAAGAACGCCGCCAGGTATGCTACACCATCCATTGTTTTTTGTGCAAACAACTCCAGAGTTGTCAATTAGTTAACTACCAAAATGAGTGGAAAAAGGCCTGCTGCTGGTGGAAAGGGGAATAGGCGTGTTGGGAAGGGAAAAAAAGGTTGTGTCCGTGGGGTAGGTGTTAAAGCTACAGTAACATCTGCAGAAGAAAGACCATCTTCCAGCCAAACTAAGATGTCTACTTCTTTTAGCGGACAATGTGATAAGATCCCTTTCTTACGGCCACGCCAATCGCTACAAATTCCAGATGAGGCACAAAAACAGCAGGTGCTTCAACGGATATCAAGTGCTCCTTTAAGTGGGTTCTCCTCCACCTCAACTTCAATATCACAAATACTCCAGTCCTCAGAGGTGTCACCCCAATCGCACTTGCTTCCTCACAGCTCCCAAGTCTCCAGCTGCCCGTCTGAGTATGGGGTAGAACAGATGGTTGAGTCTGCAGAGCTGTTTACTCATACTATAGCCTGGAAATCAGAGGTCGGCTCCAGAGCTTCTGTGCATCCAGACGAGGAAATGATCTGCACTGATGCCCAGAATCTTTATGAGTCAGATCCAGGACCAGACGCAGAAGGTTCTGACCATAATGTAGACCCTCGTTCCCAAACTGTAACTCCTGTTGGTGGAGACAATGAGAAAGACGATGATGAGACTCAAATACCTGATTGGAGCGAAAACTTGAGTTTTTTGTCAGGGCAGGAAGAGGTTTGCTCTGAGGACGACGGGTGTGATAACACACAGGGTGATGATGACGAGGTTGGAGATCCCACTTACTGTCAACCCACAGTCAGCCAGTCGATGAGTTCAGCAGAGGAGATGGAGGTGGATGCTAGTGACGATGAGGTCAGGTTGCGCCTTCCTGGACAGAGACGTAGTACTGGAAGCACGTCAACAACTGCATCCTCAAACACAACTCTGCCTCTCACCACAAGTCGTGGTGGCTCTTCAGGTCGCATGGGTGCTAAGCCTTGCATAGCCTGGGCATTTTTTCAGATCGATAAGGATGACCCAACTCGTGTTATCTGTAACATTTGTCAGCAAAAGCTAAGTAGAGGCCAAAAAATACATAGTTTGAGTGCTTCATGCATGAACCGGCACATGGATATGAAGCATAAGTTGCAGTGGGAAGCTCACTGTGCTACAATGCGGCCTAGCCGGCCGGGCCAACCACCGTCTGCCACATCTTGTGCATCCACGGCCTCTTCATCCTCTGTGACTTGGTGGACAGCGGTCACACCTGTTTTGGGACGCAGACCTGCCACCTATTTACCCGCAACAGCCAGCGTGATTGGCAGGTCATCATTTTCTTTGGAGGTGGAAACACCAGCTGGTGTTCAGCGCTGTCCGACATCGATAGCACCACCTTTGGATCAAGGCAACCTAACATGTCCGCCTGCATCTTCCTCACAGACCGGCAGTTTGCCGGGGACACCCTTCTCAACCTTGTCTAAGCACAACAGCCAGCCCTCGGTCCCTCAGATGTTGACAAGTAAAAGACCATTTCCTCCTAGCCATGAGAAAGCTAAGAGGTTGAATTTCACCATCTGCAAGCTCTTGGTTACAGAAATGCTGCCTTTCCGCCTGGTGGACACAGAGGATTTTCGAGACCTTATGTCCGTCGCAGTGCCCCAGTACCAGATGCCCAGTCGGCACTACTTCTCAAAGAAAGGTGTGCCTGCGCTCCACCAGCATGTCACACACAACATCACCGCTTCTTTGAGAAACTCTGTGTGTGACAGGGTGCATTTCACCACAGACACTTGGACGAGTAGGCATGGACAGGAGCGTTACATGTCGCTGACTGGGCACTGGGTAACTATGGTGACAGCAGGACAAGTGGCTGCTGTCCAAGTCTTGCCGTCCCCACGAGTTGTGCGTCAATCCTCTTTATCTCGATGTTCCTCCACTGCTTCTGCCTCCTCAACCTCCTCTCGGTCCTCCACCTGCACCCAAAGCCTGTCTGGTCATGCCACAAGCTTTCTAACTGCGCAGAAGGGATCCTGCACACCTCCTTACTATCCTGGCAGCAGGGCTCAATGTCATCAGGCGGTTTTTACTTTGAAATGTCTGGGAAATGTGAGTCACACAGCTGAGGAGTTGTGGTCAGCTCTGGAGAACCAGTTTCATGAATGGTTGTATCCACTGGACCTGAAACCAGGGAAGGCCGTGTGCGACAATGCTGCAAACCTGGTGCGGCCCTTCGCCGGGGCAATGTCACACACGTGCCTTGTATGGCTCACGTGTTGAACCTGGTTGTCCAGCAATTTTTAGCCCACTAACCCGGACTAGATGGCCTTCTGCAGAGGGCAAGGTCGCTGTGTGCTCACTTCCGCCGTTCGCATCCCGCAGCTCAGTGACTTACATCTCTACAGAAGTCGTTGGGCCTGCCACTTCACCGGCTAAAATGCGATGTGCCTACCCGGTGGAATTCAACTCTGCACATGTTGCAGCGACTGTGGCAGCACCGACAAGCCCTGGTGCAATACGTTCTGACGTATAGCCTGGGCCAACGAGATCCAGAAGTGGGGCAAATAACGCTGCAGGAGTGGTCTCAGATAAGGGACCTATGCACCCTTCTGCACAGTTTTGAAATGGCGACGTAGATGTTTAGTGCTGACGATGCCATTATCAGTATGACTATTCCGGTGATTTACATGCTGGAGCACATGTTAAACAGAATTCGGAGTCAGGTGGTAGCACAAGAGGAGGTGGAGGAAGTAGAGGAGGAGTTGTATGCGGAAGGGCTAACATCTGCAAGGTCCAGACGGTCGGCAGCACCAAGGCGGCAGGCATGTGAGGGTGGGGGAGATGCTTTTACCAGGGCGCATGGTAGCAGCCAAACTAGTGAGGAAAGTGCAAGAGCCCACGAAGAAGTGGAGGACGAACTGATGGAAGACTCATCAGATGAGGGAGACCTTGATCACATTTCTGTTGTGCGAGGTTGGGGGGAGAGGGCAGAGGAAGGAAGCATGATTGTTACCTCGCCACCAACACAAAAGGGACTTGGTGCTCCTGGATGCGCAAGACACATGAGTGCCTTCTTGCTGCACTACCTGCAACATGACCCTCGAATTGTGAGAATTAGAAATAATCCTGACTACTGGGTTGCCACACTGTTAGATCCCCGGTACAAAAGTAAATTTGCAGAAATTATTCCTGCCACAGAAAGAGATGCACGCATGCAGGAGTATCAGCAGAGACTGTTGCAGAATCTTACATGTGCTTTTCTACAAAACACCTGTGGTGCACGTAGTGAATCTCACAGTTCCAACTTGCCAACCGTGGGACCGTCGAGTGTTCAGCACTCAAACCGTAACAGAAACACAGTATCTGCTCGTAACATCAATTTTGCGGAATCATTTCACCACTCTTTTAGCCCATCCTTTGCAATGCCACAGGAGACAAGAAGTCTGACACATAGTCAACGCCTAGAGACGATGGTACAGGAGTATCTCCAAGTAAACATTGAAGCCATGACTGTGTCACGGGACCTTTACTCTTTTTGGGCTTCCAATCTGGATAAATGGCCGGAGCTCGCCACTTACGCCTTGGAGATCTTGTCATGCCCCACAGCCAGCGTTCTGTCTGAACGTGTGTTCAGCGCTGCTGGTGGTGTGCTGACAGATAAGCTCACGCGGCTCTCGACTGATGATGTAGACAGACTCACGTTCATAAAGATGAATAAATCATGGATCCGAAACGACTTTTCTACCCCTGTGTCATCCTGGGGAGAGTAAAAGCTTGATGATTTGTTAAAATCACCTCACCAACCGTTTTAAGCTTTCAAATTACTAATCATGTTTATCTGTATCTTGGCTGGAAAATAATTTGGGCCTTGTAGCAGTGTGCAGTACAGATTCTATTAGGCCATCTATACTTAACTCCACCAGATATAAAATTACTAATCATGTTTATCTGTATCTTGGATGGAAAATAATTTGGGCCTTGTAGCAGTTTGCAGTACTGATTCTATTAGGCCATCTATACTAAGCTCCACCAGCTTTCAAATTAATAATAATTTTTAGCTGCATCTAGCCCGGAAAATAATTTTGGGGCTCCTAGATGCGCAAGAACATGAGTGCCTTCTTGCTGCACTACCTGCAACATGACCCTCAGATTGTCAGAATTCGAAACAATCCTGACTACTGGGTTGCCACACTCTTAGATCCCCCACACTCTTCGATCAACCTTTTCATTTTAATAAAGAACAAAAAAATGGTTATTTTTTAAATTATAAGCATTTGCAGGTTATTAGAAACTGAAATCAAACAGTTTTCAACACAAAACTTTATTCTAGGTGATGTTACATTTGCACATAGGACCCCTTGTTCGAAAGGAGCTTCTGAACTCTCTCGTCCATTGAATTTGTCAGGTTTTGGATGGTTTTTGCTTCAATTGTTTTGCATGAGGACAGAATAACCTCCCAGAGCTGTTGCTTAGATGTGAACTGCCTCCCGCCATCATGGACACTCCTTTTGATGATGCTCCAGAGGTTCTGAATGGGGTTGAGGTCAGAGGAGCATGGGGGTCACACCATAAGTTTGTCCCCTTTTATGCCCATATCAGCCAGAGATGCAGATGTGTTATGTGCAGCATGAGACGGTGCATTAACATGCATGAAAATGATCTTGCTGCGGAATACACGGTTCTTCTTCTTGAACCATGGCAGGAAGTGCTGTTTGAGTAACTCCACATACATTATGGAGTTCATCTTTACCCCTTCAGCTATCCTAAAGGGGCCAACAATCTCTCTCCCCATGATTCCAGCCCAAAACATTACTCCACCTCCTCCTTGTTGGCGCCGTAGCCGTGTTTGCATGGGGTGTCCATCAACCAGCCATCCTCCACTCCATCCATCTGGACCATCGAGCGTTGCACGGCACTCATCGGTGAACAAAACAGTTTTGAAGTCAGTCTTCATGTATTGTTTGGCCCACTGGAGCCGTTTCTGCTTGTGTGCAGTGGATAGAGGAGGTCGACAGGATGGCTTACGCACAGCTGCAAACCTCTGAAGGACCCTGCATCTTGTTGTTCGGGGGACGTTGGAGGCACCAGCAGCTTCAAAAACTTGTCTGCTGCTATGACAAGGCTTTTTTGCCGCTGCTCTTTTAACCTGACGTAATTGCCTGTAGGAAAGAGTCCTCAATTTTCCCTTATCAGCACGCACACGTGTGTACTGTGAATCAGCTATATACTTCTTGATTGTGGGATGATCAGGATGAAGTGTCTTGGCAATGTTGATTGTAGTCATGCCTTGACCTAAACACTTCACAATTTGTTGCTTCTCAGCAGCCGACACATCCTTTTTCTTTCCCATTTTGGCAGAAAATGTAGGCTGCTTAATAATGTGGGACAGCCTTCTTAAGTGGTCTTGCCTTTCATTGGACACACCTGCCAAACTAATTAGCACAGGTGTCTGCAATTGCTTACAGTGATATAAAGAGCCCTGACACACATCACCATCAATGAGTTTAACTGACAAACAAAAAAATTCTTACCTTATCACTCCTAAACACTTTTTGCATAATAATTTGGAACACAGTGTACATGTGCTTTTCCACAAAACACCAGTGGTTCACGTAGTGAATCTTACAGTTCTAACTTGCCAACCGTGGTCTGTATGGAGTTGTTCAATAAAGGGCCCAAAATTAAGATAACATAGATGGGAGAGGTCTCTATGAATAGGAATTCCTAAGTATTTGATACCCTGTGAGGGCCAGGCAAAGAGAAAGTTGAACTGGATGGAATCCTGTATGGATTTGGGGATGGAGACATCGAGGGCCTCAGACTTCGCTGCATTGATTTTAAAATTTGACCATGTAACAAAGTCATCTATTTCAGCCACAACAGCAGGGATGGATATATGTGATTGAGTGATATATACTAGGACATCATCAGCAAATGCAGAGCACTTGTACTCGGTGCCTCCCACCTCAATCCACCTAATATTGGGGTTATGGCGAATTGATGAGAACAGGTGCTCCGTCACTAGGATGTATAAGAGAGGGGACAGAGGACATCCCTGCCTTGTCCCATTGGTGATTATGAAAGGTGATGAAAATGTTCCATTTATCTTCAGCCTAGGTGACGTATTGCGATACAGGGCCGTGATTTTGCCTATAAAAGGGTCCCCTAGACCCCTACCCCAAGCTTTTTAAGAGAATAATATATGGCGTGCCAGGAGACTCTATGGAATGCTTTCTCAGCATCCAACGAGAGTATCTAATTACAAATTTTTAACTGCATTTAGCCCAGGAAATACTTTGTGCCTAGTAGCAGTGTCTGCTAGTCAGCGGATTATCCCAGCTGTTAAGCAAGCTACACCACCGGTAGTTTGGACACTTAATTTTTTCAAAGGAAATGCTTCGGGATACTCAGTGAAGAGCATCAGGAGGCACCCCAAGGCATAGGGGCTGGGACTGGCGGTAGGACGCCTTGCGGTGGACCGCCGAGCTCGATCCTTATAAAAGCTTTTTAACTGCAGCAGCTTTAGTGGACGCTACTGGAGCTGGAATTACGCGGCTGCTGGCATGAGACTTGCCCTCCAATAGATCCTTGTAAAAGGATTTAAAGTGTATTCATTCAAATTAGAGAGACAATTTAAATTAAAAAGCTTAGATCTTCCTCCAGCACAGGGGGGCTCGCTCGACCCACCAGCGGACAGGCACCAGTATTGGGAGAGGGGGGCTGGCCATCAGGGTCCACCGCAGCTCTGGCACAAACCCGGCGACACGGAGTTCGCACGGGCAGGAATGGACTGGCCGTGTCGGCTTCGCACTTTTTTGGTTTTAGAAGGGCATGACATACCTATATCTGTGTCTCCCACTCCTTTTACTCCTCCACCTCTTTTCTTTTCGCATGACTATATGTACTTGTCACTTTTCCATGTGTTAGTTGTGTCTTCTGAGCAGTTTGTCAGCTTTTGGACACCTTTTAATGTGTTTTCTATGTGTTTCTATGTGTTTTCAATGTGTTTCTATGTGATTTTGTTTGCCTGCCATTGGTTTTAACGGTGTTCGAAGGTGTTCGACGAACAGTAAGCCGAACATACGGGTGTTCGACGAACCGAACCGAACTCGAACACTACGGGGGTGGCTCAACACTACTGTCTACCTCACAAAGTGTCCATGTAACAAACAATTGTTTTTTTGCATACCTGGTTTATTAGTCAACTATAGCATCCATACATGAAAATTGCCTCTTCTAAGAGGAAGAGGACTAGAACTCTTTAGGGTCACCTGTTGGAAGCAACGATCCTACAAATCACTATCGACTAGTGTTGATCGAGCACTAAACTCGACCCCAGCAACGAGCCCAATGTTAGTCTATGGGAGACCCGAGCATTTTTGCGGCGGCACCCTCCCCAGTCTGTAAAAAGCGTAAAAAGTGCCCAAAACGATAGTGACAGTGCTCAAATGACATGGGGACAGCATAGGGATCGCCCCAGGAAGCATTTCTGACCCCCAGGTCACTGCTGTCAACAACGTGGTCAGAGCTATTAAGCCACTTTTACGGGCTCGCAATAAAACATACAAAAACAAAACTGAAACTGTTTTCCTGTGAAATATGTTAAGGAACATCCTTTCCAGGGTAAAGACTTGCGTATAAGGTAAAATAAATAACCAAAAACAAAAATACTCCTCCTCACCTTGGGCTATGTTCACAAGTAGCATTTTTTATGCGTTTTTGCACTTTTGTATTGCTTTCAATCGTGACAAATGCATTCACCGGGAAATGTCATTTTAACATTTTACAACCTTATCTGGCCATGTGCTGTGTGACACATGCATACAGTGCTGAAAAGACATGGGAACAGCATGGGGAAGACCCCTGGAAGCATCTCTGACACCCAGGTCACTGCCTAAAAGTGTGCCCATCAGAAGTGATCCATGCCGCATCAGAAGATGCAGACTTGCAACTATCCCCGTGCAAGTCCTTGTCCCAGGGCAGTGTTCAATTATACCTCCCCCATTCCTTGCAATGCAAGCGCAAGTATGCAGCCTGCCACCCACCCACCCCCAGGCTGCAATACCATACTGCTTGCTTGCACTGGAAATTGGGCCTTTTAGGCATGTGGAGGCGGAATCTGGCCACCACGTCATGGCTGCGTCGGCTGCCTGGTATCCATACTCAGTCCCCAGCCGCCCGGTGGCCGTGTGTCTATGCTTGGTCCTCAGCTGCCAGGGGGCGGCCGGGTGTCCATAAACGGTCCCCAGCCGCCCCTATTTGTCTCGGTGCGCCTTATACACAAGCGCGCATACCAAAACATTACCTGTGCCCTCCCCAGTGCATTTAGTGGGAAGGACAGCCTAACCACAAACACGTGGGCAAGTGAATGTGGCCAGGGATGGTTCATCTCACTGACACCTTCACACTGGGTTAATATTGTGGAAGCCGGGACACAGTTGGACACTGGGATGCAACACATCCTCCAGACATAGAGGATTGCGGGTCCTGGGTCAATCAGGCTCCAACACAAAGTTCAGAAGGTAGACAGCAGCAGTGGTCGGCCTCCTACACAACGAGTAAATTATTCATGATCATGAGGCCATCCATCTCCTTAGCTTTCTGTTCCTTGGAATGCAAGCGCAGGTATGTAGTAGCGGCTAGGCCTGAGGTGGTCAGCGTTTTGGCACATATCCTACCTCCTCCGAGGATTGCTGGATGTTTTCCTGCTACTATCACAGTTCTATGACTCCCATTAAAACAAAGCTTCAGATGATGAATGATGGATGAGGTGGTGGCAAAGGAGAAAGAGCAGGAGGAACAGGGACCATTCACATCAATATCAGGCCAGTCAACCACACATGTCTTGTAGGATATGTTTCTGTACCAAAAGGAGCAGTTCAGCTTCACAGTTATAGGGCATACAGTGAGTGCAATGCCTACCAAAAATTTCGAGGCACTCCAATGCCCCTTGGAAGTGACATGGAGGTTAGAGGGCCTTAACTAAACCGTTTTTTCCATTTATAGAAACTGGGTCTCCTGTACATTGTTGGCCTAAGCAGTGAATGGAAGGCTTTCCAAAAATTATGAGGAACTGCAATGGCCCTTGAAACAGACGTGGATTACAGCATACTAAAAACCTTCTACCCATTATTGGGGAGTGGGTCTCCCTTAGTGTTCGCCTATGCATTGAAAAGCAAAAGCTGACTAAAATTAGAAGGAAATGCAATGCCCGTTGGAAGAGTCATGGAGGTTCGAGTTAATTAAAAACAACATTTCAATGAACCTTGGAAGAGCTGTGGAGTTCAGAATGGTTTAACAAGACTGTTTTAATGCCCCTCGGAGGAGACGCGGAGGTCACAGTAGCTTAAATAGATGGTTTTAATGCCCCTTGGAAAAGTGGTGGAGGTCACAGTAGCTTAACAAGATGGTTTTAATCCCCCTCGGAAGAGACGTGGAGATCACAGTAGTTTAACAAGACGGTTTTAATGCCCCTTGGAAAAGTGGTGGAGGTCACAGTAGCTTAACAAGAAGGTTTTAATGCCCCTCGGAAGAGACGTGGAGGTCCCAGTAGCTTAACAAGATGGTTTTAATGCCCCTCGGAAGAGATGTGGCGGTCCCAGTAGCTTAACAAGACTGTTTTAATGCCCCTTGGAAAAGTGGTGGAGGTCGCAGTAGCTTAACAAGATGGTTTTAATGCCCCTCGGAAGAGACGTGGAGGTCACAGTAGCTTAACAAGACAGTTTTAATGCCCCTTGGAAAAGTGGTGGAGGTCACAGTAGCTTAACAAGATGGTTTTAATCCCCCTCGGAAGAGACGTGGAGATCACAGTAGCTTAACAAGACGGTTTTAATGCCCCTTGGAAAAGTGGTGGAGGTCACAGAAGCTTAACAAGAAGGTTTTAATGCCCCTCGGAAGAGACGTGGAGGTCCCAGTAGCTTAACAAGATGGTTTTAATGCCCCTCGGAAGAGACGTGGAGGTCCCAGTAGCTTAACAAGACGGTTTTAATGCCCCTTGGAAAAGTGGTGGAGGACACAGTAGCTTAACAAGACGGTTTTAATGCCCCTTGGAAGAGACATGGAGGTCCCAGCAGCTTAACAAGACAGTTTTAATGCCCCTCGGAAGAGACGTGAAGGTCCCAGTAGCTTAACAAGACGGTTTAATTGTCATTTTTGAAATTATAAGCATTAGCAGGTTATTACAAATAACCTGCTAATGCTAATAATTTCAAAAATGACAATTTTTTTGTTCTTTATTAAAATGAAAAGGTTGAAAACTCTACTGTGCATAATAATTTGGAACATGCATTTTGAGTGCAGTTTGAGTTTTTTATTTTTTAAAAAATATACGGTTATCATATGCAGTTTGTACAAAAACCTTTCAACTGTTCTCTAATAGTTATTTGACTGGAAAATTACAATGACTGCAATTCATATAGGTAATTTGGGAAAGTCTGAGAAAATATTATTTGCATAATAATTTGGAACACAGTGTATATGCATTGTTTCTATGCTATACGATTTTAGCATGGTATGTGTGTTTAAATTTCTGATTAACTCAGCCTTGAACAGGTGCATAGCAGGACATGACATATAAATACCACTTCCTTGCTGTTTTTTTGCTATGCAATGATTAAGAACCTTTAGTTCGAAATGCGTTTGCTGTTCTTCTCCAAGGTGGACTTACAAAAAATATTTTAAATGACCCAATAAAAAGTGGATTTTAGAAGATTTGTTCAGCTGGATCTTCGTGGTTCCTCATGTTGATCTGGTAGCACTCCAGGCTCCGTGCTGTTGATCTTCTAGGTGGGTGAGCTGATTTTTTCCTTTCTTTTTCTGCCATGTGGCGATTGGTCATCCACTTTCACTGCTTCTTACTCAACGAATTCACAAACATCTCCCGTCGGTTTGGAGTCCCATTATGCTCAACCAAAAACATAGGCCCCACAACTAAAAAAAATCGTTCTTAGGCATCGAAATCGACACCACAGCAAGGTTGTTCTGCCTCCCATGGGAAAAAATACCAAAACATTACACCTGATCTAGGTTTTTTGCACAGAATGGAAAGTAACACTACAGCAGATGCAAGTATTACTAGGTCTCCTCGTGTTTGCGAGCCGGGTGATGCCAGTCGGAAGGGTTTTTTCTCTTCATTTATCGCCCGCAACAAAAGGGGCATCTAAACCGAGTTATACAATCAGAATCAGCAGGCAGCTACGGGCGGACTTAGAGGTGTGGAAAACCTTCTTATAATCATTCAATGGTCACACGTTATTTATGTCAGCAGAACAGTCCAACATTCAACTAAGATTATTCACCGGAGCGGCAGAATCAGGCAGATATGCAGCGATACTAAATAACCAATGGTGCACAAGCTTATGGCCTCCGTATTAGGCAGAACAAGTGCTGACAAAAAAACAGACAGTCCTGGAACTGTTTCCAATAGTGGTAGCAATAGAAATATGGGGCGCGCGCCTGGCTAACAAAAATATACTCTTCATAACAAAAAACTCCAGCCTAGCGCACTTCATTAATAATATGGCATCATCGTCTCTCCCAGTGCTAGGCCTACTATGCCGGCTAGCATTCCTGTGCCTAAAACACAATGTATGGGTCCACGCTAGCCACGATGCTGAGGGGTCTAACGCTGCTGCTAACACTTTATCACAATTCAATTGGCAGATTTTCACAGAGCTCCTCCCCAACGCCCACCCATTGGGCAACAGTTGCCCAGCCTCCCTATGGGATCTAGTGGAGAATAGTTGATGCCATTAATCAGAGCGTCAGTTGCCCCGTCGATGTGGCAAGCATACGGTAAGGCATGGGAAGAGTGGACACGACTAGTAGCAGGCAGACGGGTTGACCAATGTGAACAAGCTAGATTACAAGTCACCATAGAATTTCTCCACCAGCTAATGATGAGGGGCATATCAGGGGCGTCAGCGCAGCGGTGGCTGACCGGAGTAGCATTTCACTTCCAACTACTGAATTGGGGACATGTGACAAAGAGATTCATCATCAGACAATCTATAAAAGGGTGGAAAAGGGGTCAGCCAAGTCAGGAGTGTAGACGTCCCGTCCCGTGTCACTAAAACTGATTTCTCACATCATATCCCTAACACCATTAACATGATACTCACAATTCGAAGCAACACTGTCTACTGTATTTGGATGGCCTTCTTCGGGGTGCTATGCATAAGCGAATTAGTCCCTCAATCCAAAATTAACACAAGTGGAGGCTTATTACACCAGGACGTAGTCATAGCCAATAATGCAATACGTCTACGCATACGCAAATCGAAAACGGTTCCAGCGGGCAGGGGCACTTGGGTACTTCTACAACCCACAAATGGTATGCTGAGTCAGGTAACAATAGTAAAAACATATATAACCATCAGATCGCAAAGTAATTTCTTCCTATCACACATTGATGGAACGCCATTATCAAGATACCAGTTCCAAGCTATATTTAATAAATTCATAACATCGGCAGGGAACCACCCCAAAGATTATGGGACACACTCATTCCGCATAGGCGCGGCCACGGAAGCAGCAAGAGCAGGACTGTCACAAACGGAAG
The DNA here is from genome assembly GCF_046119375.1 of Phyllobates terribilis. Taxonomy (NCBI): domain Eukaryota; kingdom Metazoa; phylum Chordata; class Amphibia; order Anura; family Dendrobatidae; genus Phyllobates; species Phyllobates terribilis. Next base: position 102,335,979 of record NW_027362761.1, on the reverse strand, counting down.
TTCAGAGGATAGGGAGATGGCGATCCACGTGTTTGACGAGATACATAAGACCGGACTTGTTATCCTAACGTGGTTTGTTTCTTTTACAGGTGACGCTAAGCCAACAGTGTGGGTGATAGGCCACTCGTATATATATTGGGCAGGAAAAAGGGCGAAAGTCCGCCCAGGTGGGAGGAAATTAGAGTTTCATAACACATATTTGAACTGGAGAGGTATTAGAGGCCTGCAATGGCCACAGGTACTAATGGAGGTAATCAAGGTAGGGAGAGAGGCAAGAGGTCCGGTCATCTTAGTTATACAGGCCGAAACGACCTAGGTTATCACAAGAGTGCATAACTAATGGCAATAATGAAACTAGACACTGAGCACTTCAGAGAATTTTTCACAAAAATAGTCAGAAATTGTGCCGAGCGCGGTATGGCAAGGTGCCCGAGACATCACGGCCATCGAACGGACAAGGAGGCTAATAAATATTTGGATGCCAAAATTTATAAGAGACAGAGGCGGACAACTGGAAGGAGATAAAGCAGGCCTCATACGGTCCGACGGTGTTCACTTAATGGATATTGGACTGGACATATTCCTGTCAGGACTCCAGGATGGAGTGGAGCAAGCGTTAAGAGTGATGGATGGGGGTCAGAGTCCTGCATACGAGTACGCAGGATCCTCAGTGGCCTGGAAATAGAAAGGACATGTTGGAGAGTTACACTTGTTGGCCAACTTGCCGTTGTGGAGACTGGAGACACAAGGCATGCTGCAACAAGCTGAATTATATTAGAAATAAAATGCCTTTCTAACGTAATGAGTATAAACAGTTAATAAAGCTGTGACCGATCCTCACCAATCCAGTTGTAAGAGTTACATGATTGTATTGTCAATGAAAGGGGGGCGGTAGGGGGCTGAGCGTCTGTGTTTGGTTGGGGGTCACCACAGTCTGCCTAGGCTAGATGCAGTTAAAAATTATTATTAGATACACAGACGGTGCAGCTTGCTTCGCAGCTGGGTTACTACGCTGACTAGCAGACACTGAAGCTTTGGAGCAGACCTCTGAGTAAACAGCTCTTCAGACTCAACCATCTGTGTTACCCCAAGCCATAGTGTATGTAGTTTCTTACGGTTAAAAGGGGGTTGGGAAGACCCAACCCACCTGTAATTGACGATGCCAACGTCATGTAAAACACAGCAAGGGGACTCCAAAAAGAGTCTCAATTTTTTCCAAAAATATGGGGCACAGACACCACTTAAGTGGCATCAATTGCCCCAGAGTTGCTTAAAATGGTTGGTGACGTGATTTTAACAAATCCTCAATCTTTTACTCTCCCCAGGATGACACAGGGGTAGAAAAGTCCTTGCGGAGCCATGATTTGTTCATCTTTATGAACGTGAGTCTGTCTACATTGTCAGTGGATAGCCGCGTGCACTTATCTGTCGGCACACCACCAGCAGTGCTGAACACACGTTCAGAGAGAACAAAAATTATTATTAATTTGAAAGCTGGTGGAGCTTAGTATAGATGGCCTAATAGAATGAGTACCACACACTGCTATAGGCCCAAGATTATTTTCCAGGCAAGATGCAGCTAAAAATTATTATTAATTTGAAAGCTGGTGGAGCTTAGTATAGATGGCCTAATAGAATGAGTACCACACACTGCTACAGGCCCAAAATTATTTTCCGGGCTAGATGCAGCTAAAAATTATTATTAATTTGAAAGCTTAAAATGGTTGGTGAGGTGATTTTAACAAATCCTCAAGCTTTTACTCTCCCCAGAATGACACAGGGGTAGAAAAGTTCTTGCGGATCCATGATTTGTTCATCTTTATGAACGTGAGTCTGTGTACATTCTCAGTGGATAGCCGCGTGCGCTTATCTGTCAGCACACCACCAGCAGCGCTGAACACACGTTCAGAGAGAACGCTGGCTGCGGGGCATGACAAGATCTCCAAGGCGTGAGTGGCGAGCTCCGGCCATTTATCCAGATTGGAAGCCCAAAAAGAGCAAGGGTCCAGTGACACAGTCATGGCTTCGATGTTCACTTGGAGATACTCCTGTACCATCGTCTCTAGGCGTTGACTATGTGTCTGACTTCTTGTCTCCTGTGACCTTGCAAAGGATGGGCTAAAAAAGTGGTGAAAGGATTCCGCAAAATTGCTGTTACCAGCAGATACTGTGTTTCTGTTACGGTTTTAGTGCTGAAGACTCGACAGTCACACGGTTGGCAAGTTTGAACTGTGAGATTCACTACATGCACCACTGATGTTTTGTGGAAAAGCACATGTAAGATTCTGCAACAGTCTCTGCTGATACTCCTGCATGCGTGAATCCCTTTCTATGGCAGGAATTATTTCGGCAAATTTACTTTTGTACCGGGGATCTAAGAGTGTGGCAACCCAGTAGTCAGGATTATTTCGAATTCTGACAATTCGAGGGTCATGTTACAGGTAGTGCAGCAAGAAGGCACTCATGTGTCTTGCGCATCCAGGAGCACCAAGTCCCTGTTGTGTTGGTGGCGAGGTAACAATCATGCTTCCTTCCTCTGCCCTCTCCCCCCAACCTCGCACAACAGAAATGTGATCAAGGTCTCCCTCATCTGATGAGTCTTCCATGTAAATCGCCAGTTCATCCTCCACCTCTTCCTGGGCTCCTGCACCTTCCTCACTAGTTTGGCTGCTACCATGCGCCCTGGTTATTCCCTCTCCCCCACCCTCCCATGCCTGCCGCCTTGATGCTGCCGACCGTCTGGACCTTGCAGATGTTAGCCCTTCCGCATACAACTCCTCCTCCTCTACTTCCTCCACCTTCTCTTGTCCCACCACCTCACTCCGAATTCTGTTTAACATGTGCAGCTAAAAATTATTAGTAATTTGAAAGCTGGTGTAGCTTAGTATAGATGGCCTAATAGAATGAGTACCACACACTGCTACAGGCCCAAAATTATTTTCCAGGCAAGATGCAGCTAAAAATTATTAGTAATTTGAAAGCTGGTGGAGCTTAGTATAGATGGCCTAGTAGAATGCGTACCACACGCTGCTAATATGCCCAAAATTATTTTACAGGTAAGATGCAGCTAAAAATTATTAGTAATTTGAAAGCTGGTGGAGCTTAGTATAGATGGCCTAATAGAATGAGTACCACACACTGCTAATATGCCCAAAGGGTTTTACTTGGCTGGGTGCAGTAAAAAAATTGTATTACATACACAGGTGGTGTAGCTTGCAACACAGATAGGCTTCTCCACTGACTAACACACACTGCTAATATGCCCAAAAGGTTTTACTTAGCTAGGTGCACTAAAAAATTTGTATTACATACACAGGTGGTGTAGCTTGCAACACAGATAGGCTACTCCAACTCCACTGACTAACACACACTGCAAGAGGCCCAAAAGGATTTGCTTAGCTAGATTTAGCCAAATGCTGTGAAAAACACTTGCACAGCACTTAAACAGACCTGCCAAGGCAAAAAGTGATAGGAACTGATGTAACCTAGCCCTCAAAAGGGCTGCAATTACAACTAGTCACTACTCCCAACATATCTGTCTATTTAAGAGCACAGACCTGCCTGCTAAAAGTCGTAGGAAATGCTGTAACCTAGCCCTCAAAAGGGCTGCAATTAGAACTAGTCCCTACTCCCAAGCTATCTGTCTATTTCAGATAAAATTCACACAGTTATACTGTATAGCGCGCACACAGCAGCAGCGGTGCCGTCTAACACTCAGCTGCAGCAGTGAGAAAATGGTGGCGACGGGGAAAATGGCTGGGTCTTATAGGGCAAGGACATGTGACATACACAGCCAATGACACATTCCCTTGCTTGCGTGAAAAAAAGCACTTCGCTCCGTGCGTGCGCTGCTGATAGGCTGACAGACTGCACCTCCCCACTGTAAATGCGGGAAAGAGAAAAAAAAAAGGAGATCTTCATTATTTCTGCAGAGATCCATCCCATGCCCCTCCGCCCACCCCGCTGTACACTCAAACTGTGTATTAACATTGATTATCAGCATTACTGTGAAAAAATCCAGTTACGATTTTGGTGCACGAACAGTTATTGAACATAACCTCGAACAGCCGGATTTTTTTCAAATCGTTCGGGTTCGTCGAACGGCTCGAACACCGCCCAAAACAGCTCGAATTTGAGATTGGCGAACAGTTCGATTCGAACACTGCTCATCTGTAGTAGACAGTAACAATTAAATGTCAGGATTTCTGTTAATATTTTTTTTATTTCTTTTAGCCCAATTCTTCTTCTTGCCCAAAAAGAAATGTTAGGCCCCCATCCAAAAAGCCAACTGCAGCAACAATGAGCAGTTTTGGTGTGCCGTGTATGGATCTCAAAAATTCAGTACTATTACAGGTGTGCGAAAAAACTGTAGTTTCTGACATGCAAACTTTGTGAGAAAAACATTCGCAGTTAAATGTATTCATTTTTTTAAATTTTCTTTGTATTTTTTGATGCAATTATTCCTAATTCCTCAAAATGACGAAGCCACAAAATGCAAAAACTCAGCACAGTATCTTGTAACATGCACATTTTCACTGATGAACAGTGAATTAGATTTTTAAGTCTTAAAAAAACATTGTTGGTTTGAGGCTTGATATTGCTTAAGGACTGAAATTTAAAAGCAGCAAGCTGCACAATATTGCTTTATGATCAACCACTTCTGCCAGCTCATTTTTTCTCTGTCACCAATTGAAACTCTATATTATTCTAAGGCTGCCACAGGTGTGAAAAAACAGTAGTTTGTGATGTACACACTTTGAGAAGCATGCTGTCACATGGTCACGCATTCACAGTTAAATGTCTGGATTTTGAAAAAAAAAATTTTTTTTTTTTATTACAGAGTGTCATAGAAAATATTAAAATCTCTTCCTCTGAAATCCCTCTCACTCTTCCCTCCTCCCCTAAACCATTTGTCAAAGGAGTAAGAGCTCGCAATCTAAGAAGTTGTCTCTATGCAAATGGCAGTACGCAAAATAAGCCACAAACTCAATTATCCAGGCTAGTTACCATACCAAATGGAGAGACATGAGTGATGAATAGACACCAGAGTAAATAGGAAACCGCTCATTAGGCTTTAAAGGAAATCTGTCACACTCCCCACAATAGCCAGGACATTCCCAGCTGCAATCTCCAGACTCATAGGCACCAAAATGAAATATGAAATATCAGAAGTTCTATAATTCCGATTGTGATGGTACATATATTTTTAGCGGCGGGACTAACTGGGGAACAGATGCATATTTGCCGGACCTGTGCGACCCACAGGTGAGCTGTAACGCAAGAGGGCAAACATGACCAACAGCAGTTATGTCATGTTTGGTCTCTAAGGAGAGGTAAAATCGCAATAAAAAATCTGGCATCCCTTGCTACCTTCTGCGATCAATCAGCAAGGAGGTATCGCAGAAACTAGAAATTCAATAAAACCTTGAAGGGCGGAGACCAGCCCACATGAGGTCATCACAGGGGAGTGTGTGGGCAGGGCCCCCCTTTGGCATAAAACATCGAGCCGAATATGGGTCTATACTCATGCCGGGAGATACATATTTGTGTAAGCAGGGGTCCCGTTCCATAACGGCTAGAATTGGAGTGCTTCCCTCCAGCTAAACTGAATAGTCTCTGTGACTGGTCTAGTAAGTTTTTTCTGTTAATCCCTTTTATTTTGTGTAACTATATATGCTGTATTGTTTGTCCCCCTTCATAAAATCTTTTGTATATTTTTTTCTTAAACACGGCCTCTCTTTGAATTAAATATAAAATTTAATAGCTCTGTTTCTTCTGTTCTGCAATCATTCCTCCTCCGAAGCCATATTCACTATCAGAAAGCAGGCGTCCAATCAGGTCTGTATTGGATTTTATATCTTTTAAAAAAACAAAACTGATTGGTGGTGGCAGTGAATAATCTTAATTGGGTTATCGTGAAGCTGGCAGTGACCATACGGGGGCATATGCACATATTCCATGCGCTGGAATTCGGAGGTGAGTACGCCATACGCTCACTGCTCGCTTGCCGATAGCTACATAGGGAGTACTCGGGATCGAGCACAATCCTTGACACAGAGCTTGGCCCTTACCTTTTTTTGATGACCTATTCTTTGGATAGGCCATAATTATCTGATTTGTGGAGGTGCTACACCTGACACCCCTGCTGATGAAGCTGTTTTTGGCAATACATACATGGAAATAAATTCATTATTATCTATTATAAACCAGTGTTTACTAAATCTAATCTGTTAATCACTACACAAATAAACGTTTTTACATCAGAGGGCATATAAGTAATAAAGACCGAAGTGAGTCCAGGGATTCGTAAAAACTAGCAAGGGTAGGAGCATTGAGAATTGAGAATTGGGTAATTTTGGCTTGAGCATAGAATCATAAAATGGTAGAGTTGGAAGGGACCTCCTGGGTCATCTGGTCCAACCCCCTGCTCAAAGCAGGATTCACTAGATCATCTCAGACAGATGTCTGTCCAGCCTCTGTTTGAAGACGTCCATTGAAGGGGAACTCACCACCTCTCGTGGCAGCCTGTTCCACTCATTAATCACCCTAACTGTCAAAAAGTTTTTTCTAATATCTAATCTGTGTCTCCTCCCATTTAGTTTCATCCCATTGCTTCTAGTCTTTCCTTGTGCAAATGAGAATAAAGATGATCCTTCTACAATGTGACAGCCCTTGACATATTTGTAGACAGCTATTAAGTCTCCTCTCAGTCTTCTTTTTTGCAAGCTAAACATTCCCAAATCCTGCAACCGTTCCTCATAGGTCATGGTTTGCAGACCAGTCACCATTCTGGTCGCTCTTCTCTGAACTTGCTCCAGTTTGTCTATGTCTTTTTTAAAATGTGGTGCCCAAAACTGTACACAGTATTCCAGATGAGGTCTGACCAAAGAGGAGTAAAGACCGATAATGACTTCACGTGATCTAGACTGTATGCTTCTGTTAATACATCCCAGAATTGTATTTGCCTTTTTTGCTGCTGCATCACACTGTTGACTCATGTTCAGTCTATGATCTATTAGTATACCTAAGTCTTTTTCACATGTACTGTTGCTTAGCTCTATACCTCCCATTCTGTATATGCTTTTTTCATTTTTATTGCCCAGATGTAGTACTTTGCATTTTTCCCTGTTAAAAACCATTCTGTTGGTTGCTGCCCACTGCTCCAGTTTATTTAGGTCTTTTTGAATCCTCTCTCTCTCTTCTCTAGTATTAGCTATCCCTCCTAGCTTTGTGTCATCAGCAAATTTAATCAGTTTACCCTCAATTCCTTCATCTAAATCATTGATAAAGATGTTGAACAATACAGGTCCCAGGACGGAGCCCTGTGGTACCCCACTTGAGACATTCATCCAGCTGGATGTGAAGCCATTTACAACCACCCTTTGAGTCCGATCACTAAGCCAGTTATGAATCCACCTAACAGTTGCCTGGTCCATTGCATACTTGGTCATTTTTTCAATAAGGATGGTGTGAGATACTTTGTCAAATGCTTTGCTGAAGTCAAGATATACTATATCTACAGCATTTCCCTGATCCACCCAGTCAGTGATTCTGTCATAGAAGGAAATTAAGTTAGTCTGACATGACTTGTTAGTTACAAACCCATGCTGACTCTGGTTAATCACTTCATTCTTATCCATGTACTTACATACATGTTGTTTAATAATTTGTTCAAAGATCTTTCCTGGTATAGAAGTCAGACTCACCGGCCTATAGTTCCCTGGGTCCACCTTCTTCCCCTTTTTGAAGATAGGAACAACATTTGCTCTTCTCCAGTCTTCTGGGACTTCTCCTGTTCTCCAAGAATTTTCAAAGATTATGGAGAGTGGTTCTAAAATTTCTTCTACGATCTCCTTCAGTACTCTGGGGTGTAATTCATCTGGACCTGGTGACTTGAACTCATTTATGTTAGCTAAATATTCCCTCACAATCTTTCTGTTTACAGATAACTTGGTTTCCTCTATTCCTTTAAAAGGACAGTGAAGATCAGTTGATGTTACATTTTCTTTCTGAGAGAAAACATGCAAAATAGGAATTAAAAAGTTCGGCCTTCTCAACATCCTCTCTTACCATTTCTCCATTTTCATCCTGTAAAAATCCTATAGCATCTTTGACTTTTCTTTTACTTTTGACATACCCCCAAAATCCTTTTTTATTGCTTTTGACATCTCTTGCAAGCCTTAATTCATTGTCAGCTTTAGCTAACCTGATACGTGCCCTGCAGGATCTGCAGACTGCATTATAATCTTCTTTAGATATGCCTCCCTCTTTCCATTTAATAAACATTTCTTTCTTTCTTTTTAGCATGTGTTTAAGTTCTGTGTTCATCCATCCTGGTTTCCTTAAATGCTTCCCATTCTTCCTACTTTTCGGGATTGTTAACGATTGTGCTTTGAGAATCTCATTTTTAAAAATTTCCCATCCTTCCTGGACATTTTTGTCCTTAAGGACATCCAGCCATTGGATCCCTCCTATTCTCTTTCTGAGTCTCTTAAAATCTGCCTTTCTAAAATCTAACCTTGAAGTTTGAGTCTTCACATGTCTTCCTCCTCTAGTTATCCAAAATTCTATAATAGCATGATCTCTGCCTCCTAGGGTCCCAGCCACCTTTACCTCCTCAACCATTTCCTCCCTGTTTATAAGGATTAGATCCAAAGTAGCAGATCCCCTTGTTTTCTCCCCTACCTTTTGGAAGATAAAGTTGTCAGCAAGAGAGGATAAGAATTTGCTTGACCTGTTAGTTTTACTTGAGAGAGATTCCCAACAAATGTCTGGATAGTTGAAATCTCCCATGACCACTACGTCATATTTTTTGGAGAACTTGGTCATTTGATACATAAAGAGTTCATCCATATCTTCAGCTTGCCCAGGTGGCCTGTAGTAAATGCCTACAATGGTGTCCTTTCCATTGTTCTCTCCTTGTATTCTTACCCAAACAGTTTCCACAGAACTCCCAGTCTCTGAAGCTTCCATCTCTGTGCAGATATACGCTTTTCTAACATACAATGCAACACCTCCTCCTCGTTTATCAAGTCTGTTTCTTGCAAATAAGTTGTATCCTTTTAGCCTTTTATTCCAATCATGTGTATCGTCCCACCAAGTTTCAGTGATTCCAATGACATCATATTTCTTTTCCTGCATTAGTAGTTCCAATTCTCCTTGTTTGTTGCCCATGCTTTGTGCATTTGTATAAAAACATTTTAGTTTGTGATTGGTTTCTCTTCCTCCCATATTTTTATTAATTAAATTGTTTTGTCTTTGTTCTTCCTTTCCACTTCCAGTAGCAGAGATCTCAATAGTATTTGTCAGCTGTATGGCTTTTTCTGGCCTTTTGCTTCCCTTCCCACATTGTTCTAGTTTAAAGCTCTTCTGATGAGTGTAGCAAGGCGACTTCCAAATACATGTTTTCCAGTCTTCGTAAGGTGCACCCCATCTCTAGCAAGTAGTCCATCGTATAGGTAATTCATTCCGTGATCCAGAAATCCAAATCCTTGTTGACGGCACCATCGACGTAGCCAGTTGTTCACCTGTAGAATCTTATTCCACCTCATTGTTCCATGGCCATCCACTGGGAGGATGGATGAGAAGACCACCTGCGCTCCCAATTCTTTCACTTTCTTGCCTAAGTCTTCAAAGTCACTGCAGATGGTTTCCAGGTCCTTTCTTGCGGTGTCATTTGTCCCCACATGTATTAGCAGGAATGGGTAGTGATCTGTAGGTCTGAAGAGTCTTGATATCCTGTCAGACACATCTTTAATTTTTGCTCCTGGAAGACAGCACATTTCTCTTGAGGTTATGTCTGGTCTGCAGATAGCGGCCTCTGTTCCTCTTAACAGGGAATCCCCCATGACCACCACTCTCCGTTTTTTCTTCACAACATTCTTCTTTCTCCATCCAGGAGGATTCTGAGGGCTTACAAGGTTATTCATTGCTGGCAAAGTCTTATCTTGCTGTATTTCTTCATGGTGCTCCTGCGAGAGAGCCTGGTACTGGTTCCTGAGCAGTATGGGTGCTGACTGCCTCTTGATCCTCCTGCTTCGGTGGGTCACATGCTTCCATTCCTCTGTTTCGTCAGGTGCAGTTCGAATTTCTTCTCTTTCTGAATCATGAAGAGATAATTCTGCTCTGTCTAAGAACTCTTCACCTTCCTTAATGATTTTCAAGGTAGTTAACCTCTCTTCTAGATTTCGCAACTTTTCCTCCAACAGGGACACAAGCTTGCATTTCTGGCATGTGAAGTTTGGCTTTTCCACCGGCAAGTCTGTGAACATGTAGCAGGATATGCAGCTCACCAAATGGCTCCTGGACTCTTCCATGTTCTTATTGTTAATGTTCTGAAAACAGTGAAAAAAGCTTAAAAAAAAGCTTCAAAATGCGCGCGCCGGCCGGCGCGCGGTTTACCGATGTCCTCTTTTCAGCTCCAACAGCCAAAATCCAGTGTTCTTTGAGCTCGCGGAGACTCTTCACTTACCCCAAAATGCAGTGGGAATATGCAAATTATCTCCTCAGGACTCCTCCCCTGGTTTACCGATGTCCTCTTTTCAGCTCCAACAGCCAAAATCCAGTGTTCTTTGAGCTCGCGGAGACTCTTCACTTACCCCAAAATGCAGTGGGAATATGCAAATTATCTCCTCAGGACTCCTCCCCTGGTTTACCGATGTCCTCTTTTCAGCTCCAACAGCCAAAATCCAGTGTTCTTTGAGCTCGCGGAGACTCTTCACTTACCCCAAAATGCAGTGGGAATATGCAAATTATCTCCTCAGGACTCCTCCCCTGGTTTACCGATGTCCTCTTTTCAGCTCCAACAGCCAAAATCCAGGGTTCTTTGAGCTCGCGGAGACTCTTCACTTACCCCAAAATGCAGTGGGAATATGCAAATTATCTCCTCAGGACTCCTCCCCTGGTTTACCGATGTCCTCTTTTCAGCTCCAACAGCCAAAATCCAGGGTTCTTTGAGCTCGCGGAGACTCTTCACTTACCCCAAAATGCAGTGGGAATATGCAAATTATCTCCTAAGGACTCCTCCCCTGGTTTACCGATGCCCTCTTTTCAGCTCCAACAGCCAAAATCCAGTGTTCTTTGAGCTCGCGGAGACTCTTCACTTACCCCAAAATGCAGTGGGAATATGCAAATTATCTCCTCAGGACTCCTCCCCTGGTTTACCGATGTCCTCTTTTCAGCTCCAACAGCCAAAATCCAGTGTTCTTTGAGCTCGCGGAGACTCTTCACTTACCCCAAAATGCAGTGGGAATATGCAAATTATCTCCTCAGGACTCCTCCCCTGGTTTACCGATGTCCTCTTTTCAGCTCCAACAGCCAAAATCCAGTGTTCTTTGAGCTCGCGGAGACTCTTCACTTACCCCAAAATGCAGTGGGAATATGCAAATTATCTCCTCAGGACTCCTCCCCTGGTTTACCGATGTCCTCTTTTCAGCTCCAAGAGCCAAAATCCAGTGTTCTTTGAGCTCGCGGAGACTCTTCACTTACCCCAAAATGCAGTGGGAATATGCAAATTATCTCCTCAGGACTCCTCCCCTGGTTTACCGATGTCCTCTTTTCAGCTCCAACAGCCAAAATCCAGGGTTCTTTGAGCTCGCGGAGACTCTTCACTTACCCCAAAATGCAGTGGGAATATGCAAATTATCTCCTAAGGACTCCTCCCCTGGTTTACCGATGCCCTCTTTTCAGCTCCAACAGCCAAAATCCAGTGTTCTTTGAGCTCGCGGAGACTCTTCACTTACCCCAAAATACAGTGGGAATATGCAAATTATCTCCTCAGGACTCCTCCCCTGGTTTACCGATGTCCTCTTTTCAGCTCCAACAGCCAAAATCCAGGGTTCTTTGAGCTCGCGGAGACTCTTCACTTACCCCAAAATGCAGTGGGAATATGCAAATTATCTCCTAAGGACTCCTCCCCTGGTTTACCGATGCCCTCTTTTCAGCTCCAACAGCCAAAATCCAGTGTTCTTTGAGCTCGCGGAGACTCTTCACTTACCCCAAAATGCAGTGGGAATATGCAAATTATCTCCTCAGGACTCCTCCCCTGGTTTACCGATGTCCTCTTTTCAGCTCCAACAGCCAAAATCCAGTGTTCTTTGAGCTCGCGGAGACTCTTCACTTACCCCAAAATGCAGTGGGAATATGCAAATTATCTCCTCAGGACTCCTCCCCTGGTTTACCGATGTCCTCTTTTCAGCTCCAACAGCCAAAATCCAGTGTTCTTTGAGCTCGCGGAGACTCTTCACTTACCCCAAAATGCAGTGGGAATATGCAAATTATCTCCTCAGGACTCCTCCCCTGGTTTACCGATGTCCTCTTTTCAGCTCCAACAGCCAAAATCCAGGGTTCTTTGAGCTCGCGGAGACTCTTCACTTACCCCAAAATGCAGTGGGAATATGCAAATTATCTCCTAAGGACTCCTCCCCTGGTTTACCGATGCCCTCTTTTCAGCTCCAACAGCCAAAATCCAGTGTTCTTTGAGCTCGCGGAGACTCTTCACTTACCCCAAAATGCAGTGGGAATATGCAAATTATCTCCTCAGGACTCCTCCCCTGGTTTACCGATGTCCTCTTTTCAGCTCCAACAGCCAAAATCCAGTGTTCTTTGAGCTCACGGAGACTCTTCACTTACCCCAAAATGCAGTGGGAATATGCAAATTATCTCCTCAGGACTCCTCCCCTGGTTTACCGATGTCCTCTTTTCAGCTCCAACAGCCAAAATCCAGTGTTCTTTGAGCTCGCGGAGACTCTTCACTTACCCCAAAATGCAGTGGGAATATGCAAATTATCTCCTCAGGACTCCTCCCCTGGTTTTGAGCATAGACTCTACTGGCAAGCATGTGTTCCCTGCAGTTCACAAGAATGGTCGCCCATCATTAAGAATTAAAATCTACTCAAATTATACCAAAATTCACACTTTGGAAAAAACAGACCTTTTGAAATTCGCTCCTCATGAATTTAGCGAAATAGTGGCCAGCTGCGGCCACGATCTTGCTGAACAACAGAGGGCCTGCAAAAGGATAAAAAGAAAAAAAGGGCATACTCACCTCATCACTCATTGTCCTGTTCTTTATGCCCCTTTTGCATTGCATCTCTGGTCCGATGTTCACTGTAGGTCTGGACTTTTGGCCACATGCAGACCTCGGAGTTCACCGTTCATGCTCCGGGGGCTTATTTAGGAAGTCCCAACTTAGAGTCAACACTGTGCCAAAATTTCTGGCTGCAGGCCCTGTAGGTCACTGCACATTTGTAGTGATCTCTGAGGCTTATCCACAGCCAGAAGCCTAGGCCTAGAGTGAACAGGGTACTGAATATTTGACACAATGGAATTACGAAGGATCGGACAGCAAGCATGAAGCAGTAGGGATGGTCGGAAAGGTGAGCCATGAGGTGAATATGTTTTCTGCCTACCACTCCAGATGCCCCGAATGCTCCCTGCCCACTGTCTGGGCCCCCATGCCTCTGTTGCATCGCAGATCAGTGGGACTATTTCATACATTTTGCGGAGGTAGTTTCTCTGATTCGGACAACAGAATTTTCAAGACTTTCAGGAAACACTTGGTGCATAATTTTTAATGAATGCATAAAGACGTACATTTGTTCTGATTCCCAGGACTCATACATACAATATTCATTCAGGAACCAGTCAGTAACCAAGTTATGTTTTTTTACCCAAAGCATGCTTAAGACCACACCCATAGAAATAGATCCAGGAGCAAAAAAGAAATGGATTCAAGTTTAAAGTACGGGCAAGAAAAAACGCCTCTTAATGATATACTTTACAATACCTTGATTGAGAGGGGTATTGTCAATAGCAGTGAAATTTATAAATAAGCACAATTATTGCAAATGTATACCAAGATTTTTTTGTGAGTTTGGGAGCAATAACATTTGCAGTTGAACCACAATCAATAGAGGGAAGCAATAAGCATATAGAACTTTCAAGACAAAAAATGCAAACAGAAAGCAATAATTTTACTGGATCATAGAGAACAACATTTGCATGTAGGTGCGCATCTCCAAATATAATTAGGCATTGGGGTTTCGGCAGTTGTCATCTTGAGTATGCACGGATTTTATGACAGACTCTCCACAATACAGTAGAAACAAAGACACAACTCTAGTTGCTTGAACTTGTTGACAGAACTGAGTGACCCCAATCTGCATGGGTTATTTGGTTGTGCAGAGTTACTGGAGCATTCATGATTGAATTCATGCAGCCACCTGTCAGGAAGGCAATACGTGGTAGCCTGGCCAGGGAACCAGTTCACAACCAGGATATCCAGAACAGAAGCAGAATCATCAGACAGGTGGATGGTCAAAATCAGGCCAATATCAACAAGGAGAGAATGCTAGCAAAACAGAAGTGGATAGATGCATATTTACCAGATCTCCGAAAAACTATAACTGGCAGTATAAACAGAAATTCTGAATCTTAAATAGCCATCAACTCTGTCCTGGGTTAACATCAGGAATATAAAGATAATAATAGTTTTTAATAATAGTTTTTATTTTTATAGCGCCAACATATTCCGCAGCACTTTACAAATTTTAGGAGGGACATATACAGACAATACAGAATAAGCATATCTCATATCGAAAGGAGTGAGGGCCCTGCTCGCAAGCTTACAGTCTATGAGGAAATGGGGGAGACACAAAAGGTAAAAAGTACATATATTGTATAATGCAACCTTGATATACTAAATAGGATAAATAATAATACATGGACTGGTCGCCAGCCAGTATGTGTACAGTCCTGACAGAAGCTATTAAGTGCATGGTTGGTATGAACCTGAAGTTGAAGAAGATTTTAATATGGGGGAAAACTGGGATGGACAGATAGTGTGTTTAGGCGATACGCCAGTCTGAAGAAATGTGTTTTTAGGGTACGCTTGAAACTGTGGGTATTGGGAATTAATTGAACTGTCCTGGGTGGTGCATTCCAAAGAATTGGCGCAGCACGTGAGAAATCTTGGAGACGGGAGTGGGAAGTTCGGATTATGGAGGATTTTAGTTTTAAGTCATTTGCAGAACGGAGGGCACGTGTAGGGTGGTAGACTGAGACAAGAGAGGAGATGTAGGGGGGTACTGAAGCATGGAGCGCTTTGTGGGTAAGCGTGATAAGTTTAAATTGAACTCTATATTGGATGGGCAACCAATGCAATGACTGGCACAGGGAAGAGGCATCGGTGTAGCGGTTGGCGGGGAATATGATCCTGGCTGCTGCGTTAAGGACGGATTGGAGAGGGGAGAGTTTAGTAAGAGGGAGACCGATTAGTAGAGAGTTCCAATAGTCAAGACGAGAATGAGAATGGTAAAAGTAGATAGATAGAAAGATAATAGTTTAAATGCTGAGCTCCCAGCCAGGGCAATACCACAAAATTAATGGACCATCGCATAGTCACTCCTCATTGCTTGCAACAAAGAGGCAACATGGTGTTGTGATGGAAGCAGAAACTGACATGGATGTCACACCACCTAACAAGATAAACTTTCTTCATTTGGTCAGAAAGTATAGAATGGAAATAATTGTGAAGGGCCGAGTCATACCACTGAGAACTTAAGGTCCAATTTCCGAAACGAAAAACTAATCTCTTCTGTAGTATCCTTGGCATAGGGATGATATTTTACTTTTTGTTTCCTCTACACAGTTTGGGTTCTCCTACAGGAGCCCTAATGCCACAAAAAAGTGGCATTAGGGCCCAAAATGCACAAAAGTGTCCAGTGTGGTGAGTTCTGGATATAAAGGGGTAGGGAGATGGCACTGCAGCAGGGATTTGAGGAGTTACATGTGCATGCTCTCAGAAATGGAGGATCTTGGACAGTCTGAAGTATGGCCAAAATCTTTTCTTGAAGGTTATGAAGTCTTGATAGTTACCTGCAAATTAAACAGGAAAGTTCTCCTTACACTTGGAAATAGTCAGGCTAGCTGCTGCAATGGCTTGGGCCTTAGTGTCTTCCTGATGTTAGAGCTATTCTGATATATCCTGATTTAGGTCTGCCTAAAGCCATCAGCTCAAAAATCTGCTTCGGACAGACTTTTTAAGTCACTACACTGACGATCAAAAGGGTAACAGTGTTTTTAACTTTTGACTTTCAACATTGAACATTTGACTTTCAGGCTCCATATCTCACCATCCACTACTGCTTCGAAAGTGAGACTACCATAATTTTATAGACAATCATCTCTTGGCTATTCCAGACATAAATTTGACTTGCAACTATTTAGCATATGATTAGTTATGTAGATTTTTGTCATGTCACTACATGGTTACGGTTTTGCTCCTGGTGGTGGAAAAAAACTTTTTCTTCCTGTATACTACAAATTACAACCTGTTCACACATTTCATAATATCTAAGTGTGTTATTAGGTTGATTCCTAAGCAAAAAGGTCACTAATTTTAATCAAAGAGCAGCCATGAAGAAGATTTCCCAAGAAAAGAGAAATAGCATCCTCCAGCTCATCGATAGCAGTCTCTCACCCAAGTAAATTGCCAAACTGCATCATGTGAGTGCCGTGACACTTGGAAGAATACGAAATGAAGTCCATCCATCCAAAAGCTAAGAGGTGGAGGTCCAGATAAAATATCAAAGTCAACAAAGTTGACTTATCACAAGGTCTATCAGTTCTGGGGCAACAAACATGGCAGTGGAGGTGGCTTGTATGCTTCTTACTAATGACATCACAGATGTCCATGAAAGCACCATGCGACACATGTTACACAAGTCTGGAATGGTTGCCCAAAAAAAAGGTGAAGAAGCCTCGACTTCAATACAGCATAAGAAGCGTTGGCTCGAGTTTGCAAAAACGTACGAAAAGTAGACAGTAGAAGTTTGAAAACGGGGGATTTGGAGTGATGAAATGAAAGTCAATTGGCTAGGCTCTGATAGGTGCAAATTGGTCTGGTAGATACAAGGGAAAAAGAGGCTAATGGATCAAGAAATTGAAGGAAATGTCAAGTTTGGTGGAGGAAGCCTTATGATATGAGGTTGTTTCACAGCCAAAGGCATTGGATACTTGATGGCTTGATTGATGGTGGTCTCAATGCTCAGCTATGTGTGACTATCCTACAAGATGAGTTATTATGTACACTCAAGTACTATGGGTATGAAAAGGACGACATAGTGTTCCAGCAGAACAACGACCCAAAGCATATGTCAAAATTGGTGAAAAAATGGTTCAATGACAATGAAGTAGAGGTGCTGGATTTGCCCCCTCAGTCCTCAGACCTCAATACATATGAACACTTGTGGGTAGAGTTGAAGTAAAAGCTACTTCATACTGAAGTGAGTCGACCAGTATGCACCAACTTTGGGAACATGTAGAAGAGACCTGGGATCAGATTTCGGTGATCTAAATCTGATCGAGAGCATGCCCAGGATTCAGGCAGTTTTGAAAGCCAAAGGTGGACATATAAAATACTAACAAAATACTAAAAATTTAAATTTAGATTTTTAGGAGCAAAACAGTAATAATGCAGTGATTGTCAAGATGATTGTCTATAAAATGGTTGTAGTCTCATGTTCGAAGCAGTAGTGCACGGTGAGATATGGTGCCTGAAAGTCAAAAGTTTAAAACATTGTTACCCTTTTGCTCATCAGTGTATATCTAACAGATCCCAGAGGATCCATAGCTTTAAATTTTAAACTTCTGTACAAGGATTTTGACTTACATCAAGGGTTGCATCCATGGAGTAGAGGATGGCTTGAGCAGCAATCTTGAGACAAGAGTAAACAAATTATTTTTGGCCAATAAGTGCAGTGACAAGAAAGGGCCAGAATCAGAATATATTAGCAGGGAAATACCAGGGGTCAAGTACTAGGAGATCACTCAAAGTTGAGCCAAATTCAAGTTAAAATTTCAGTATGGTCGACTATCTCTTTTAGAAGTTACAGCAATTTCTCCAGTTAAGGTAGCGAGTGAATGACCCTGTGTATTAGAAAATAGAATAGATTGTGGCATTAAATAGACAGGTATTTAGGATGAAAATTTATTTGTGTTTCAGACCACCCCTTTAAGATGTGTCCACAACCAGAATGTGTGCTTTTATGTGTGCAATTAGTATGCGTTCCTAAAACAGGACTTTTTTATACCATTTACTAACTGCAAGCTGTTCTCATCTAATGTCTTCATGACAAATGAGAGGTTCTAATGTTCTGTCACTAAGCATATTTGCATGAGTTGCTAATTTATGAAAATAGTTAATAAAGAATAGGGTGACACAATTGTGTTAAAAGAAGGACATGCCACACACTAAAAACAAAAGTGTGTGAAACTCAAAGTGTTGTTTTTTTGTGTTTCATTGTTATGGGTTGAAATATGAGTTGTGGTGGCGCTCTATGAAGGCGGGTTGGAAAGGTAATGTTCTCAGAGCGACAGTGTGAAAGCATACTCACTTTGGTAGATGCACTGTTGCACGCATTCCCACCTGGTCAGGCCACTGATCAGGATTTGGTTAGTGAATTGCTGGTGTGTCAGGATGCGACTGTTCGCTCTCCATTTATTGTAAAGAAGTATTAGCTGGATGGTTCTATCATGATTAGTGTTGAGCGAGCACTAAAATGCTCGGGTGCTCAAAGCTCGGGCCGAGCTCGCCGTGATACTCGGGTGCTCGACCCGAGCAACGAGCCCAATGTTAGTCTATGGGAGACTCGAGCATTTTTGCGGTGGCACCCCGGGCAGTCTTTTAAAAGCCTAACAAGTGCCCAAAATGATAGTGACAGTGCTCAAATGACATGGGGACAGCATGGGGATCGCACCAGGAAGCATTTCTGACCCCCAGGTCACTGCTGTCAACAACGTGGTCAGAGGTATTAAGCCACTTTTACGGGCTCACAATAAAACGTTGAAAAACGAAAGTGAAACTTTTTTCCTGTGAAATATGTTAAGGAACATCCTTTCCAGGGAAAAGACTTGTGTATAAGTTAAAATAAATAACCAAAAACAAAAATACTCCTCCACACCTTCGGCTATGTTCACAAGTAGCATTTTTTATGCATTTTTGCACTTTTGTATTGCTTTCAACTATGACAAATGCATTCACCGGGAAATGTCATTTTAACATTTTACAACCTTATCTGGCCATGTGCTGTGTGACACATGCATAAAGTGCTGAAAAGACATGGGAACAGCATGGGGAAGACCCCTGGAAGCATCTCTGACTCCCAGGTCACTGTCTAAAAGTGTGCCCATCATAAGTGATCCTTGCCGCATCAGAAAATGCAGACTTGCAACTATGCCCATGCAAGTTCTAGTCCCAGGGTAGTGTTCAATTGTACCTCCCCCATTCCTTGCAATACAAGCGCAAGTATGCAGCCTGCCACCCACCCACCCCCAGGCTGCAATACCATACTGCTTCTTGAACTTGAAATTGGGCCTTTTAGGCATGTGGAGGCGGAATCTGGCCACCACGTCATGGCTGTGTTGGCGGCCTGGAATCCATACTCAGTCCCCAGTCGCCCAGCGGCCGGGTGTCCATACTCGGTCCCCAGCCGCCCCGCGGCTGGGTGTCCACACACGGTCCCCAGCCGCCTGGGGGCAGCCGGGTGTCCATAAACGGTCCCCAGCCGCCCCTATTTCTCCTTGGAACATCCCCCCACACACTTTTCTTAGCCCGGCCTGCTTTAGGCAGCATTGGACGAGCCCACCAGAGAACCAGACTCCTCCGGTGGGCCCTGACTTCTCCATCGGTGGAGTTGAGAGTGCCAAGGTGAGGAGCATGATGATGATGATAGAAGTTAGCATCTGCTATGTTTTCTTTTAATGCAAGTGTAAGTGTGCAGCCTGCCACCCACCCACCCCCAGACTGCAATTCCATACTGCTAGCTTGCACTTGAAATGGGGCCTTTTAGTTTGGAGGAGGCCGAAGCTGGCCACTACCTCATGGCTGCTTCGGCAGCGAGGTATCCATACTCAGTCCCCAGCTGCCCCTATTTGTCCTGGTGTGCCTTATACAAAAGATTAAGTGCATATACCAAAACATTACCTGTGCCCTCCCCAGTGCATTTAGTGGGAAGGAGAGCCAATTCCGCTGTAGTGTGTGCATGCCAAACCCCTGTTCATGGTACATGCGAAGATGCCTCCCACCTTGCACCTGTCGTTGCAGACTTGCAACTATCCCCATTCAAGTCCTTGTCCCAGGGCAGTGTTCAATTGTACCTCTCCCATTCCTTGCAATGCAAGCGCAAGTATGCAGCCTGCCACCCACCCACCCCCAGGCTGCAATACCATACTGCTTGCTTGCACTTTAAATTGGGCCTTTTAGGCATGTGGAGGCGGAATCTGGCCACCACACCATGGCTGTGTCGGCGGCCTGGTATCCATACTCAGTCCCCAGCCGCCTGGTGGCCGGGTGTCCCCGCTTGCTCCCCAGCCTCCAGGGGGTGGCCGGGTGTCCATACTCGGTCCCCAGCCACCCATATTTGTCCCGGTAACCTTTCCCACACTTTTCTTAGCCTGGCCTGCTTTAGGGCAGCATTGGCCGAGTCCACCGGACTATCAGACTCCTCCGGTGGGCCCTGGCTTCTCCACCAGGGGAGTTGAGAGTGCCAAGGTGAGGAGCATGATGAGGATGATAGAAGTTAGCATCTGCTTTGTTTTGTTGTAATGCAAGCGCATGTATGTAGTAGTGGCTAGGCCTGAGGTGGTCAGCGTTTTGGCTGCTACTATCCAAGTTCTATGACTCCCGTTAAAAAAAAGCTTCAGGTGATAAATGATGGGTGAGGTAGTGGCAAAGGAGAAAGAGCAGGAGGAACAGGGACCATTCACATCAATATCAGGCCAGTCAACCAGATATGTCTTGTAGGATATGTTTCTGTAACAAAAGGAGCGGTTCGGCTACACAGTTATAGGGCATACAGTGAGTGCAATGCCTACCAAAAATTTCGAGGCACTCCAATGCCCCTTGGAAATGACATGGAGGTCAGAGGGCGTTAACTAAACCTTTTTTTCCATTTATAGCAACTGGGTCTCCTGTGCACTGTTGGCCTAAGCAGTGAATGGAAGGCTTTCCAAAAATTATGAGGAACTGCAATGCCCCTTACAAGAGCTATGTGTGGCACCCCAGGGGTCTGGTCACCACAGTAATAGAAATATTACGTCGGAGAGCAAGTGGGAGGTTTCCTTGTCAGGATCCCTTAAACATGCAACATCCTCCTGCCCCAGTCCTGGGAGGGGAGAATTCTGCCCTTATAAACTGGATCTGGGGCGGGGTTGAGTGAGTCAGAGAACAGAGAACAGTCAGAGTCAGAGTGAGAGCAAGGGAAAGTAACAGCAAGGAGCTCTGTAGGAGCTAGGAGCTAAAGACCCGGGGCTGGAAGCTGAGCAGAGCTCGCCCTGGCAGAAGACAATAGGAACCGGACACAGGAGTCCGAGGCTGTGAGGACTTATATATCCAGCAGCAGAAACCAGCCGGCAGGGGATTTCAGGTCCTCTGGCCATAGAAGCCCGGAGGCTCAGTCACAAGCAAGGGACCAGCACCGCCGTCGTGGAGCGGAGGCTAACAGAAGGCCCCAAGTCACCAGCCATACGGGTGAGCACTACACGGTACACTCAGTGACGTGGGCTACTTCTACCCGCTTACAGCAAGGTAGCCAGGAAGAGTGCAGACTGACGGGGAGGCCTACAACTCCACCTGGCCAGGGGAATTCCTGCTTGCTCACAGACTGACCAGGCCTCTTATGCTAGCCAGTACTGCCGGGAGGGTCTACCTTATAATCATCAGTAAAGACCCTGAACTGCACTGCAAAGACTCTGAGTCGTTCCTGCTGCGCTCGTGCACCATCACCCCCATCATCCACACTCACTGCCCTGAGGCTATACTCCTCCCGTGGGGAGTTATCCCATTCTCTGCTGCGCACACAACACCAGCCTCAGCAGTCTGCCTCGCAGCAGTAGTACTCCCTGACCGCAATCCACGGGTGGCGCAGTCGAACAATTAACCTCAAAACCTAAGAAAGACTGCCACTGGTTTGACCAGCCTGAGCCACGGGACCGGGTCACCGCCACGGAGACTACAGACCCCAGAGACCCGGCACCGGGTATCCCACACACGTGTACACACGGCCCAGGGGGCGCGTCACATGCAGTACAGCATATTACAAACATAAGTCCCATTATTGGGGAGTGGGTCTCCCATAGTATTTGCTTATGCCTTGCAAGCAAAAGCTGCCAAAAATTAGGACGGAGCAACTTGCAATGCCCCTTACAAGAGCCATGCAGTACAGCATATTACAAACATAAGTCCCATTATTGGGGAGTGGGAGTCCCATAGTATTTGCTTATGCCTTGCAAGCAAAAGCTGCCAAAAATATGGACGGAAGAACTTGCAATGCTGGCACCCTGGTGGTATAGTGGTGGTGGAGGCTGAGGATAAGGAGAAGAAGATAAAACAGCCGAAACGAGGAAGCGTATACCCATGTGTGGGTGTGAAGTGGTGCATGTGAATACACCTCCCGAAATAACACAGTGGATTTGACTTTATGTTACTCTGCTGTCATTTGGTGGTGATGAGAAGTCTGGCCCAATCCAGCCCTTGTTCATTTTGATAAGGGTCAGCTTGTCAGCATTGTCAGTTGACAGGCGAGTGCGCTTATCACTTATAATTCCCCCAGCGGCACTAAAAACACACTCCGATAACACGCTAGCGGCAGGGCAGGCCAGGACCTCCAAGGCGTACAGAGCGAGTTCATTCCAAGTGTCCAGCTTGGATACCCAATAATTAAAAGGCACAGAGGAATCACGGAGGATGCTGGTACGGTCGGCAAGGTACTCCCTCACCATCTTTTGAAACTTTCCACTCCTTGTGAGAGTACCCCGCACCTCAGGGCCTGTAAGCTGAGCGGGTGTCAGAAAACTGTCCCAGAACGTTGACAGTGCTCACCTGCCTCTGCTGGATTGGAGTTGCATCTCTCTCGCCTGTACGCCTTGGTTGGGCAACGAACTGTGACCTCTGCCGCTAGCGTGTTCAGATGGGAATTTTTTTAAGAGTTCTGCAGCAAGGGCCTTCTGGTACTGCCCCATTTTTGTAGACCTCTCCACCTCAGGAATAAGAGAGTGAAAGTTCTCCTTGTAGCGGGGGTCTACAAGTGTCACCAACCAGTAATGACTGTCACCCAACATTTTGACAACGCGAGGGTCACGGTTAAGGCAGCGTAACATAAAGTCAGCCATGCGTGCCAGACTGGTAACGGGCAAGATTTCCGTGTCCTCACCAAGATGACGACTGACCATGCTCTCCTCCTCCTCCTCCTCTTCCTCCTCCCCCCTGTCCTCAGGCCACCCACGCTGAACCGACGGTATGGCACTTGTACAGGTACTACCGTCTACAATGCATGATAGCAGCTCCTGTTCTTCCTTCTCCTCCTCCTCCTCCTCCTCTCCCTCATTGTCCCCCAATGCACGTTGGGATGAGATGAGGCTGGGCTGTGTGTAATCGCCCGCTACGGCTTCTTGATCCATCTCATCATACTCTGGCTGCAATGCCTCCTCTTTAATTCTCTGCAGAGAGCGTTGCAAAAGACAGACAAGTGGGATGCTGACACTAATGATGGCATCATCGCCACTCACCATCTTGGTGGCCTCCTCAAAGTTTGTCAGGATGGTACATATGTCAGACATCCAGGTCCACTCCTGAGGTCTTATGTGTGGAGTCTGACCTGAATATCGACGGCCTTGTTGCAGCTGGTACTCCACAACTGCTCTCTTCTGCTCACAAATCCTTTGCAACATGTGGACGGTAGAGTTCCAACGTGTGGGGACATCACACACCAGTCGGTGTGCCGGAAGCTGCAAACGCTGCTGCAACACAGCAAGGGTGGCGGAAGCTGTAGCCGACTTGCGAAAATGAGCTGACAGGCGGCGTACTTTCACGAGCAGATCTGGCAACTCGGGGTACGATTTAAGAAACCGCTGAACCACGAGGTTAAGCACATGAGCCAGGCATGGTACGTGTGTGATCTCACCTCGCCTCAGAGCCGCCACCAGGTTACGGCCATTGTCACACACGATCATGCCGGGATGTAGGTTCAGCGGTCTCAGCCACAGATCTGCCTGCTCTTTCACAGCTGTCCACAACTCACAAGCAGTGTGAGGTTTATCACCTAAGCTTATGAGTTTCAGCACAGCCTGTTGCCGCTTGGCGGAGGCAGTACTGCAATGCTTCCAGCTTGTAACTGATGTGGTGATATCTGAGATGGAGGCTGAACATGAGAAGGAGGAGGAGGATGCGCAGGAGCTGTACACTGTGGGGGCAACTCTGACTGACATAGGGCCCGCAATCCTCGGTGTGGGGAGGATGTGTTCCGTCCCAAGGTCCGACTGGGTCCCGGCTTCCACTATGTTTACCCAGTGTGCCGTCAGAGAGATGTACCGTCCCTGGCCACAAGCACTTGTCCACGTGTCCGTTGTCAGGTGGACTCTCCCTGTAACTGCGTTGTTGAGGGCACGGCAGATGCTTTGGGACACGTGCTTGTGTAGTGCGGGGATGGCACACCGGGCAAAATAATGTCGGCTGGGGACCAAGTACCGCCGTAAGATTGCGGAAGGATTCCGTCTCCACCAGCCTAAAAGGCAGCATTTCCAACGCAAGCAGTCGTGAAATGTGCGAATTTAGGACTGTGGCCTGTGGGGCGTTAGCTACGAAATTTCCGTTTTCGTTCAAAGGTCTGGGATATGGACAATTGAACACTGCGGTGGGACGTAGACGTGGACGTTGATGCTGTTTCTTGAGAAACTGCCATAACTAGTGAAAACTGAGAGGAGGGGGCATCTTTACATGCAGTATGGACAGGGGATTGCCTTGCACACACAACAGGGGGTTCTATTGCACGCACAACAGTGGAAGAAGCAGTGGTGACACCCGCTGACACTGGTCGTGGACCCTGGGTTTCGCCCCACAAAGTCGGGTGCTTTGCTGCCATGTGCCTGATCATGCTGGTGGTGGTCAGGCTGGTAGTTTTGTCACCCCTGCTGATGCTGGCATGGCAGGTGGAACATATGGCCTTTTTGGGGTTATCAGCAGAGTCTTTAAAAAAATTCCAGACTCTGGAAGACCTACCGCTTGTACTGGCAACGTCCCTCGTGTTGGTGTTACGGGGAACGGTTGCCTGCCTTCTGTCTGCGGCCACCACACTGCTTCGTCCTGCCTGTTGGGGTACTCTGCCTCCCTCCCCCTGTGTGCTGCTGGCCTCACTCTGCATGTCCTCCTTCCACGTTGGGTCAGTAACTAGATCATCCACCACCTCCTCCTCTTCCACTTGCGCACCACGATCCTCCTCCTCACTTCCTGGCAATTGTGTCTCGTCATCGTCCACCTCTTGTGACAGATTGCCAATGTCGACTTCCTGTGGCCGTGGCTGTTCAAATATTTTGGCATCGCAACATGGGATCTCCTCTTCCACCACTTCAAGCGTATCAGGCGAGGGGCCCAAATATGGAAATGGACCAGTGAACAGCTCTTCAGAGTGTCCAAGTGTGGGATCACTTGCTGTCTGACGACACTCGGCATGGTGAGAGGAAGGAGCATCAGGGTGAGGAGGAGTATGCGGTCGAGACTCACGGCTACTAAGAGTTGACCGTGTGGAAGACAGACCGGAGGTGGTGGTGCCCAGGTAACTGGAAGTATTATCTGCTATCCAATTAATAACCTGTTCACACTGATCAGTTCTCAATACTGGTGTTGTTCTGTGCTTCCCTAGTAATTCTGTCAAGAAGTGGGAGCGAGAAGATGTGGCTGTTGGTTGTGGCACATTTTCACCTTGGCCACGGCCCCGTCCTCTGCACGAACCATCACCAGAACGTCCACTTCCACGTCCCTTGCCACGCGCCTTGCCCATTGTAAATGAAGTAAAATAGCTTACACTTGCACTATCAATGGAAAAAGGGTAATAAAGAGTAGATTAGAACCATGGAAGAGGAAAACCACAGTTATTGTTTACTGGGGTATACCACACTTTTTTAAATAGAGATATTTGCGGCTGAACAGTGAGCGACACACTCAAACTGCTTTTTTTTTTAGATACCTAAGGCCCAAAACTGGATAGTACAGCGATTTGACCCGAGGAACTGCGAAACCACACTGGGATGTCGGGCCTACACAAGACTATTTTCAACAGATATATTTTTGTGTCACAACAGTCAGGAGACGCTACTGTTTTTCTTTACGGAAAAAAACACCAAAAGCTGAATAATAGAGATTTTTTACCGTGGGATGGCAAGACCACAGTTATTGTTTACTGGGGTATACCACACTTTTTTAAATAGAGATATTTGCGGCTGAACAGTGAGCGACACACTCAAACTGCTTTTTTTTTAGATACCAAAGGCCCAAAACTGGATAGTACAGCGATTTGACCCGTGGAACTGCGAAACCACACTGGGATGTCGGGCCTACACAAGACTATTTTCAACAGATATATTTTTGTGTCACAACAGTCAGGAGACGCTACTGTTTTTCTTTACGGAAAAAAATACCAAAAGCTGAATAATAGAGATTTTTTACCGTGGGATGGCAAAACCACAGATATTGTTTACTGGGGTATACCACACTTTTTTAAATAGAGATATTTGCGGCTGAACAGTGAGCGACACACTCAAACTGCTTTTTTTTTAGATACCAAAGGCCCAAAACTGGATAGTACAGCGATTTGACCCGTGGAACTGCGAAACCACACTGGGATGTCGGGCCTACACAAGACTATTTTCAACAGATATATTTTTGTGTCACAACAGTCAGGAGACACTACTGTTTTTCTTTACGGAAAAAACTACCAAAAGCTGAATAATAGAGATTTTTTACCGTGGGATGGCAAAACCACAGTTATTGTTTACTGGGGTATACCACACTTTTTTAAATAGAGATATTTGCGGCTGAACAGTTTGCGACACACTCAAACTGCTTTTTTTTTAGATACCAAAGGCCCAAAACTGGATAGTACAGCGATTTGACCTGTGGAACTGTGAAACCACACTGGGATGTCGGGCCTACACAAGACTATTTTCAACAGATATATTTTTGTGTCACAACAGTCAGGAGACACTACTGTTTTTCTTTACGGAAAATATACCAAAAGCTGAATAATAGAGATTTTTTACCGTGGGATGGCAAAACCACAGTTATTGTTTACTGGGGTATACCAGACTTTTTTAAATATATAGATTTGCGGCTGAACAGTGAGCGAAACACTCAAACTGTTTTTTTTTTAGATACAAATGGCCCAAAATGGATAATACAGAGGTTTGAACCGTGGAAGTGCAAAACAACACTTCTGTTTCTCTAGCCTACACCAGACTATTTTCAACAGTTATATTTGTGTCTGAAAAATCAGAGACACACTTTTTTTTTGGGGGGGGGGGGGGGACACACTAAAAGGTTAATAAGACGGGTATTTGTACAGTGTGAAGGAGGAAAAAAAACGGAGGATTTAGATAAAAAAAAAGGATTTTTCCTGGCCCCCGACACCTGGTGCTAAGTCCAGCAATTTCAGCAACAGGAGCACACAGGACTGTAATGCAGCGTTTGCTGGTATAACCACTGTGTCTCCTATACAGCCTGCCTGCCTGGTATCTGGGATGGATATTAGTCCTGAAAAGGACTGTTTGTTTGTTCTGGCAGCCTTTACAGACCCTACACTAACTATTTCACAGTTTATATCTCTCCCTAAATCAGCAGCGCTGTCCCTACACTGTCTAATCCGGAGCGACTGTGTCCAAGATGGCGGCGCCCGGTTTTAAATACTCGAGGTGACGCTGTGCGGCCAGCCAATCACTGTAATGCCCACAACCAACATGGCTGCAGCATTACAGTGACTGGCTGGCAATCCATGCATGTTCATTGGCTCTGTAAAAAGCGTCAAACATGCAGGGCGGAGACCCGAGCTCCCGCCCGAGTAACCCGGAAATGCTCGGTGCTCGCCAAACATCCCGAGTAGCGTGATGCTCGGGCGAGAACCAATCAGTGTCGAGCATGTTCGCTCAACACTAATCATGATCAATAAATATATACGTTTTTTAGTTGCAACATAACATAATTTTATATGTACTATGGTAAAGCACCTTGCTCAGCCCTCACAGAGGCAGACACAGGAAAACACGTCTTGGGTTAACTTCCTGGAGGTTTAGTGGGATATCGCATAAACCTCAGCAGAGTTCCGCAACATAAACACGTCCTATACGGAATAACGAAAAATAGAAAGATAAAGTATAGAATAGTCCATAGGTGAGCGGGGTTTCGCCCGCTCCGGGTAGCACAATTAAATATCACCAAACACAACTCCTTCTGTGGCTTCTACACACACTGCCTGGAGACTTCCTTCTCCAGACCACAACAAAAAAAAAAAACAGTGACTAAGTATTTAACTGCTCCCAGCCACACCCTCGAGGTGGAGATGTGGTGATTAGGCGTCCCACCCGTCTCTCACCTAATCACAAAGAACCAGACTCAAGATGGCGGTTTAACCTCTTCAGCATGTAACATGCTAAAGAAACTATAGGTCTCTAGCCTCAGTGAAATATATCTCCCCTCACATAGTTCACCAGTGACTCTGTCACTATATGAATTACTTTTTAGTACCCATATGTATGAAATGAATCTCATTTATTAATTTTCATGAATTTCTGTCATATTTTTTATTCATGTTACTTAGTATGCAGTAAATATTGTACATACTTGTTAACACTGTATATATCTTAGCTTCACTACAACTATTGCAATGTTTTAAATTTTAAAATATACCGGCAAAATGGTGATTTAACCCGCGTTCAAAACCTGCTTTGTATAGTTATCTGACGAAGGCTCCGGTCTTCAGTTTGTATCTATTGCATTTACTGTACAATAAAAGAATAGCTTTTAAGAAACCATCCAGCTAAAGCTTTTTTATGCAAAGTGAACAGTGCACAGTGTCACCCTGATACACCAGCAATTTATTAGTATGGGTTGGTAAAACATGGCATTTTATTAGTGCTTACTAACTCCAAGCTCTTCTCTATTTCCCATTTATTTCCTCTTTATTTGTTTTTTTGCCATATCAAAAGAAAATGCCATAAATGTGACGCGCCCCTGGGCCTGTGTCGCGCTGCGTTGCGCACGCGGGAGCTTACCCGGAGCCGGATCTCTTGAGGGTTGTAGTCTCGTGGCGGTGACCCGGTCCGTGCCCAGGGAGTCAAACTGAGCGGCGATGTAACAGCGGTAGATGTAGGACGACTACGCCACCCGTTGAATGCAGCTATGGAGCTGCCGCTACAGGACAGTCCGCTGAGGCCGGTGGATGGATGGTGCAGCGTAGATGGTATAACCCCCAACGGGAGGGGTATGGCCTCAGGGCAGCAGATGTGGATGATGGGGGTAGCAGGAACCACTCAGAGACGGTGCGGTGTAATTCAGGGTCTTTACTGGTAACAACGATAGACCCTCCCGGAGTACTTGCTAGTGAACGGGGCCTGGTCAGTTCTTGAGCAGATGGGATCTCCCCTGGCCAGGCGGAGTTGTAGGCCTCCCAAACTGACTGTACTCTTCTGGCTACCTTGCTAGAAGCGGATATAAGTAGCCCACGTCCCTGAGTGTACCGTGTGGTGCTCACCCGTATGGCCGGTGACTCGGGGCCTTCTAATGGCTTCCGCTCCACGATGGCGGTGCTGGTCCCACGCGTGTGACCGTGCCTTCGGGTTTCTGGGCCTGAGGACCTGAAATCCCCTGCCGGTCGGCTTCTGCTGCTGGGTAAGAGTTAGTCCCCACAGCCTCGGACGCCGGATCCGGTAAGAAAGCTTCTCAGTCAGGGCGAGCTCTGCAGCTGCCAGCCCCTGACTCGTAGTAGTATTGCTTCTGCTGTTTCTTGTCTCTACTCTCCTTGACTGACTAACCCTGCCTCAGCCCAGGGTTTATACAGGGGAAGTTCTTCCCCTCCCAAGACTGGGCAGGAGGTGTGGCATGCACAGGATCCCTGACCAAAGGACCTCCCACCTGCTCTCAGACATAACATTACATTACTGTGGAAAACCAGACCCCTGGGGTGCCACAAATGTATCCTATATTTTAAGATATTCTCCAAGCATTTGATGTTGATGACTGATTAATATCAGATTGGTGGACAGTCCGAAATCCAGCATCCAAATCAATCAGCTGTTATTTGCTCCATAAGTGGCCGGATGTAAAGATTGAACGGAGGTTCTCTACTTGAAGTAGAAATGTTTTAACAATTCATACTGTAGGTTGTATTTTCATGCTGAAAAAGACACAATGAAAAAACAGCACCAAACATAATATGAGATTTTCCCATTGAAATCATTAGGAAACTTATTCAAAGAGTATTTTAAGAGATTTATGTAGATTTTTGAGCAGAATATTCTTCAAATCTACATAAAAAAATATCATGACCGAAAGTGTTGACACCCTTGAAATTTTACAACTTTGCATTGCATAAATATTTTGTAACACCCCCGTAATATATAGTGTAACTGGAGGAGTAACAACTATTCATTCAGTGCACACATATTTTATATTATGCAATGTAGAAATACAGTGCTGCTGTGCATTGCTTGTGGATTTAGTGACAGCTACATTATTACATATGAAAGTCGATGAATGCTATATCACAAGTCATCAAGCACTTGCACACAATTCTGTGTGGAAGACACTGTGGAAGTAAATATTCTTCATAGCGAAGCACATGAGGCAGCTGGCAAAAGACTGCAGGGAAAATGACATCATTTCAGATTTTTAGGACTAATCATTTAACTGGATTAGCCCCAAAGTGCTGTGTCTAAAACCAGCTTCCCTGTCTCTTTATGCACTCCAGATGAAACACATTAGCAAAAATATGGCAAGGGACATTCACAATGCACTGTTCTACACTCTCAGCATTTTCCTGTAAATCTGCAATTAGTCTGAAGGGCCTTGGTAAATTAGGCCTCTTGATAAATGAAGCAGCACCTAGACAGGTTTCAGATTTATTGGATCTTAGATGTCCTGCTGTCCAGGAAGCCCTGGCTGCATGGCACTGGAAGGACCAAGAGAATGAGAAGACAAAAAAGGAAAAAAAATCCAATCAGCAGTGAGCGGCATCGTAAACGCAGTCGAGGGAAAGAATACTCAAAGCTGCTGACTGATTAGTTTTCAAAGTTCTGCCAGCAATGCTTTAGGCATAAATTCAAGAGTAAAAATGTGATAAAACGTGAAGCCAAAAAAATATTCTAAGTGTTTCTAATAAAAGCAAATTGAAATATAATTTTACTAAAATAAAGCACAAATGTCCTGGAGCTAGGTAATCAAAAGACATGAGTCGCAAAGATAGTGTCACTTTGGCCTTGGTTATTACAAGCCTCCATGCACACCCTGCAGCAAAGTTTACTAGCATCACTTCAAACATAAGGATTTGTCTGTCCATTCGCTAGAGCACATGTCAAATGAACGAATCTGCTACCAGGATGAAATACGAAAGCAGGTTTTGCTGCCTTTGCTCAACATTCAGGAGATCTGCTCTCACATTTCTTTTCTTTTTTTATCATAACTGAGAACAGATCCTAGCACAAAGTAAAAGGGGAATATTCTACACATTTCTTTAGAGAGTATTTTTTATACTAGGATATGTTCCCACAAAAAGAACCAATGTGAAGGTAGTCTAACATTCAGACAATTATTACTTTTATAGGGAATCTATTACGTTCAATATGTCTTCTGATTTACAATATCATTTTATAGAACAAGAGCAAATGAGCAAAATGACTTGTATATTTTTCATTTAAGCCCTTGCTCATTGAGGGTTTAGGGGTCCAGCAGGCTAAATAGGCGCAACTACTGGACTCCTAAGCAAAAAATAAGCAGGAATTTAAATCAAGATACTAGCCATACTGAATGTTTCTATACAAAATTATAAATCAGTCTGCTCAGTTCATGTTGCTTTATAGAATGATGCAATGGCAGCAGTGGCGTACCGCCAATGGCGGCAGACCACGCCACTGTTATGGGGCCCATGCCAAGAAGGGGGCCCGGGAGCCGGGAGGTCCCCAAACAGCGTGGGAACCAGGAGGATAGGTGAGTATTGGGGGGGAGGGAGGTTGCGGCGGTGAAGGAGCGAGCACACACAGTAGCCGCTGCTGCAGCTACCTCGTGTGCCCGCTGCTAAAGGGACATGAATATTCCCTCTTCTCTACTCCCATGGGCGTGGAGAAGAGGGAATATTTATTCTCTTAAGTAGCGGCCAAGGAGGAGCGCTGAGTCGCAGCTCCTGCTGTCAGTGCCCTCCGCTAAAGAGAAAGCATATTCACACTTCCCCATGCCCATAGTCCAGGCATGGAGAAGCGTGAATGTGCCAGCGGCAGCAGCAGCTCACCTCGGCTTCTGAGAGTGCGCGTTGCTCAGATGCCGACATGAGCTGTAGCTGACAGGACTCAGCGCTGGAGCAGAGGTGAGGAAGGAAGGTGAGTATAATTGTTTATTATTTTATGTGTGCAGTGATTGGGGCCTTACATAGTAGGATTGGGGAATGAGGAGGCCACACATACCAGGATTGGGGGGATTGGGGAGGCCACACATACCAGGATTGGGGGATGAGGAGGCCATACATACCAGGATTGGGGGGGGGATTGGGGAGGCCACACATACCAGGATTGGGGGAGGGATTAGGAAGGCCACACATACCAGGATTGGGGGATGAGGAGGCCATACATACCAGGATCGGGGGGGGGATTTGGGAGGCCACACATACCAGGATTGGGGGGGGATTCGGGAGGCCACACATGCCAGGATTGGGGAGGCCACACATGACAGGATTGGGGGGGATTGGGGGGGGATTGGGGAGGCCACACATACCAGGATTGGGGGGTATTGAGGAGGCCACACATACTAGGATTGTTGGGGATTGGGGAGGCCACACATATCAGGATTGGGGGACTGGGAAGGCCACACATATCAGGATTGGAGAGGCCACACATACCAGGATTGGGGGACTGGGAAGGCCACACATACCAGGATTGGGGGACTGAGAAGGCCACACATACCAGGAATGGGGGATTGGGGAGGCCACACATACCAGGATTGGGGGACTGGGAAGGGCACACATACCCGGATTGGGGAGGCCACACATACCAGGATTTGGGGACAGGGAAGGCCACACATACCAGGATTTGGGGATTGGGGAGGCCACACATACCAGGATTGGGGGATTGGGGAGGCCACACATACCATGATTGGGGGATTGGGGAGGCCACACATACCAGGGTTGGGGAGGCCACACATACCAGGATGGGGGATGAGGGGGTGCCACACATACCAGGATGGGGAAATTTACCAATAGCTGCTGCATTTCTCACCCTAGGCTTATACTCAAGTCAATACGTTTTCCCAGTTTTTTTGTGGTAAAATTAGGGGCCTCGGCTTATACTCGGGTCGGCTTATTTAAAATATATGGTATTTTAAAATCAGTGAGTACGTGGTGCCCATAATACTGCAGGACTGTGGGGTGCATTATACTATATGGGGGCTGCATTTTACCCTATGGGGTGTGTAATATACTGTATGGAGGACTATGGGGAGTGCATTATATTCTATGGAGGACCATGGGAATTTCATTATACTATATGGAGGATTATGGGGGGCGCACTATACTACGTATATGGAGGATTATCGGTGGTGTATTATACTCTATGGAAGGCTGTGGAGCCATTATAATATTTTGAAGGCTACGTGGGGGGCCATTATACAGTATGAAAGAAATTATACAGTGTGAAGGGTTGTGTGAGGTCCATTATACTGTTTGGAGGGCTCGTGCGGGCCATTATACTGTATGTAGGCACATTATAGTGTATGGAGAGCTTTGGGGGTCACAGTTGGGGGATTATACTGTGTTGGGGTCACCATACTTTGCCTTGGGAGTTCAGGTGGAGTACAATAGGGTCATTATACTGTGCATGTGGAGGTTAATGTGGAGGAATGCACCATGGGGGAATCATACTGTGTTTGGGGTGCACTTTTGTTGGAATCACACTTTATGGGGGCAATGACTGAGGAATATAGGACTTCAGCAAGAGGAAAATTACTGTGCAAAGGCTGGAAAGTTGTGAGATATGCTCTTCTGTGACACAGACAAATATTTATTTATTTTTTGTGGGGCGGGGGCACAATTAGAACTTCTGCTATGGGGCCCCATGATTCCTATGTATGCCCCTGGCTGGTAGGTTGCATAGTATTTTTACGACAACAGGTTGAAATTAATTTAAAGAACCTTAAGGCCTCATTCACACATCCGTGTTACACGTATGTGTTCTATACGTTTTTTATGGAAAGAACACCTGCACATTACAATCTATGGTGCTTTTCACATGTCAATTTTTTTCACAGACTGTATGTCAAGGCAAAACACAATGTCTGTTTTTCTCCAGTATCATCCCTGTACATCCGTGTGCTGTCTGTATGTAACATTGCAAAGGAGAGAAGAAGCTTTGTAATTTATTTATTTATTTTTTTGTTTATTTATTGATGACTGATGGTAAAAACGGACACACAGGCCAAAAACTGATGACACACTGATGGTAAAAACGGACATGGACCATACACTGATGACACACTGATCCAAAACACTGGATAACACTGGTACCATTGGGTACCATTTTTTCACATACATGTTTAAACACGGATGTGTGAATAAGGCCTAATGTATGTGTTCTTTGGGCAAGGATTTCAAAAAGCCTAACTCCATTTTACCCCCAGTAGATACTGTGGGTGAAGTTAAGCAATGCTTACACTGCATCTTCTGTGTAAAGCTTGGGTCACACCAGCGTATTTTCTCTCATCCGAAAGATTCGGGTCAATTATGCCAATCACACTCTGATCAGAGTGTGATCATAGTGTGATCCAATTTTCTTGAATCAGGAGAAGATGGAAAAAAATAATTCTCCATCTACTCCATTGTGTCAGTCCGTGGAAATTGGTGTGCACTCAGATGTCATTAACTTGCATGGCCGAGTATGATCCAATAATCAGATCCAACTCGGCATGCTGCAAGTTTTTCATCGGGCCGAATCGGTCCGAGGAAAAAATCAAACATATGCACGGTTCTGTAGAATAATATTGGTCTGAAAACACAGTCGTCTGCACGAGCTCTAAAATTAATGTACTGTATATACCGAGAAAGTTTCCAAAGTGTATGTTAAAGAGGACCTTTCAGCAATTTTTTCATGTTCAACTGGAGACACGATATAATGGTGGTTGCAGAGTAGAAAAAATGTTGTTTTTTTTATTTTTATTTAATCTCTGTGAAGATATTAGCAATCAAGGTATTTGTCAGTTAATTTTAGTTAAGTCCAAGTTGGTGTTATTAGACAGTTTTCACTGGGGTTGAGTACTTCTTTCCTTTGTAAGATCCTGAGCAATCATAAGCAAGCAGCAACACATCAGAAAAAGAACCCACAATAGCAGGTTTATCAGGGTGTAAAATGTAAGGATACAGCTCTAACTTGCTGGTCTAATCTGCATAATAAGGATGTGCAGATTAGACTAGTTTAACTCCCATCACATACCCTTCTAACAACTTTCCTCCTCCCATAGCACTGTCAGTTTCCCCACTCTGCTTGCCTGGAGATGAGTCACATTTATGTCTGTTTTGCTCACAACATCTTGTAATCCCTTTGCAGTGAGAGCAGAGCTGGGTATCATTTTATCTCACATGAGTAGCTTGTTGTGCTCTCACTGCAAAATGATTACAAGCTGCCTTTAGTACAACAGACATAAAGGTGACTCATTTCCAGACAGGCAGCATGGGGAAAGGGCAGTACAACAGAGAAGATAGTGCTCGAGAGGAGGAGAGCTTATATAAAGGTTTGTAATGTGACACAACTAAACTCAGCTGTGATTCCTCTCCCACACATGGACCTTAACTGAAGGTGTTACATTTGTGCTCTAATCTCCCAGCACTTTCTAATTATGCAGAAGGTTAGACCAGGAGATCAGAGCTGTATCTTTACATCTCACACCATGAAAAAACCTAATCTATGATCTGGAAGTCCTCTTTTTCTGACGCCTGCTTATTGTTGGGCAATTCATGCAAGGAGAAGATGTACAGTGGTGGCCAAAAGTATTGGCACCCCTGCAATTCTGTCAAATAATACTCAGTTTCTTACTGAAAATGATTGCAATCACAAATTCTTTGGTATTATTATCTTCATTTAATTTGTCTTCAATGAAAAAACACAAAAAGAATTGTCCTAAAGCCAAATTGGATATAATTCCACACCAAGCCTAAAAAAGGGGGTGGACAAAAGTATTGGAACTGTTTGAAAAATCATGTGATGCTTCTTTAATTCGTGTAATTAACAGCACCTGTAATTTACCTGTGGCACCTAACAGGTGTTGGCAATAACTAAATCACACTTGCAGCCAGTTAACATGGATTAAAGTTGACTCAACCTCTGTTCTGTGTCCTTGTGTGTACCACATTGAGCATGGAAAGGAAAGAAGACCAAAGAACTGTCTGAGGACTTGAGAAACCAAATTGTGAGGAAGCATGAGCAATCTCAAGGCTACAAGTCCATCTCCAAAGACCTGAATGTTCCTGTGTCTTCCGTGCGCAGTGTCATCAAGAAGTTTAAAGCCCATGGCACTGTGGCTAACCTCTCTAGATGTGGACGGAAAAGAAAAATTGACGAGAGATTTCAATGCAAGATTGTGCGGATGGTGGATAAAGAACCTCGACTAACATCCAAACAAGTTCAAGCTGCCCTGCAGTCCGAGGGTACAACAGTGTCAACCCGTACTATCCGTCGGCGTCTGAATGAAAAGGGACTGTATGGTAGGATACCCAGGAAGACCCCACTTCTTACCCGAGACATAAAAAAGCCAGGCTGGAGTTTGCCAAAACTTACCCGAGAAAGCCTAAAACGTTTTGGAAGAATGTTCTCTGGTCAGATGAAACAAAAGTAGAGCTTTTTGGGAAAAAGCATCAACATAGAGTGTACAGGAAAAAAAAAAGAGGCATTCAAAGAAAAGAACACGGTCCCTACAGTCAAACATGGCGGAGGTTCCCTGATGTTTTGGGGTTGCTTTGCTGCCTCTGGCACTGGACTGCTTGACCATGTGCATGGCATTATGAAGTCTGAAGACTACCAACAAATTTTGCAGCATAATGTAGGGCCCAGTGTGAGAAAGCTGGGTCTCCCTCAGAGGTCATGGGACTTCCAGCAGGACAATGACCCAAAACACACTTCCAAAAGCACTATAAAATGGTTTGAGAGAAAGCACTGGAGACTTCTAAGGTGGCCAGCAATGAGTCCAGACCTGAATCCCATAGAACACCTGTGGAGAGATCTCAAAATGGCAGTTTGGAGAAGGCACCCTTCAAATATCAGGGACCTGGAGCAGTTTGCCAAAGAAGAATGGTCTACAATTCCAGCAGAGCATTGTAAGAAACTCATTGATGGTTACCGGAAGCGGTTGTTCGCAGTTATTTTGGCTAAAGGTTGTGCAACCAAGTATTAGGCTGAGGGTGCCAATACATTTGTCCGGCCCTTTTTTGGAGTTTTGTGTGAAATGATCAATGATTTGATTTTTGCTTCATTCTCTTTTGTGTTTTTTCCTTGCAAGCAAATTAAATGAAGAGAATAATACCAAAGAATTTGTGATTGCAATCATTTTCAGGAAGAAACTGAGTATTATCAGACAGAATTGCAGGGGTGCCAATACTTTTGGCCGCCACTGTACATGGCCCAAGTGAAAATTATCTAATAACACCAACTTTGACTTAACAAAAATTAACTAATTAAGTGTGAAATGCTTTGATAGATAATACATCTGCAAAAGGGATGCAAAATCCAAAAATGTTTTATTCTGCTCTGCTGCCATTATTTCATCATGTGTTCAGTTCAGCATGAAAAATTTGATGAATTTTATTCACATAAATAAGGCCAAAAGTGTGTCCTTCATGGCAGCATACATATTTTTCCTGGATTGCATAGAGTACTATACTATACCATTCTATTCAGAGTTACCTCACAAAAAATTATACATGGCAGTATAAATTGTTTTAACATGATTATGGGTGACAGGTGCCTCTGTATGGCATCCATTATTTGTAACATGTAGGTTTTTTCCAGAACATATGTCAATCACCAGAAATGCAGTTAGAACAAAGCCTTACATATTCAAAGTATATTCGCGTACAAGAGTAGAGTAAAGCGACTACAGCAGTATACGCAGCTCAGGCACAGGACCGTATTCTTATGACAGTCTAAAAAGTATATATATTTGGGTGATTTCCAGCAAACTTGCTAAAAGCTGCACACTTCTTGTAATAAATTTGGCAATAATAAAATGTATGCGTGCCATGAACTATAACCAGGCATAGATTTGTGACAAAATATGCACCATGTTTTGTCTTTCTACTCATTAAAATCCATACCTACTCACTGATAACCCTGTCCACTTTTCTTTGCTTAGAAAGGGTAGAAGGAGATCTAGGATTTCCTGCACGAGGGGCAAAGGTTAAGTTTGGAAAAACCCACCACCCCCTTCTCTTAAGCTTAAATGGGTTTTCCAATGAACATGGAACATTTTAATTTATAGATCTTGAAATAAAAATAAGTTCCACAATTGGAAGTGTTTAATTTTTTTTTCCAGTGCTGAAATAATCTTAATATTTTCCCCTGCTTTCCACTGTGTATTAGCGGTAATCCGATACTAGCTTGTCTGTATACTCTTTTGCTTCCTCCCCTGGCCAGGAGATGTGATATGATCAGACCATGTTCTTGAACTGTCAGTAGAGATGAGCGGTGTTCGAATCGAACTGTTCGCCAATCTCAAATTCGAGATGTTTTGGGCGGTGTTCGAGCCGTTCGGCGAACACGAACGATTTGAAAAAAATCCGGCTGTTCGAGGTTATGTTCGATAACTGTTCGTGCACCCAAATCGTAACTGGATTTTTTCACAGTAATGCTGATAATCAATGTTAATACACAGTTTGAGTGTACAGCGGGGCGGGGGGAGGGGAATGGGATGGATCTCTGCAGAAATAATGAAGATCTCCATTTTTTTTTCTCTTTCCTGCATTTACAGTGGGGAGGTGCAATCTGTCAGCCTATCAGCAGTGCACACACGGAGCGAAGTGCTTTTTTTCACACAAGCAAGGGCATGTGTCATTGGCAGTTTATGTCACATGTCCTCGCCCTATAAGACCCAGCCATTTTCCCCGTCGCCACCATTTTCTCACTGCTGCAGCTGAGTGTTAGATGGCACTGCTGCTGCTGTTAGCGCTATATTGTGTAACTGAATTGCAAGCGAATTTTCTCTTAAATAGACAGAAAGGTTTAGGGAGTAGGGACTAGTTTTTAATTGCAGCCCTTTTGAGGGCTAGGTTACAGCAGTTCCTAGCACTTTTAGCAGGCAGGTCTGTGCTCTTAAATCGACAGATAGGTTGGGAGTAGTGACTAGTTGTAATTCCAGCTCTTTTGAGGGTTAGGTTACATCAGTTCCTATCACTTTTTGACAGGCAGGTCTGTGCCAGTGCTGTGCAAATGATTTTCACAGCATTTGGCTAAATCTAGCTAAGCAAATCCTTTTGGGCCTCTTGCAGTGTGTGTTAGTCAGTGGAGTAGCCTATCTGTGTTGCAAGCTACACCACCTGTGTATGTAATACAAATGTTTTACTGCACCTAGCCAAGTAAAACCTTTTGGGCCTGTAGCAGTGTGTGGTACTCAATCTATTAGGCCATTTATACCAAGCTCCACCAGCTTTGAAATTAATAATAATTTTTAGCTGCATCTTGCCTGTAAAATAATTTTGGGCATATTAGCAGTGTGTGGTACTCCTTCTATTAGGCCATCTATACTAAGCTCCACCAGCTTTCAAATTACTAATAATTTTTAGCTGCAACTAGCTGGGAAAATCATTTTTCTTCCCAATAGTGGTAGCAATAGAAATATGGGGCGCGCGCCTGGCTAACAAAAATATACATTTCATAACAAAAAACACCAGCCTAGCGCACTGCATTAATAAGATGGCATCCTCGTCTCTCCCAGTGCTAGGCCTACTACGCTGGCTAGCATTCCTGTGCCTAAAACACAATGTATGGGTCCGTGCTAGCCACGATGCTGAGGGTTCTAAAGCTGCTGCTAACGCTTTATCACAATTCAATTGGCAGATTTTCACAGAGCTCCTCCCCAACGCCCACCCATCGGGCAACAGTTGCCCACCCTCCCTATGGGATCTAGTGGCGAATAGTTGATGCCATTAATCAGAGCGTCAGTTGCCCCGTCGACGTGGCAAGCATACGGTAAGGCATGGGAAGAGTGGACAAGACTAGTAGCAGGCAGACGGGTTGACCAATGTGAACAAGCCAGATTACAAGTCACCATAGAATTTCTCCACCAGCTAATGATGAGGGGCATATCAGGGGCGTCAGCGCAGCGGTGGCTGACCGGAGTAGCATTTCACTTCCAACTACTGAATTGGGGACATGTGACAAAGAGATTCATCATCAGACAATCCATAAAAGGGTGGAAAAGGGCTCAGCCAAGTCAGGAGTGTAGACGTCCGGTCCCGTGTCACTAAAACTGATTTCTCACATCATATCCCTAACACCATTAACATGACACTCACAATTTGAAGCAACACTACTGTCTACTGCATTTGCGATCACCTTCTTCGGGGCGCTATGCATAAGCGAATTAGTCCCTCAATCCAAAATTACCACCAGTGGAGGCTTATTACACCAGGACGTAGTCATAGCCAATAATGCAATACGTCTACGCATATGCTAATCGAAAACGGCTCCAGCGGGCAGTGGCACTTGGGTACTTCTACAACCCACAAACGGTACACTGAGTCGGGTAACAATAGTAAAAACATAAATAACCATCAGATGGTTAATTCTTAAGTAATTTCTTCCTATCACACATTGATGGAATGCCATTATCAAGATACCAGTTCCAAGCTATATTTAATAAATGCATAACATCGGCAGGGAACCACCCCAAAGATTATGGGACACACTCATTCCGCATAGGCGCGGCCACGGAAGCAGCAAGAGCAGGACTGTCACAAATGGAAGTTCAGAGGATAGGGAGATGGCGATCCACGTGTTTGGCGAGATACATAAGATCGGACTTGTTATCCTAACGTGGTTTGTTTCTTTTACAGGTGACTCTAAGCCAACAGTGTGGGTGATTAGCCACTCGTATATATATTGGGCAGAAAAAATGGTGAAAGTCCGCCCAGGCTGAAGGAAATTAGAGTTTTATAACACATATTTCAACTGGAGAGGTATTAGAGGCCTGCTATGGCCACAGGTACTAATGGAGGTAATCAAGGTAGGGAGAGAGGCAAGAGGTCCGGTCATCTTAGTTATACAGGCCGGGGGAAACACAAGAGCGCATAACTAATGGAAAGAATGAAACTAGACACTGAGCGCTTCAGAGAATTTTTCACAAAACTAACTATAGTATTGTCAGAGATTGTGCCGATAGCGGTATGGCAAGGTGCGCGAGACATCACGGCCATCGAACGGACAAGGCGGGTAATAAATATTCGGATGGCAAAATTTAGAAGAGACAGAGGCGGTGTAGTGATACGACACCGACAACTGGAAGGAGATAAAGCAGGCCTCATACGGCCCGACGGTGTTCACTTAATGGATATTGGACTGGACATATTCCTGTCAGGACTCCAGGACAGAGTGGAACAAGCGTTAAGAGTGATGGATGGGGGTCAGAGTCCTGCATACGAGTACGCAGGATCCTCTGTGGCCTGGAAATAGAAAGGACATGTTGGAGAGTTACACTTGTTGGCCAACTTGCCGGTGTGGAGACCCAGGGCATGCTGCAACAAGCAGAATTATTTTAGAAATAAAATGCCTTTCTAATGGAATGAGTATAAAGAGATAATAAAGCTGTGACTGAACCTCACCCATCCAGTTGTAAGAGTTACATTATTGTATTGTCATGGAAAGGGGGGCGGTAGGGGGGCTGAGCGTCTGGGTTTGGTTGGGGGTCCCCACAATCTGCCTAGGCTAGATGCATTTAAAAATTCTTATTAGATACACAGGCGGTGCAGCTTGCTTCGCAACTGAGCTGCTACGCCCAAAGTATTGCCTAGGCTAGATGCAGTTAAAAATTCTACGCTGACTAGCAGACACTGAAGCTTTGGAGCAGACCACTGAGTAAATAGCTCTTCAGACTCAACCATCTGTGCTACCCAAAGCCATAGTGTATGTAGTTTCTTACAGTTAAAAGAGGGGGGGAGGCGACCCAACCCACCTGGAATTGACGATGCCAACGTCACGTAAAACACAGCAAGGGGACTCCAAAAAGAGTCTCCATTTTTTCCAAAAATTGTGGCACAGACACCACTTAAGTGGCATCAATTGCCCCAGAGTTGCTTAAAACGGTTGGTGAGGTGATTTTACCAAATCCTCAAGCTTTTAGTCTCCCCAGGATGACACAGGGGTAGAAAAGTCCTTGCAGATCCATGATTTGTTCATCTTTATGAACGTGAGTCTGTCTACATTCTCAGTGGACAGCCGCATGCGCTTTTCTGTCAGCACACCACCAGCAGCGCTGAACACACATTCAGAGAGAACGCTGGCTGCAGGGCATGACAAGATCTCCAAGGCGTGAGTGGCGAGCTCCGGACATTTTTCCAGATTGAAATCCCAAAATGAGCAAGGGTCCAGTGACACAGTCATGGCTTCGATGTTCACTTGGAGATACTCCTGTACCATCCATTCTAGGCGTTGACTATGTGTCAGACTTCTTGTCTCCTGTGGCCTTGCAATGAATGATCTAAAAAAGTCGTGAAATGATTACACAAAATTGCTGTTACCAGCAGATACTGTGTTACTGTTACGGTTTGAGCGATGAAGACTCGACTGTCCCATGGTTTGCAAGTTAGAACTGTGAGATTCACTTCGTGCACCACTGGTGTTTTGTTGAAAAGCACATGTAAGATTCTGCAACAGCCTCTGCTGATACTCCTGCATGCGTGAATCCCTTTCTATGGCAGGAATTATTTCGGCAAATTTACTTTTGTACCGGGGATCTAAGAGTGTGGCAACCCAGTAGTCGGGATTACTTTGAATTCTGACAATCCAAGGATCATGTTGCAGGTAGTGCAGCAAGAAGGCACTCATGTGTCTTGCGCATCCAGGAGTCCTTGTTGTGTTGGTAGCGAGGTAAGAATCATGCTTCCTTCCTCTGCCCTCTCCCCCCAACCTCACACAACAGAAATGTGATCAAGGTCTCCCTCATCTGATGAGTCTTACATGCCCATCGCCAGTTCGTCCTCCACTTCTTCCTCGGCTCCTGCACCTTCCTCAACAGTTTGGCTGCTACCATGCGCCCTGGTTAATCCCTCTCCCCCACCCTCCCATGCCTGCCGCCTTGGTGCTGCCGACCGTCTGGACCTTGGAGATGTTATCCCTTCCGCATACGACTCCTCCTCTACTTCCTCCACCTCCTCTTGTCCCACCACCTCACTCTGAATTCTGTTTAACGTGTGCTCCAGCATGTAAATCACCGGAATAGTCATGCTGATAATGGCATCGTCAGCACTAAACATCTTCGTCGCCATTTCAAAACTGTGCAGAAGGATGTGTGGTGCCCCTGAGGGTTCAGTCGCCACAAAGGTACTGCATCTCACCCAGAGGTGTGGTATCTCACCCTCAGGTAAGGAAGGAGTATAGCTCAGGACCCTAACACCTGCATCCAACACATACCCGCAGTGGGGGTAGGGCGAGATTGCTCCTAAGGGAGAGCACAGTCCCAGGTCCCTAGCTGGTGGGAGGGTACTATGTAGTGGGTGTGGGTGGAGAAAGCAGCTTAGGGGAACACATGAGAGGGAGAGTATAAATAGGAAGCCATCTTAGAAAGGGCAAGCCAGTCAGAGGAGGAGAAGTGACAGGAGCAGAGGCTCTGCATGAGCTTTGCTCCAGAGGCGGGCCTAGCCTGGGAGACCCAGGACTGAAGGAGAGAAGAGAGGAGTGGGAGCAGGAAGGCTCTAGGAACCGAAGGGACCCTAGGGGTATGGGCCATGCAGAAGGCCACCCGTACGCCCGCTGCTATCAGAAGGTAGAGGGGTCAGGCCAGATAAGGGGACAAATATTACAAATAACACGAGTTGGGTCATCCTTATCGATCTGAAAAAATGCCCAGGCTATGCAAGGCTTAGAGCCCATGCGACCTGAAGAGCCACCACAACTTGTGGTCAGAGGCAGAGTTGTGGTAGAGGGTGCAGTTGTTGACGTGCTTCCAGTACTCCGTCTCTGTCCAGGAAGGCGCAACATAACCTCGTCGTCAATAGCATCTGTGACGCCCAGCTGCGCTTGGT
The DNA here is from genome assembly GCF_046119375.1 of Phyllobates terribilis. Classification (NCBI taxonomy): domain Eukaryota; kingdom Metazoa; phylum Chordata; class Amphibia; order Anura; family Dendrobatidae; genus Phyllobates; species Phyllobates terribilis. The sequence goes on along the minus strand of NW_027362761.1, from coordinate 102,291,682 downwards.
ATCACAGATCCTAGAAGAGTGCATTGATGGAATCCTCTACAAGAGGCCCCCATTAACATTCACACATCTTCATCTTCCACCTCAGACCAGCAGAGGGAGCCCGTTAGGGATATAAATAGGGAAGGTGGAGCAAGGCTGTTCAGTTCCTCTGAAGAGTTCCTGCAGTAGAGAAGCCTAAGAGAGGTCAGTCTGCAGTGGAGCTCAGTCTAGTCTAGAGAACTCAGTCGATAGTTCAGCAGTGGAGCATGAGGCTACTGCTTGCTAGATTCAGGGAGCCCAGTAAGAGCTTAAGGTGTGCTGGCGCCATAAGATCAGTGAAGCGCGGCAAGGTGCCGTTAGTGTGTATAGCCTAGTGAGGGCCCGAGTAGGCCAAAGGCGAGTGGAGAGTTAGTACATAGGGGGCAGAGGAGCTTAACCAGCTCACCCCGAAGCATTTACTGGACACCGGATCCGAGCTTACCGGGATCTCTATGACCCAGTAAGGCATAACCGGAATCCCTGGAGAACTACAAGTCCTAGGATCGCTAAGGTGCCGATACGTAACAGAGCCAGGAGACGCTTAGGCCCCGCATACTGGGAGCGTGAACTCCAAGACAAGGCCCTACCACAAGGTCAGCCAGCGCAGGACAGAGACAAAGTTAGGCCTAGCTCCAGGCAGGTCAGAATCTTACTACGCAGAGGCAAAAAACAGGAGGCCCTACACCCGCTCATTGGGGAGAATCCTGATATGCACCCTTCATCCTACAGTGCTCCGGGATGTGCGTGAATTTCCACCAGTAAAAGGTACTGAAGTGACTACCGTGTCCGTTCTCGTTCTTGCTCTGACCCAGCTGGGTCTCGCCTGTCCTGCATTCCCCCTGTATACACTGCCCTGAGGCCTAGCTCCACCTGTGGGGAGCTATACCATCGAGCTGCCTAATCACCGGCCTCAGTGGACTGCTGCAGCGCTGGTGCTTCTCACCAGATACCACAGGTGGCATCACAAACTCTTATAAAATTACCAATTATCTACCCTTTTAAAGAGTGACCCCAGGGTATGGGCCCAGGAGCCAACCACCGCGACATCCCAAAGGCCAGGCAAAGGCCCGGGTACCGAGTCATCCCCATCCCCTGGGCTAGTCACATCCTCCTCCACCTCCTCTGCTGACCTCATCGACTGGCTGACTGTGGGTTGACAGTAAGTGGGATCTCCAACCTCGTTATCATCACCCTGTGTGTTCTCACACCCATCGTCCTCAGAGCCAACCTCTTCCTGCCCTGACCTAAAAGTCAAGTTGTCGCTCCAATCAGGTATTTGAGTCTCATCATCGCCTTCATCATTGTCTCCACCAACAGGAGTTACAGTTTGGGAACGAGGGTCTACATTATGCTCAGAACCTTCTTCATCTGGTCCTGGATCCGACTCATAATGATTCTGGGCATCAGTGCAGATCATTTCCTCGTCTGGATTAACAGAAGCTCTGGAGCAGACCTCCATTTCCCAGGCTATAGTATGAGTAAACAGCTGTGCAGACTCAACCATCTGTGTTACCCCATACTCAGAAGAGCAGCTGGAGACTTGGGAGTTGTGACGAAGCAAGTGCGATTGGGGTGACACCTCTGAGGACTGGAGTATTTGTGACGTTGAAGTTGAGGTGGAGGAGAGCCCACTTGAAGGAGCACTTGATATCCTTTGAAGCACATGCTGTTTTTGTGCCTCATCTGGAATTTGTAGCGATGGGCGTGTCCGTAAGAAAGGGATCATATCACATTGTCCACGAAAAGAAGTAGACATCTTAGTTTTGCTGGAAGATCGTCTTTCTTCTGCAGATGTTACTCCCCCCCACCGCGGGTGGGCTCGACCCACCAGCGGACAGGCATCAGTATTGTGAGAGGGGGGCTGGCAGTCATGGTCCACCGCGGCTCTGGCACAAACCCGGTGACACGGAGGTCGCACGGGCAGGAACGGACTGGCCGTGTCGGCTTCGCACTCCAGCGTAGTCCCTCTGCCCGCTCGCGCCCGTAACCTCAAATGGATGCGCAAGCGGCTTTTCTTCCCAGGGCTGTTCCCCGCCCAGCAGGAACGTGAGGGAGCTCAGGTCGGCCTTCCACTGTACTCCCTTACCTCCCTTGCCCTCTTTCCTTCTTCCGTTCTCCATCTAACCCTTCAGCTCTGTGGTGTCCGCTCTCCCTCCAGCTCTCCCCTTCTCACAGGTGGACTACCGCGTGTATTCACACTGTGGCGAATCTTTTGGGCCCAGGCATAAGAAGTTGTCGAGGTAATGGATAATATGTGCCCCCTTAGAAATGTCCATTACAACCCATTCGAGGAAGCAACTAAATGCCTCAAATAGTGAGCAGGATCTGGACCACCCCATGGCCAAACAGCGATCTATATAGTATGCTCCTTCCCAGAAGCAGCCCAATAGGTGGACACTATTCGGAGGCACAGGTAGTAAGTAACCGGAACGCCACATCAATGTCTGTTTTGGCGTTAGGGTGACGATTCCCAATTTTTTGATCCGCCTGATTGCCTTGTCAAAGGATGTACAGTATATACTAATGTACTTGGTTCTGCGTCGATGTTGTCGTTTACTGACCTGCCCCTTGGATATGACAAATGGTGGATTAGTCCGAATGTATTGGGTTCCTTTTTTGGCACAACTCACAACGGGGATACCACTACGTCTTGTAAGGAAAGTGTTCTGAATGGAACCGCCATTCTACCTAAAGATATTTCTTTTTTTAATTTTCTTGTCACGACGTCTGGGTGTTGGTAGGCTGATGTTAGATTTTTACTCTAGCCTTTCTTGATTTTAGAAGGGCATGACAAGCCTATATCTGTGTCTCCCCCTCCTTTTACTCCTCCACCTCTTTTCTTTTCGCATGACTATATGTACTTGTCACTTTTCCATGTGTTAGTTGTGTCTCCTGAGCAGTTTGTCAGCTTTTGGACACCTTTGAAGTGTTTTCTATGTGTTTTCTATGTGTTTCTATGTGTTTTTGTTTGCCTGCCATTGGTTTTAACGGTGTTCGAAGGTGTTCGACGAACAGTTCGGCGAACATACGGGTGTTCGACGAACCGAACCGAACTCGAACTCTACGGGGGTGGCTCAACACTAACTGTCAGACACAGCCATTACACAGTACAGAGCAGGGGCATATTTCTAAGATTATTTCAAAGCAGGAAAAAAATGTAACGCATTCAATTGTGGAATTTGTACTTTGTTCATGCAAAAACCCTTTTAAGGCTTAGGCTTAAGAAAATGGTCATGTTGTGGTCCTAGTGCAGCCACAACCTGATTTAACCATTTCCGACATGGCAATTTTCAATTTTTGCACTTCTGCTTTTTCCTCAACTTCTTTCAAGAGCCATAACTTTTTTCATTTTTCCTTCAACATAGGACTTTTTCCGATCGAATTGTACTTTTGATTGACGTACAGTGATGGCCAAAAGTATTGGCACCCCTGCAATTCTGTCAGATAATACTCAGTTTCTTCCTGAAAATGATTGCAATCACAAATTCTTTGGTATTATTATCTTCATTTAATTTGCTTGCAAGGAAAAAACACAAAAGAGAATGAAGCAAAAATCAAATCATTGATCATTTCACACAAAACTCCAAAAAAGGGCTGGACAAAAGTATTGGCACCCTCAGCCTAATACTTGGTTGCACAACCTTTAGCCAAAATAACTGCGAACAACCGCTTCCGGTAACCATCAATGAGTTTCTTACAATGCTCTGCTGGAATTGTAGACCATTCTTCTTTGGCAAACTGCTCCAGGTCCCTGATATTTGAAGGGTGCCTTCTCCAAACTGCGATTTTGAGATCTCTCCACAGGTGTTCTATGGGATTCAGGTCTGAACTCATTGCTGGCCACCTTAGAAGTCTCCAGTGCTTTCTCTCAAACCATTTTATAGTGCTTTTGGAAGTGTGTTTTGGGTCATTGTCCTGCTGGAAGTCCCATGACCTCTGAGGGAGACCCAGCTTTCTCACACTGGGCCCTACATTATGCTGCAAAATTTGTTGGTAGTCTTCAGACTTCATAATGCCATGCACACGGTCAAGCAGTCCAGTGCCAGAGGCAGCAAAGCAACCCCAAAACATCTGGGAACCTCCGCCATGTTTGACTGTAGGGACCGTGTTCTTTTCTTTGAATGCCTCTTTTTTTTCCTGCACACTCTATGTTGATGCTTTTTCCCAAAAAGCTCTACTTTTGTCTCATCTGACCAGAGAACATTCTTCCAAAACGTTTTAGGCTTTCTCAGGTAAGTTTTGGCAAACTACAGCATGGCTTTTTTATGTCTCGGGTAAGAAGTGGGGTCTTCCTGGGTATCCTACCATACAGTCCCTTTTCATTCAGACGCCAACGGATAGTACAGGTTGACACTGTTGTACCCTCGGACTGCAGGGCAGCTTGAACTTGTTTGGATGTTAGTCGAGGTTCTTTATTCACCATCCGCACAATCTTGCGTTGAAATCTCTCGTCAATTTTTCTTTTCCGTCCACATCTAGGGAGGTTAGCCACAGTGCCATGGGCTTTAAACTTCTTGATGACACTGCGCACGGAAGACACAGGAACATTCAGGTCTTTGGAGATGGACTTGTAGCCTTGAGATTGCTCATGCTTCCTCACAATTTGGTTTCTCAAGTCCTCAGACAGTTCTTTGGTCTTCTTTCTTTTCTCCATGCTCAATGTGGTACACACAAGGACACAGTACAGAGGTTGAGTCAACTTTAATCCATGTTAACTGGCTGCAAGTGTGATTTAGTTATTGCCAGCACCTGTTAGGTGCCACAGGTAAGTTACAGGTGCTGTTAATTACACAAATTAGAGAAGCATCACATGATTTTTCAAAGGGTGCCAATACTTTTGTCCACCCCCTTTTTTAGGTTTGGTGTGGAATTATATCCAATTTGGCTTTAGGACAATTCTTTTTGTGTTTTTTTCATTGAAGACAAATTAAATGAAGATAATAATACCAAAGAATTTGTGATTGCAATCATTTTCAGGAAGAAACTGAGTATTATCTGACAGAATTGCAGGGGTGCCAATACTTTTTGCCAGCACTGTATGTGTAAGATAGTAGATAACCAAAATGGGGTAAATTTACATATGTGAACATATAATCCCTTAAAATACTCTTTATTCTTAAAGTCTTAAAAACACAAATACACCAGTGTAACATACAGTACAACGTTAAAAAGGTTTTACCCTAGAGCGAAAAACGTATTAACAGAATGTGTAGGACCATTTATTAAGCTGATATAGGTAGGTCCTTTTTATGTTACTATATACACAGAATATTCTGAACCAAAAAAATAAATGCCTGTTGATCCCTAACTGATTGCCTAAGCTGGTGCTGCCTCACCGGGAGGTTGAGACCCTAAAAGATACGAGATATGGCGCCCCCGCTCACTGGCAGCTTTCCCTATCTTCTTCTGTTATACCCTATTATATTCAAAGAGTACAGGTGGCAATATAGGTTAGGTAATAGAAATGAAAGAGGAGCATCATGGGTTATTAAAATCCCCCCATGATAGAATTGCTGACCCAAAAAGAGACAGCCAACTATAGGGAAAATGACCTCAAAATTGGGGTCATAAGCACTAAACCTGCTAGTCTCATAAGGGTACCTGATATTTGTAACAAATGTATAGGTAGCAGAGAACTTAGCGTAACGCTGCTTGTTTCTCTGCCTCAACGCTTTTCCCCATCAATTTAGTTCCTGAGGAGGCTTGATACATGGATAGTATAAGATTCATGATGGTGAAAGCACAGGATGATGCAGCCAGAATCATCCTGTGCTTTCACCATCATGAATCAATAATGGTAGTATAATACGTTTTGCTTTCTAAGGTGAAACCTCTTTAATATACAGTAGTATGTTACACAGGTGTATTGGTGTTTTTAAACCTTTAAGAATAAAGAGTATTTTAATGGATCATATGTTCACATAATTTTGAATGACACTATCCATTTTCTCATTTGGTGTACTGGAAAGTGGGAATTTTTTTTTTTATACATACCATTCATTACATGGGAAAAGTTACCCGTTAATATGATTTTCCAGGTCAGTGTGATTATGATTATACCAAACATGTATAGTTTTCTTTTGTGGTGTAAAAAATATTTGCAAATTTCTAAAAAAAAAATTGCTTGTGTTGCCATGTTCCTAGATCCATAATATTTTCAGTTCTCAATCAATTAAGCTGCCTGAGGGCTTGATTTTTTGAACCCTGGGCTGATGATTTTATTGATATCATTTTGATGTAGTTTTGATCACTTTCTATTGTACTTTTTTCTCATTCCACTGTTTACTGATTGGGTTCATTAATTTTACATTTTGATATATTAGACTTTTACAAATGTACTGATAATGAATATGTATATTTTGTTTTTTATTTCTATATTTTTAATAGGGGAAAAAGGGTTTAATTCATACTTAAATTTTTTTTATCAGATTTTTAAAAATTACTGTACTTTGTAATCCCCATGAACCTGCAATAGTCTGTTCACATGTACTGTATACAGCAATAGCACATTATTGCTATACAGTGCTGGCCAAAAGTATTGGCACCCCTGCAATTCTGTCAGATAATACTCAGTTTCTTCCTGAAAATGATTGCAGTCACAAATTCTTTGATATTATTCTCTTCATTTAATTTGTCTTCAATGAAAAAAACACAAAAAGAATTGTCCTAAAGCCAAATTGGATATAATTCCACACCAAACCTAAAAAAGGGGGTGGAAAAAAGTATTGGCACCGTTTGAAAAATCATGTGATGCTTCTCTAATTCGTGTAATTAACAGCGCCAGTAATTTACCTGTGGCACCTAACAGGTGTTGGCAATAACTAAATCACACTTGCAGCCAGTTAACATGGATTAAAGTTGACTCAACCTATGTCCTGTGTCCTTGTGTGTACCACATTGAGCATGGAGAAAAGAAAGAAGACCAAAGAACTGTCTGAGGACTTGAGAAACCAAATTGTGAGGAAGCATGAGCAATCTCAAGGCTACAAGTCCATCTCCAAAGACCTGAATGTTCCTGTGTCTTCTGTGCGCAGTGTCATCAAGAAGTTTAAAGCACATGACACTGTGGCTAACCTCCCTAGATGTGGACGGAAAAGAAAAATTGACAAGAGATTTCAACGCAAGAATGTGTGGATGGTGGATAAAGAACCTCGACTAACATCCAAACAAGTTCAAGCTGCCCTGCAGTCCGAGGGTACAACAGTGTCAACCCATACTATCCGTCGGCATCTGAATGAAAAGGGACTGTATGGTAGGATACCCAGGAAGACCCCACTTCTTACCCGAGACATAAAAAAGCCAGGCTGGAGTTTGCCAAAACTTACCCGAGAAAGCCTAAAATGTTTTGGAAGAATGTTCTCTGGTCATATGAGACAAAAGTAAAGCTTTTTGGGAAAAAGCATCAACATAGAGTGTACAGGAAAAAAAAAGAGGCATTCAAAGAAAAGAACACAGTCCCTACAGTCAAACATGGCGGAGGTTCCCTGATGTTTTGGGGTTGCTTTGCTGCCTCTGGCACTGGACTGCTTGACCGTGTGCATGGCATTATGAAGTCTGAAGACTACCAACAAATTTTGCAGCATAATGTAGGGCCCAGTGTGAGAAAGCTGGGTCTCCCTCAGAGGTCATGGGTCTTCCAGCAGGGCAATGACCCAAAACACACCTTCCAAAAGCACTATAAAATGGTTTTAGAGAAAGCACTGGAGACTTCTAAGGTGGCCAGCAATGAATCCAGACCTGAATCCCATAGAACACCTGTGGAGAGATCTCAAAATGGCAGTTTGGGGAAGGCACCCTTCAAATATCAGGGACCTGGAGCAGTTTGCCAAAGAAGAATGGTCTACAATTCCAATAGAGCATTGTAAGAAACTCATTGATGGTTACCGGAAGCGGTTGTTCGCAGTTATTTTGGCTAAAGGTTGTACAAACAAGTATTAGGCTGAGGGTGCCAATACTTTTGTCCGGCCCATTTTTGGAGTTTTGTGTGAAATGATGCATGATTTGATTTTTGCTTCATTCTCTTTTGTGTTTTTTCCTTGCAAGCAAATAAAATGAAGAGAATAATACCAAAGAATTTGTGATTGCAATCATTTTCAGGAAGAAACTGAGTATTATCTGACAGAATTGCAGGGGTGCCAATACTTTAGGCCAGCACTGTATATAGAAAAAATCATGGTGACATTCGTACGAGGACCATTTTCACAGGCGCAGGGGTCTTCAGTAGACCCCTGGCTGTCATTACAACCCTTTAATCTTTACGTCATATGTCGGTAAAAAGTTACAGGAGAACAAATGTTTCACCTGCAAAATTGTATGGCAATTGCAATCGAATTTATGGGTAACATGGCTGTTCTAAAAAATCTAGTGTTTAATAATCAATTAAGAAAACAGCGGCTGCTTGCCAATTTGGTTTTCGGTCACTCCTCCTGGTCTTACCCTCAGTCTACTTGCTTTACCCTTCCCCTCAAACAAATTTGTTTGCCTATGCCCAACACACAGAGCGCTCAGTTCATCTTATCAGTTCCGCTCTAGCAGTAGTCTGTATCAGCGGATGGCTGCAGTTATAAACAATATTTTGCTTTGGATTCACTGCATAATTTACCACTGCTTCACTGAAAGGATGGAAATCAGCAGTGAAAGAGAAACTGCCATGGTGTGGATTTTGAAATCTACATTGCCTGTCAATTTCGATGAAAAATCAGCATCAGAATAAGATTTGCTAAATCTCATCTACATTTCTAGTACTGTAATGTGCTATGGATTTTACCTGTGCAAATCTGCAAGTAAAATTCACAGCAATTCTTTTACATGTGGACTTACCTTTACATTGTTGGAATCAATGTATGATCTTGTTTGTGAAGCGTTGTTTTCTGCTTACTTTGCTCACATATTTCCTAAATCAATAGATCCATCAGAATCCCTAAAACAAGGCATAATGCATTATGCAGCATGTACAGTATACAATTGGTAGGCTCTTATATAGGATCTGTCTTACACAAAGACATACATATTGTGTCATGGTGCTGAATCGTGGGGCCATAATTTTGTATGGCTGTCTGCCCAGAAACCATGATCCTTTATACAGCTGCTTTGTTCTACACTGTGTTCAGAATTATTAGACAAGTAAGTTTTTTGACCATATCATCATTTTTATCCATATTTTCCAACTCCTAGCTGTATAAACTTGAATGCTTAATGGATGAAGGATATCAGGTGATGTGTATTTGTGTAATGAGGAGGGTGAGGCCTAAGGATACAACACCCTTTATCAAGGCGTGCAGAATTATTAGGCAGCTTGTTTTGCTCAGGGAAAATGGGCCAAGAAAGAGATTTAACAGACTCTGAAAAGTCAAAAATTGTTAAGTCTCACAGAGGGATGCAGCACTCTTGATATTGAGGCCTGAACACAGGACCATCAAAAGTTTTGTTGCAAATAGTTAGCAGGGTTGCAAAAAATGTGTTCAGAAAAAAAGACGCACATTAACTACCAAAGATTTGAGGTCAGATTTGAAGTAGTCAGGAACTGATTATCATTCAGTGCTGTCATAGTCCAGAACTGCAACCTCCCTGGAGTGCCCAGAAGTACAAGGTGTTTAGTTCTCAGAGAAACCTGACCGTCGCTGAGCAAGACACACAAGCTGAAACGTGAAGACTGGGCCAAGAAATATCTGAAAGATGACCGTCGCTGAGCAAGACACACAAGCTGAAACGTGAAGACTGGGCCAAGTAATATCTGAAAACAGATTTTTCTAAAGGTTTTATCGACTGATGAAATGAGAGTGACTCTTGACGGACCAAATAGATCAATAACAGGCACAGACCTCCACTTCGACTCAGACACCAGCAAGTTGCAGGTGGGGTACTACTATGGGCTGGTATTATTAAAGAAGAGCAAGCTGAATGTTTCAAAGTTGAAGGCAAATACCTTTGTATTTTATGTATTTGTGCCATTTCATTACTGTTTTTTACATATAGCCTGAGTGGCAATAAGGTTTGGGCAATGCTCTAATTATTTCATCTGTTTTCATATGCCCAAGTTATTTAATTGAGGAAAGGAAAACTGTTCAGGTAGAAGCGCACATATAGGGTAAAACCTCAATATAGGAGATAAATATGTGGCACCCCTGCAGGTTCAGTCGCCACAGAGGTACTGCATCTCACCCAGAGGTGTGGTACGAAACTCTCAGGTAAGGAGGGAGTACTGCCCGGGACCCACCCACCTGCACCTAACACCATTCCAGACCAGCAGGCAGGGCAAGATGCATGTGCACAGTGCTGAGCCCTGTCCCTGGTTGGAAGGGGGGGAACCGAGAGAGGGGGAACCATGTAGTGGGTGTGGGTGGAGGAAATAGATCAGGGGAGCACAGTCAGGAGGAGTATAAGAAAAGAAGGAACCATCTAGAAGCAGCCAGTTCTGCTCAGGAGAGCAGTGTAGGAGGGTCCAGGCTCCTGGCTCCAGTGCTTGGAGCAGGAGTTGAGTGGAGAGAGAGGACTCGGGCCTAGTCTGAGAGGCCCAGGAGAGAGAGTGAGAGAGGACGGGAGCAGAGGGAAGGCTCCAGAGACAGAGGGGATCCCAGGGGCACGGTGAGTGCAGAAGCCACCCGTGCGCCCGAATTTACACGGTCGTGGAGGGATCAGGCCGCAGAGGGGACCAGCCCCTAAACTAGTGGAGAATAATCAGGCTCAGCTAGATAACCGGAGGCTACTGTACTTGCAAGGTGCAGCTGCCGACTACAACAATTACATTGCCGAAAAGGTGGTCGCATAGGGTCCAGGAGACTGCACGTCACGCGACAAGACCCGAGGCTACCAGCTTGGGACACTGATTGTGAGGCGCCGGGCAGGAGGGAGAGAGCCAGCGCAGGAAGACGACCAAGAAAGGAACATAAAATGGGGTCCCGTGCAAGTGCTCCTGAAATACTTGAGAGCTGCCGAACCCCTTTCTTGGTGAACGCAGGACGACGAGAGTGGTTATAATCTGGCAGTTGTAACCAGGAGCAGCGTGATAATTGTGAGTAAAACTTTGAAGACTGCACTTCACTGTGTCCTAGAATTATTGCTGCCCCATCACCAGCCCTGCACTACACAGCATCAGCAACATCTACCTCTTAGCTGTTAGAACCTTGCTGTTAGGTTTTTTTTCCTTTGCTGGTCACATGACCTTGTTGGCCTATTTAATCCTGCTCCGCCCTTCTGGCTTTGCTGGACTTCATTGTATATCTACTTTCTAGCTAGCCTGTGCTCTGTATCTAACTCTGTTAGTTTGCTTGGTCTACGGACCTCTATGTTCTATCTATTTTGTTTGTTCGTCTGTCTGCTACTATTTCTGTTAGGAGGTGTCCCATATTCCTCCCAGTCCTTAGTACTTGTAGGGATTCCCTCCTCACATCTATAGGTCTCCGTACAGACTAGATTAGGACTTTAGCAGGTCTGATCGCAGGATCAGGTTCCCTGTTACATCGTAGGGATTCAGCTGAGTCTTATAGTAGGGACAGATCTCCTCTCTTTCCTTAGCTTTGGTAGCAGAACATAACAGTAAGTCCAGCCTGCAAATTCTCTAAGGAAAGATTTTTTTTTTTTTTTTTTGTTCCATCATGGTGTCGGTTCAGGATTTGGCTAAACACCTGCAGGGACTCTCTCTGGAAGTGGCCGAGCTCCGTCAGCACGTGAGTAACTGTCCTGGAGCATATTTCTTGGAGCCTAAGGTATGTTTGCCGGATTTATTTTTTGGTGAACATCGAGAATTTTTTTCATTTAAAAATGCTTGCTTATTGTATTTTCGTTTGAGACCCAAGTCCTCTGGGGATGAATCCCAGCGCGTAGGGTTCATAATGTCACTTTTGCGCAAAGAGCCTCAGGAGTGGGCCTTTTCTTTGCAACCTAGTGATACATGCTTCAGATCAGTGGATAGTTTTTTTTCTGCTTTAGGACTATTATATGATGATCCTGACCGTGTGGCATCAGCTGAGACTGAGTTGAGACGTTTAAAACAAGGATCAGGTAATGTCGAAAAATATTGTACTCATTTTCGTCGTTGGTCCACTCACACAGGGTGGAACGATTCTGCTCTGAAAAGTCTATTTCTTGCTGGGCTCAGTGAAAGGGTTAAAGACCTGCTAATTGCTTATCCTACACCTGAGGATTTGCAACAGGCTATGCAATTAGCTATACGGGTGGATAGAAGACTGCGTGCTAGGGTTAATGAGAGCAAATCCTCTGCTATGTCAGTTTCTGGTTATGATAATGTGTGTACTAACAGTGGTGAACCGATGGAGATTGGATCGGTGGCACCTCGCTCTCAAGAAAAAGACCGTCGTTTTTCAGAAGGCTTGTGTTTCTATTGCGGAAAATCTGGTCATTTGATTAAAGGCTGTGAGCTTCGTATGAAGAAAGAAAAAAAAATGGTCAGTCACGCCCGTATTGCCTGTTTAAATTCCAAGGGTATATTTTTAGCTGCTTCCACGATTGCTCAGGAAAAATTAATGGAATTTCGGGTGTTTGTTGATTGCGGGTCTACACTGAATGTAATTGATGGGGAATTCGTGGAAAAACTCAATTTAAAACCTGAACCTTTATCATCCCCCATTGCTGTGGTTTCTGTGGATGGCTCCCCTTTGAAGAATATTACTCTCAAGGTCAGTGAATTTCCTCTCACTATTAATGGTGTTCACCATGAGAAATTGGATTTGGTAGTGTTGAATAACTTGCCTTCTCCAGTAATATTGGGTTTACCCTGGTTAAAATTTCACAATCCTGTACTGGATTGGTCTACCAGTGAAATTAAATCCTGGAGCCATAAATGTTATGACAAGTGTTGTAACGGGCGTATTGCAGCTTTGGATAGGGGAGAATTGCCTGTTCCTATTCAGGATTTTTGGAGAGTTTTTTCTGAGAAGGAATCGCAGGTTTTGCCTCCCCATAGAGACTATGATTGTTCTATTGAATTTGTCCCTGGAGCGACTCTTCCTAAAAGTCGTTTATTTAACCTTACCATTCCTGAGAGGAAGGCTTTGGAGGAATACATACAGACAAGTTTGGCCGCCGGTCACATTAGGCCCTCTAAGTCTCCTGTGGCGGTTGGATTTTTTTTTGTAAAAAAAAAGGACGGCGGTTTACGTCCTTGTCTGGATTTTCGTGAGATTAACAAAATTACTGTACGCAATCCTTACCCACTGCCATTGATTCCTGATCTGTTTAACCAGTTATTGGGGGCCAAGTGGTTCTCTAAAATTGACCTTAAGGGGGCATACAATCTGTTGCGCATGAAGGAGGGTGATGAATGGAAGACTGCTTTTAACACTCCTGTGGGTCATTTTGAGAATCTGGTTATGCCTTTTGGTCTTACTAATGCTCCTGCATTTTTTCAGAATCTGATTAATGACATCCTTAGACCTTTGATCGGTAAAAATGTGGATGTGTATTTGGATGACATTTTGATTTATTCGCCAGATCTGGAGTCTCATTGGCGGAGCGTGCATGAGGTATTACAGTTATTAATGGACAATTCGCTTTTTGCTAAGCTGGAGAAATGTGAGTTCGCTGTACAGAGAATTAGTTTTTTGGGCTACATTATCTCCAGCAAAGGTTTTGAGATGGATCCGGTTAAGGTTCAGGCTGTGCAGGAATGGCCTAGGCCTATTGGTTTGAAATCGATACAGAGGTTTTTGGGTTTCGCCAATTACTACAGAAAATTCATAAAAAATTTTTCTAGTATTGTCAAACCTCTGACTGATCTCACCAGGAAAGGTGCTGATGCGGTTCAGTGGTCTTCTGAGGCCATTGAAGCTTTTGTGTATCTCAAGGAGAGGTTCACCTCTGCTCCCATCCTTATGCAGCCTGATGTTACTAGGCCGTTTTTGGTTGAGGTTGATGCTTCCTCTGTGGGGGTTGGCGCAGTATTGTCTCAGGATAACGGGGATGGATTACATCCCTGTGCCTTTTTTTCAAAAAATTTTTCGGAGACTGAACTGAATTACGATATTGGTAATCGGGAATTATTGGCTATTAAACTCGCATTTGAACACTGGCGCCACTTCTTGGAAGGTGCGGAATTTCCCGTTCAGGTTCTTACGGATCATAAAAATCTGATATATCTTGATGCTGCCAAGCGCCTGAATGCCCGTCAGGCTAGGTGGGCACTGTTTTTCTCGCGGTTTAATTTCTCCGTTACTTACATCCCTGGTACTAAGAATGTTAAGGCGGATGCCTTGTCTCGCAGTTTTTCTCCCATAGTCGGTGCTGAGAAAGAGGAAAACATTTTACAAGAAGGTGTTGTGATAGCTGCTTTAGACTCCGTTTTGGAAGATGAGATTCTTAAAGCTCAGGAGAATGCCCCATCTAACACTCCTCATGGGAGGTTGTTTGTGCCTGGGACCTTTAGGAGAGATTTGTTTGTTGAGTGTCACGAATCTCGGTTGGCAGGTCATCCCGGAATCTCTGAGACCAAGAGACTGGTGGGTCGCAGTTTTTGGTGGCCTGGATGGCAGAAGGAAGTCATTAAGTGGGTGCGCCAATGTACTATATGTGCTAGATCTAAGTCCTCACATACTCCTGCTGCGGGGTTGCTTTGTCCTTTGGAGGTCCCCAGTGCTCCTTGGACACATTTGGCTATGGACTTTATAACTGACCTTCCCTCCTCTGAGGGTTTTACTGTCATCTGGGTGGTCGTGGACCGTTTTAGCAAGATGTGTCACTTGGTTCCCTTCGTCAAACTGCCCTGCGCTAAAACTCTCGCTAAGGCCTTTGTCAAGGAAATTGTCAGACTTCATGGCGTTCCTACTGACATTGTTTCTGATAGGGGTCCTCAGTTCGTGGCTCGTTTTTGGCGTGCCTTTTGTGACAGGTTGGGAATTCATTTGTCGTTTTCGTCCGGATATCATCCTGAATCTAATGGCCAGACAGAAAGGAAAAACCAGGATGTTGAGCAGTTCTTGCGTTGTTTTGTGGCAGACAATCAAGAGGGGTGGTCTGAGTTTCTGCCACTTGCCGAATTTGCTCTGAACAATCATACATCTTCTTCTGCTGGTTGTTCGCCTTTTTTTTGTTGTTCTGGGAGACATCCGTCGTTTGGGTCGTTCTCCAAGTTGGGATCTGCCGTGCCTGAGGAGGAGAATTTTTCCGGTGATTTGGAAAGAGTTTGGACGGATGTGCGTGGTAATCTTCAGGAGGCCAACAGAAAATCTAAAGACTACTTTGATAGGAAACGACAGGAGGTTTTGTTCGCTGTTGGTGACATGGTTTGGTTGTCCTCTAGGAATCTGCGGTTGAGGATTCCTTCTAAGAAATTGGGTCCCAAGTTTGTTGGGCCCTTTAAGGTGCTTCAGGTTGTCAACCAATCTGCTGTTAGGTTGGAGGTTCCTACCTCCTGGAGAATTAATCCGGTCTTTCATGTCTCTCTGTTAAAAAGAGCTGTTGTGTCGGATGGTGACGCCTCTGCCTCTGTTCCTCCGGTGGTGGAGGACGGGGAATATGAAATTTCTCGCATCCTTGACTCTAGACGGTATAGAGGTAGTTTGCAGTATCTTGTGGCCTGGAAAGGTTTCGGACCCGAGGATAACTCTTGGGTGAGGTCAGATGATGTTTCCGCGTCCAGACTTATCAGAGCGTTTCACAGGAGATTTCCTGATAAGCCTGGTCCTAGGGGATCCGGAGGATCCTCTTAGAAGGGGGGGTACTGTTAGAACCTTGCTGTTAGGTTTTTTTTCCTTTGCTGGTCACATGACCTTGTTGGCCTATTTAATCCTGCTCCGCCCTTCTGGCTTTGCTGGACTTCATTGTATATCTACTTTCTAGCTAGCCTGTGCTCTGTATCTAACTCTGTTAGTTTGCTTGGTCTACGGACCTCTATGTTCTATCTATTTTGTTTGTTTGTCTGTCTGCTACTATTTCTGTTAGGAGGTGTCCCATATTCCTCCCAGTCCTTAGTACTTGTAGGGATTCCCTCCTCACATCTATAGGTCTCCGTACAGACTAGATTAGGACTTTAGCAGGTCTGATCGCAGGATCAGGTTCCCTGTTACATCGTAGGGATTCAGCTGAGTCTTATAGTAGGGACAGATCTCCTCTCTTTCCTTAGCTTTGGTAGCAGAACATAACATTAGCATCACTATATCCTGCCCTGGGGCTAAGCTCTGCCTGTGGAGAGCTGAACCAACTCTGCTACGTTACCACCAGCTCCAGAGGCTCTGCACCGCAGCGGTGGCCCCATATAGCCGCATACCACAGGTGGCGTCACGAACATTATCTCTATAAAAACTTTATTCCCCTTTTACCCTTTAATTGACCGCCCTGGGTCACGGACCGGGTCACTGTCACCGTGACATCTCCCAGCATCGACCGGCCCGGCTACCGAGTACCCCACGGCCCAGGGGTTGCGTCATAAATATATCAACAGAGATGCTCACCTGGCATACTTGTCTGAGACACAACCACTATAAAGGTATCAGATTGCACCTTGACGAAGCTGGGTGTGAAAAGAGCATCAGGTGTGGTTTTCCTTTTTGGAGAAGTCTTCTATATGCCACTGTGCATTCTTATTCATATTATTTATATTTGACCTTCTCCATCCTTGTATATTTTCTGTCTGGTCCATCTACATACTACAGTGGCGGCCAAAAGTATTGGCACCCCTGCAATTCTGTCAGATAATACTCATTTTCTTCCTGAAAATGATTAAATGATTGCAATCACAAATTCTTTGGTATTATTATCTTCATTTAATTTGCTTGCAAGGAAAAAACATAAAAGAGAATGAAGCAAAAATCAAATCATTGATCATTTCACACAAAACTCCAAAAATGGGCCAGACAAAAGTATTGGCACCCTTAGCCTAATACTTGGTTGCACAATCTTTAGCCAAAATAACTGCGAACAACCGCTTCCGGTAACCATCAATGAGTTTCTTACAATGCTCTGCTGGAATTGTAGACCATTCTTCTTTGGCAAACTGCTCCAGGTCCCTGATATTTGAAGGTTGCCTTCTCCAAACTGCCATTTTGAGATCTCTCCATAGGTGTTCTATGGGATTTAGGTCTGGACTCATTACTGGCCTCCTTAGAAGTCTCCAGTGCTTTCTCTCAATCCATTTTATAGTGCTTTTGGAAGTGTGTTTTGGGTCATTGTCCTGCTGGAAGACCCATGACCTCTGAGGGAGACCCAACTCTCTCACACTGGGCCCTACATTATGCTGCAAAATTTGTTGGTAGTATTCAGACTTCATAATGCTATGCACACGGTCAAGCAGTCCAGTGCCAGAGGCAGCAAAGCAACCCCAAAACATCAGGGAACCTCCGCCATGTTTGACTGTAGGGACCGTGTTCTTTTCTTTGAATGCCTCTTTTTTTTTCCTGTACACTCTATGTTGATGCTTTTTTCCAAAAAGCTCTACTTTTGTCTCATCTGACCAGAGAACATTCTTCCAAAACGTTTTAGGCTTTCTCAGGTAAGTTTTGGCAAACTCCAGCCTGGCTTTTTTATGTCTCGGGGTAAGAAGTGGGGTCTTCCTGGGTATCCTACCATACAGTCCCTCTTCATTCAGACGCCGACGGATAGTACGGGTTGACACTGTTGTACCCTCGGACTGCAGGGCAGCTTTAACTTGTTTGGATGTTAGTCAAGGTTCTTTATCCACCATCCGCACAATCTTGCGTTGAAATCTCTCATCAATTTTCCGTCCACATCTAGGGAGGTTAGCCACAGTGCCATGGGCTTTAAACTTCTTGATGACACTGTGCACGGAAGACACAGGAACATTCAGGTCTTTGGAGATGGACTTGTAGCCTTGAGATTGCTCATGCTTCCTCACAATTTGGTTTCTCAAGTCCTGAGACAGTTCTTTGGTCTTCTTTCTTTTCTCCATCCTCAATGTGGTACACACAAGGACACAGGACTGAGGTTGAGTCAACTTTAATCCATGTTAACTGGCTGCAAGTGTGATTTAGTTATTGCCAACATCTGTTAGGTGCCACAGGTAAATTACAGGTGCTGTTAATTACACGAATTAGAGAAGCATCACATGATTTTTCAAACAGTGCCAATACTTTTGTCCACCCCCTTTTTTAGGTTTGGTGTGGAATTTGGCTTTAGGACAATTCTTTTTGTGTTTTTTCATTGAAGGCAAATTAAATGAAGATAATAATACCAAAGAATTTGTGATTGCAATCATTTTCAGGAAGAAACTGAGTATTATCTGACAGAATTGCAGGGGTGCCAATACTTTTGGCCACCACTGTATATGTTTAATATTTATCTTCTTGGACCATTCCTCAATTGAAGTATCCATTCTCAATATTGTGACACTATACAGTACATATACTTCTTATTTTATTTACTGGATCCTTTAATACCTATGTGTGAGTTAATTATGTCAATACTCACTGGTCTGCAGTATTTTTAATGTGCTAACTTTGTATGTACTATTTTAATTATTATCTAATAAAAATAATAAATATGCATTTTCTAAAGACATTGTGCTTGCACTCTATGCTTTTAGGGTTCCACATTTCAGATTAGCAGCATCATACAGCATCTTCTCTGTGGACCAGACCAGAAGTTGATTATCTCAATGTAAGTCTATACTATTCATATTGCAGATATGATGGGATTATACAGAGAAAGTGACTTTGTGTCCACACAAAAGATACTGTCGGAGCCAGCTCGTGTAAAATTTTAGTCACTTGATGAAAAAGAGAATCTGAACATCACTGATAGCACCATCTTACAATGCATCTCTTCTTATCCCTCTGTATACAGCCCCATCCTGTAGAACATCACTCCTCTCATATATACACAGCTACATCTTGCAGTACATCACCTTTTGCATCTACAGTATATACAGCTCCATCCTGCAGAACATCACTTCTCTCATGTATGTACAGCCTCCTGCTGCAGTACATTTCTCCTCTCAGCCCCTGTATACACCTCCATCCTGCATAACATCACTCATATATACAGTGCCTTGTGAAAGTGTTTGGCCCCCTTGAACTTTTCTACCTTTTGCCACATTGGCTTCAAACATAAAAATATAAAATTCTTATTTTTGGGGGAAGAATTAACAACAAGTGGGATACAATCGTGAAGGGGAACAAAATTTATTGGATATATTAAACTTTTTAAAAAATTAAAAACTGAAAAGTGGGGCGTGCAATATTATTCGGCCCTCTTTTTGTAGCGCTACCTTTAGCTGCGATTACAGCTGCAAGTCACTTGGGGTATGTCTCTATTAGTTTTACACATCGAGAGGCTGAAATTCTTGCCCATTCTTCCTTGCAAAACAGCTCGACCTCATTGAGGATGGATGGAGAGTGTTTGTGAACAGCAGTTTTCAGCTCTTTCCACAGATTCTCGATTGGATTCAGGTCTGGACTTTGACTTGGCCATTCTAACACCTGGATACGTTTATTTTTGAACCATTCCATTGTAGATTTTGCTTTATGTTTGGGATCATTGTCTTGTTGGAAGATAAATCTCTGTCCCAGTCTCAGGTCTTTTGCAGACTCCAACAGGTTTTCTTCCAGAATGGTCCTGTATTTGGCTCTGTCCATCTTCCCATCAATTTTAACCATCTTCCCTGTCCCTAATGAAGAAAAGCAGGCCCAAACCATGATGCTGCCTCCACCATGTTTGACAGTGGGGATTGTGTTTTGAGGGCGATGAGCTGTGTTGCTTTCACGCCAAACATATCGTTTTGCATTGTGGCCAAAAAGTTCGATTTTGGTTTCATCTGACCAGAGCACCTTATTCCACATGGTGTGTCTCCCAGGTGGCTTGTGGCAAACTTCAAACAAGACTTTTTATGGATATCTTTGAGAAATGGCTTTCTTCTTGCCACTCTTCCATAAAGGCCAGATTTGTGCAGTGTACGACTGATTGTTGTCCTATGGACAGACTCTCCCACCTCAGCTGTAGATCTCTGCAGTTCATCCAAAGTGATCATGGGCCTTTTGGCTGCATCTCTGATCAGTCTTCTACTTGTTCGAGATGAAAGTTTAGAGGGACGGCTGGGTCTTGGTAGATTTGCTGTGGTCTGATACTCCTTCCATTTCAATATGATCGCATGCACAATGCTCCTTGAGATGTTTAAAACTTGGGAAATCTTTTTGTATCCAAATCCGGCTTTAAATTTCGCCACAACAGTATCCCGGACCTGCCTGGTGTGTTCCTTGGTCTTCATGATGCTCTCTGCACTTGAAACAGAACCCTGAGACTATCACAGAGCAGGTGCATTTATACGGAGACTTGATTACACACAGGTGGATTCTATTTATCATTACCTGTCATTTAGGACAACATTGGATCATTCAGAGATCCTCACTGAACTTCTGGAGTGAGTTTGCTGCCCTGAAAGTAAAGGGGCCGAATAATATTGCACGCCCCACTTTTCAGTTTTTAATTTTTTTAAAAAGTTTAAAACATCCAATAAATTTCGTTCCATTTCACAATTGTGTCCCACTTGCTGTTGATTCTTCCCAAAAAAATAAGAATTTTATATCTTTATGTCTGATGCCAGAAATGTGGCAAAAGGTAGAAAAGTTCAAGGGGGCCAAATACTTTCACAAGGCACTGTACACAGCCCAATCCAGCAATATCCAATAGTATATCACTCCCCACTGCCTCTTTAAACAGTTTTAGGGTCCAATTATGCTAATAACATATGATAATGTCATCTGAGTGTACTCAGATTATCTTGCATCTGTGTGCGTCCGATGTAATGTTATCCGAGTGCAGTCCGATATTTCACATGCACCCATAGTCTTGAATGGGTACGTGTGTTCCAAATATTGGAGCCACATGCAGCATGCTGAGATTGTTTTCTCATGCCAAATTGCCATGAGAAAATAATAGCAGATCTGCACTGCCGCATAGTATAACATGGGCATGAGGGCTATCCGATAAAACATCTGATAGCACTCGGCCATGTTATATGACAGTGTTAGTAAGCCCTAATCCTGCAGAATGTCATTTCTCTTTACCTGCATACGCAGCTGAAGCTTCCTGCTATTATGTCTGCCCAGTAATGTGATAGGGTCCATTGTAGACATGTTAGTGAGGAGCAGGGAAGGATTTCTGGCTCCTGAAGGTCAGATCATCATTGCTGCAGCTGCCAAGACACAGAGCACCTCAAGTAGATAAAGAAAACAACTAATTACTGCTGACACAGGCGCTCTTTGTGTCAGGCACCTGCAGCCACAATCTTTGGTTGTGAGGAAACTGGCTTCTCCTCGTCCTTCCTAACCGCGCCCAGTGCATATGCCCCGCCTGCCCCTCCCTCACCAATTATGTCCCTGGAAAGGGAGAGAAAAATGGTATTGTACAATTTTGTGCTAATATGGTGTGTGACATCATTTGCTATTTTAACACACAGCTTATACCGAAACTGGCATAAACTGATAATGAATGTGGGCCAAAATGTCCAGTTGGTCGAACCAAAAATAGCACAAGATAGCAAGGGCTGTCAGGCCCCCAATCCCGTAATTCCCAAACTCACAAAATCATATACATATAGCAGCCAGGTGAGAATTAATAAAACGTAACTTTTACTATTATGATCATTAAAACAGCTAGGTAATATAAAATGAAAATATCTCAGTTTTCTTAGATATAGATTAAAGATTTAAGATAAAGATTAAAGATTTCTTAGATATAGATTAAATGAAACAGACAGCCAATCTGTATATGAAATAGATCTGTGAGTGCATACTTCACAAAAGAATATCTGGAAATGACAGTGGTCATATACAACATTTACTCTCTTGGATGAAAATGGAAATCTCTCACCCAGTGTTGTTGTCCAAAATGCGACAAGAAAGATTCCTCCTCATCTGGTGCATCAGAGTCCAAAATCCTCATCAGGACTGAAAAGGGCAGAGATGGGGGCATTAGCCCTATTAGGCCCTATTGGTCACTAAGATTGGCCCTACAAGGCCCATAACTCCTACCCTTTCATGGACAGTCCACAGCTTTCCCTCATGTGCACTTGCCCTAGATAGCCCTGCGTGCCTCCCTAAGAATTTCTCCTAATAGGTCATCAGGGGAAGACATGCATTGTATAGGATCAAGGCTAAATGTCCACTGCCCACCCTGCTGTTTGTCAGAATAGTGTGGCCAGGAACCTTTCTGGTCGCATTGTGGACCACAACACTGGGTGAGAGATTTCCATTTTTTTCATCCAAGAGTGTAAATGTTGGCATTTTCTTGTGTACTTCATGTGTTCTGTCTGTGACCACTGTCATTTCCAGATATTCTTCTGTGGAGTATGCACTCACAGGTCTATTTCATATACAGATATTTTGTCCACCACTGTGGCTGTCTGTTTCATTTAATCTGTATCTAACAAAGGTGTTTTCAGTTGGCCATACAAAGAATTTTAAAGTCGGATGATTGTTTTTCTTTTTGACTATAAATTGCACATCTATTCATTGGCAATCGATGTACCGCTTATTAAATCTTTGACCTGACATATAAATACAGTGTTAAATTATATAAATCAACTTAATTCAAATCTGACTTTTACATTTCACATCTGATATTACATGCCTTTCTTGTCATACTTCTTTTTATTGGAACTTTTTCAAATAGGTGATTAGGTATCTCCACTAAAGTTTCTGCCGAGGTGACCCACTGTACAAAAAATGAGATAAATTTGGTTTTCAAATAATAGAGATAAGTGGATCTGCCAAAATTCAGTTTCAGATTTGTTCAAATTTGGCTCAGAAATTTGATTTGCATCAAATTTATTGCATACAAATTGAATGAGCCCCAATTGCTTTTAAAAAAATCTGTTTATAATGCATTTTTAACCTCCTTGAAAAATAAATGGATTTTCAGGAAAAGAGTTAAAAAAATTATTATATCCACCTAATGCCTCACCTGTCCCTGTAACCATAACTCTCTGCCTGTCCTCAGATGACTTCCTAAGGCACCACTCTACTCTGCTGCCAGTCTCCTCTTCACTCTTCACTAGTGTTGAGCCACCCCCGTAGTGTTCGAGTTCGGTTCGGTTCGTCGAACACCCGTGTGTTCGCCGAACTGTTCGTCGAACTGTTCGTCGAACACCTTCGAACACCGTTAAAACCAATGGCAGGCAAACAAAAACACATAGAAACACATAGAAAACACCTTCAAAGGTGTCCAAAAGCTGACAAACTGCTCAGAAGACACAACTAACACATGGAAAAGTGACAAGTACATATAGTCATGCGAAAAGAAAAGAGGTGGAGGAGTAAAAGGAGGGGGAGACACAGATATAGGCATGTCATGCCCTTCTAAAATCCAAAAAGTGAGAAGCCGAGACGGCCAGTCCGCTCCTGCCCGTGCCACCTCCGTGTCGCCGGGTTTGTGCCAGAGCCGCGGTGAACCCTGACGGCCAGCCCCCCTCTCCCAATACTGGTGCCTGTCCGCTGGTGGGTCGAGAGAGCCCCCCTGTGGTGGAGGCAGCTCTAAGCTTTTTAATTTAAATTGTCCCTCTAATTTGAATGAATACACTTTAAATCCATTTACAAGGATCTATTGGAGGGCAAGTCTCATGCCAGCAGCCGCGTAATTCCAGCTCCAGTAGCGTCCACTAAAGCTGCTGCAGTTAAAAAGCTTTTATAAGGATCGAGCTCGGCTGTCCACCGCAAGGCATTCTAGTGCCAGTCCCAGCCCCTATGCCTTGGGGTGCCTCCTGATGCTCTTCACTGAGTATCCCGTGGTCCCGAAGCATTTCCTTTGAAAAAATTAAGTGTCCAAACTACAGGTGGTGTAGCTTGCTTAACAGCCGGGATAATCCGCTGACTAGCAGACACTGCTACTAGGCACAAAGTATTTCCTGGGCTAGATGCAGTTAAAAATTTGTAAGTAGATACTCTCGTTGGATGCTGAGAAAGCATTCCATAGAGTCTCCTGGCACGCCATATATGATTCTCTTAAAAAGCTTGGGGTAGGGGTCTAGGGGACCCTTTTATAGCCAAAATCACGGCCCTGTATCACAATACGTTACCTAGGCTGAAGATAAATGGAACTGTAGCACCGAGGGCTCGGTTGCTACAGACGTATTGCACCTCACCCAGAGGTGTGATATCTCACTCTCAGATAAGGATGGAGTGTGGATCAGGACCCGACACCTGCATGCATTACACCACATTGCCGTGGGGCAGGGCGACCAATATGCCCCTGAGATGGGCACGACAGTCCCTGTCTCTGGCTGGAGTGGGGGGAGGGAACACTGAGGAAGGGGAACCCTGCAGTGCAGGAGCAGGGAGGAAGCAGTTCCTGGGTGCATTGAGAAGGGAGTATAAAAGGTGGGCACCATCTTAGTTCAGTGCAGAGAAGTCTGAGCAGAAGTGGCAGGGAGCAGGGGCTCTGCATGAGCTCTGCTCCGGAGGCGGGCCTAGTAACAGAGGCCCAGGCCTGCAAGAGGGAGAAGGAAGGAAGAGGAGCGGAGAAGGCTCCAGGAACGAGGAATGAAGGGATCCCAGGGGTGCGGACGGGCGAGTCGCCACCGCACGCCCGAATCCACCTGCGTGGAGGGGTCAGGCCAAAGGGGGAGACCGGTCCCCGAACTAGTGGAGGCAGGAAACGACCCTCAGCTAGAAACCGGAGGCTCTGACATTTTATGTGGCGCAGCCCCTTGCTCCACCCGCTAGGAAGGCACCACATAGGGTCAGGGAAACTGGCGCCAAGTTTACCAAGAGGAGGCCCGAGGCAGCCGGACAGAAGTGTTGGTAAGAAAGGCCAGACAAAGGACACACAAAGGGGGTCCTGTGAAGCGCTCCAAAGTTATCTGGGAGTTGTCTGAGCCCCTCACCTGGTGAGCACAGTACGACGTGGGCAGCCGTTACCTGCAGACGTGGTCTGGATAATAAGAACTGTGAGTAAAGGCCCTGAACTGCATCACTGACTCCGTGTCGTTACTGCTGCTGCCCTGCACCATCACCCCCATCCTCCGCATACACTGCCCTGAGGCTATACTCCTCCCGTGGGGAGTTATGCTACGCTCTGCTGCACCCACAACACCAGCCTTAGCGGTCTGCCCTGTAGCGGCGGTTCACTCTGACCGCAATCCACGGGTGGCGTAGTCAGACATTTAAACATCAAAACCACATAAATAGTTCCGCCACTGGTTTGACCGCCCTGAGCCACGGAACCGGATCGCCGCCACGAAGACTACAACCACCAGCATCCACCAAAAAGGGTCCGGCTCCGGGTGTCCCAAGGCCCAGGGGGTGCGTCAGAACATTTTCATCACCTTTCACAATCACCAATGGGACAAGGCAGGGATGTCCTCTGTCCCCTCTCTTATACATCCTAGTGACGGAGCACCTGCTCTCATCCATTCGCCATAACCCCAATATTAGGTGGATTGAGGTGGGAGGCACCGAGTACAAGTGCTCTCTATTTGCTGATGATGTCCTAGTATATATCACTCAATCACATATATCCATCCCTGCTGTTATGGCTGAAATAGATCACTTTGTTACATGGTAAAATTTTAAAATCAATGCAGCGAAGTCTGAGGCCCTCGATGTCTCCCTCCCTAAATCCATATAGGATTCCATCCAGTCCAACTTTCCCTTTGCCTGGCCCTCACAGGGTATCAAATACTTAGGAATTCCTATTCATAGAGACCTCTCCCATCTATGTTATCTTAATTTTGGGCCCTTTATTGAACAATTCCATACAGACCACGGTTGGCAAGTTAGAACTGTAAGATTCACTACGTGAACCACTGGTGTTTTGTGGATAAGCACATGTACACCGCGTTCCAAATTATTATGCAAAAAGTGTTTAGGAGTGATAAGGGAAGAATTTGTTTGTTTGTCAGTTAAACTCATTGATGGTGATGTGTGTCAGGGCTCTTTATATCACTGTAAGCAATTGCAGACACCTGTGCTAATTAGTTTGGCAGATGTGTCCAATGAAAGGCAAGACTACTTAAGAAGGCTCTCTCACATTATTAAGCAGCCTACATTTTCTGCCAAAATGGGAAAGAAAAAGGATGTGTCGGCTGCTGAGAAGCAACAAATTGTGGAGTGTTTAGGTCAAGGCATGACTACAATCAACATTGTGCGATGATCAGGATGAAGTGTCTTGGCAATCAAGAAGTATGTAGCTGATTCACAGTACACACGTGTGCGTGCTGATAAGGGCAAATTGAGGACTCTTTCCTACAGGCAATTACGTCAGGTTGAAAGAGCAGCGGCAAAAAAGCCTTGTCATAGCAGCAGACAAGTTTTTGAAGCTGCTTGTGCCTCCAACGTCCCCCGAACAACAAGATGCAGGGTCCTTCAGAGGTTTGCAGCTGTGCATACGCCATCCTGTCGACCTCCTCTATCCACTTCACACAAGCAGAAACGGCTCCAGTGGGCCAAACATTACATGAAGACTGATTACAAAACTGTTTTGTTCACGGATGAGTGCCGTGCAGCGCTCGATGGTCCAGATGAATGGAGTGGAGGATGGCTGGTTGATGGACACCCCACGCAAACACGGCTACAGCGCCAACAAGGAGGAGGTGGAGTAATGTTTTGGGCTGGAATCATGGGGAGAGAGATTGTCGGCCCCTTTAGGATCCCTGAAGGCGCTAAAGATGAACTCCATAATGTATGTGGATTTTCTCAAACAGCACTTCCTGCCATGGTTCAAGAAGAAGAACCGTGTATTTCACAGCAAGATCATTTTTCTGCATGATAATGCACCATCTCATGCTGCACATAAAACATCTGCATCTCTGGCTGATATGGGCATAAAAGGGGACAAACTTATGGTGTGACCCCCATGCTCCCCTGACCTCTACCCCATTCAGAACCTTTGGAGCATCATTAAAAGGAGTGTCTATGATGGCGGGAGGCAGTTCACATCTAAGCAACAGCTCTGGGAGGGTATTCTGTCCTCATGCAAAACAATTGAAGCAGAAACCATCCAAAACCTGACAAATTCAATGGACGAGAGAGTTCAGAAGCTCCTTTCGAACAAGGGGTCCTATGTGAAAATGTAACATCACCTAGAATAAAGTTTTGAGTTGAAAACTGTTTGATTTCAGTTTCTAACAACCTGCTAATGCTTATAATTTCAAAAATGACCATTTTTTTGGTCTTTATTAAAATGAAAAGGTTGATCGAAAAGTTTGGGGGATCTAAGAGTGTGGCAACCCAGTAGTCATGATTACTTCGAATTCTGACAATATGAGGGTCATGCTGCAGGTAGTGCAGCAAGAAGGCACTTATGTGTCTTGCGCATCTCGGAGCCCCAAAATTATTTTCCGGGCTAGATGCAGCTAAAAATTATTTTTAATTTTAAATCTGGTGAAGCTTATTATAGATGGCCTAATAGGATCAGTGCTGCACACTGCTACAAAGCCCAAATTATTTTCCAGTCAAGATACAGATAAACATGATTAGTAATTTGAAAGCTTAAAACGGTTGGTAGGGTGATTTTAACCAATCATCAAGCTTTTACTCTCCCCAGGATGACACAGGGGTAGAAAAGTCGTTTCGGATCCATGATTTGTTCATCTTTATGAACGTGAGTCTGTCTACATTATCAGTGGAGAGCCGCGTGCGCTTATCTGTCAGCACACCACCAGCAGCGCTGAACACACGTTCAGACAGAACGCTGGCTGCGGGGCATGACAAGATCTCCAAGGCGTAAGTGGCTAGCTCCGGCCATTTATCCAGATTGGAAGCCCAAAAAGAGCAAGGGTCCAGTGACACAGTCGTGGCTTCAATGTTTACTTGGAGATACTCCTGTACCATCGTCTCTAGGCGTTGACTATGTGTCAGACTTCTTGTCTCCTGTGGCCTTGCAAAGGATGGGCTAAAAAAGTGGTGAAATGATTCCGCAAAATTGATGTTACCAGCAGATACTGTGGTTCTGTTACGGTTTGAGTGCTGAACACTTGACGGTCCCACGGTTGGCAAGTTGGAACTGTGAGATTCACTACGTGCACCACTGGTATTTTGTGGAAAAGCACATGTAAGATTCTGCAACAGTCTCTGCTGATACTCCTGCATGCGTGCATCCCTTTCTATGGCAGGAATAATTTCTGCAAATTTACTTTTGTACCGGGGATCTAACAGTGTGGCAACCCAGTAGTCAGGATTATTTCTAATTCTCACAATTCGAGGGTCATGTTGCAGGTAGTGCAGCAAGAAGGCACTCATGTGTGTTGCGCATCCAGGAGCACCAAGTCCCTGTTGTGTTGGTGGCGAGGTAACAATCATGCTTCCTTCCTCTGTCCTCTCCCCCCAACCTCGCACAACAGAAATGTGATCAAGGTCTCCCTAATCTGATGAGTCTTCCATCAGTTCGTCCTCCACTTCTTCCTGGGCTCCTGCACCTTCCTCACTAGTTTGGCTGCTACCATGCGCCCTGGTAAAATCATCTCCCCCACCCTCACATGCCTGCCGCCTTGGTGCTGCCGACCGTCTGGACCTTGCAGATGTTAGCCCTTCCGCATACAACTCCTCCTCCTCTACTTCCTCCACCTCCTCTTGTGCCACCACCTGACTCCGAATTCTGTTTAACATGTGCTCCAGCATGTAAATCACCGGAATAGTCATGCTGATAATGGCATCGTCAGCACTAAACATCTTCGTCGCCATTTCAAAACTGTGCAGAAGGGTGCATAGGTCCCTGATCTGAGACCACTCCTCCAGCGTGATTTGCCCCACCTCTGAATCTCGTTGGCCCAGGCTATACGTCAGAACGTATTGCACCAGGGCTTGTCGGTGCTGCCACAGTCGCTGCAACATGTGCAGAGTTGAATTCCACCAGGTAGGCACATCGCATTTTAGCCGGTGAAGTGGCAGGCCCAACGACTTCTGTAGAGATGTAAGTCGCTGAGCTGCGGGATGCGAACGGCGGAAGTGAGCACACAGCGACCGTGCCCTCTGCAGAAGGCCATCTAGTCTGGGATAGTGGGCTAAAAATTGCTGGACAACCAGGTTCAACACGTGAGCCATACGAGGCACGTGTGTGACATTGCCCCGGCGAAGGGCCGCACCCAGGTTTGCAGCATTGTCGCACACGGCCTTCCCTGGTTTCAGGTCCAGTGGAGACAACCATTCATGAAATTGGTTCTCCAGAGCTGACCACAACTTCTCAGCTGTGTGACTCACATTTCCCAGACATTTCAATGTAAAAACCGCCTGATGACGTTGAGCCCTACTGCCAGCATAGTAAGGAGGTGTGCAGGATCCCTTCTGCGCAGTTAGAAAGCTTGTGGCATGACCAGACAGGCTTTGGGTGCAGGTGGAAGACCGAGAGGAGGTTGAGGAGGCGGAAGCAGTGGAGGAACTTTGACATAAAGAGGATTGACGCACAACTCGTGGGGACGGCAAGACTTGGACAGCAGCCCCTTGTCCTGCTGTCACCATAGTTACCCAGTGCCCAGTCAGCGACATGTAACGCCCCTGTCCATGCCTACTCGTCCAAGTGTCTGTGGTGAAATGCACCCTGTCACACACAGAGTTTCTCAAAGAAGCGGTGATGTTGTGTGCGACATGCTGGTGGAGCGCAGGCACACCTTTCTTTGAGAAGTAGTGCCGACTGGGCATCTGGTACTGGGGCACTGCGACGGACATAAGGTCTCGAAAATCCTCTGTGTCCACCAGGCGGAAAGGCAGCATTTCTGTAGCCAAGAGCTTGCAGATGGTGAAATTCAACCTCTTAGCTTTCTCATGGCTAGGAGGAAATGGTCTTTTACTTGTCCACATCTGAGGGACCGAGGGCTGGCTATTGTGCTTAGACGGGGTTGATAAGGGTGTCCCCGGCAAACTGCCGGTCTGTGAGGAAGATGCAGGCGGACATGTTAGGTTGCCTTGATCCAAAGGTGGTGCTATCGATGTCGGACAGCGCTCAAGACCAGCTGGTGTTACCACCTCCAAAGAAAATGATGACCTGCCAATCACGCTGGCTGTTGCGGGTAAAGAGGTGGCAGGTCTGCGCCCCAAAACAGGTGTGACTGCTGTCCCCCCAGTCACAGAGGATGAAGAGGCCGCGGATGCACAAGATATGGCAGACGGTGGTTGGCCCGGCCGGCTAGGCCGCATTGTAGCACACTGAGCTTCCCACTGCAACTTATGCTTCATGTCCATGTGCCGGTTCATGCATGAAGTACTCAAACTATGTATTTTTTGGCCTCTACTTAGCTTTTGCTGACAAATGTTACAGATAACACGAGTTGGGTCATCTTTATCGATCTGAAAAAATGCCCAGGCTATGCAAGGCTTAGCACCCATGCGACCTGAAGAGCCACCACGACTTGTGGTGAGAGGCAGAGTTGTGTTTGAGGATGCAGTTGTTGACGTGCTTCCAGTACTACGTCTCTGTCCAGGAAGGCGCAACCTGACCTCGTCGTCACTAGCATCTTCCTCCACCTCCTCTGCTGACCTCATCTCTTGGCTGACTGTGGGTTGACAGTAAGTGGGATCTCCGACCTCATCATCATCACCCTGTGCGTTATCACACCCGTCGTCCTCAGAGCCAACCTGTTCCTGCCCTGACAAAAAACTAAAGTTGTCGCTCCAATCAGGTATTTGAGTCTTATCATCGTCTTCCTCATTGTCTCCACCAACAGGAGTTACAGTTTGGGAATGAGGGTCTACATTATGGTCAGAACCTTCTGCGTCTGGTCCTGGATCCGACTCATAAAGATTCTGGGCATCAGTGCAGATCATTTCCTCGTCTGGATTCACAGAAGCGCTGGAGTCGACCTCTGATTCCCAGGCTATAGTATGAGTAAACAGCTCTGCAGACTCAACCATCTGTTCTACCTCATACTCAGACGGGCAGCTGGAGATTTGGGAGCTGTGAGGAAGCAAGTGCGATTTGGGTGACACCTTTGAGGACTGGAGTATTTGTGATGTTGAAGTTGATGTGGAGGAGAGCCCACTTAAAGGAGCACTTGATATCCGTTGAAGCACCTGCTGTTTTTGTGCCTCATCTGGAATTTGTAGCGATTGGCGTGGCCGTAAGAAAGGGATCTTATCACATTGTCCGCTAAAAGAAGTAGACATTTTAGTTTGGCTGGAAGATGGTCTTTCTTCTGCACCTACCCCACGGACACAACCTTTTTTCCCCTTCCCAACACGCCTATTCCCCTTTCCACCAGCAGCAGGCCTTTTTCCACTCATTTTGGTGGTTAACTAATTCACAACTCTGGAGTTGTTTGCACAAAAAAACAATAGATGGTAACCGAGCAGAGCTGAGTGGCCAAACTGTGGTATTAGGCCAAAACTATTGGCTGGGTTAGATGCAGAAAAAAATTATTTTTAATTTGCAACCTGATGGAGGTCAGTATAGATGGACTAATAGACCAAGTCCCACACACCGCTAGAAGCCCAAATATTTTTTCAGAGCTAGATGCAGAAAAAAATTATTTTTAATTTGCAACCTGATGGAGGTCAGTATAGATGGACTAATAGACCAAGTCCCACACACCGCTAGAAGCCCAAATATTTTTTCAGAGCTAGATGCAGAAAAAAATTATTTTTAATTTGCAACCTGATGGAGGTCAGTATAGATGGACTAATAGACCAAGTCCCACACACTGCTAGAAGCCCAAATATTTTTTCAGAGCTAGATGCAGAAAAAAATTATTTTTAATTTGCAACCTGATGGAGGTCAGTATAGATGGACTAATAGACCAAGTCCCACACACCGCTAGAAGCCCAAATATTTTTTCAGAGCTAGATGCAGAAAATTTTTTTATTCAATTTGCAACCTGATGGAGGTCAGTATAGATGGACTAATAGACCAAGTCCCACACACTGCTAGAAGCCCAAATATTTTTTCAGAGCTAGATGCAGAAAAAAATTATTTTTAATTTGCAACCTGATGGAGGTCAGTATAGATGGACTAATAGACCAAGTCCCACACACTGCTAGAAGCCCAAATATTTTTTCAGAGCTAGATGCAGAAAAAAATTATTTTTAATTTGCAACCTGATGGAGGTCAGTATAGATGGACTAATAGAACAAGTCCCACACGCTGCTAGAAGCCCAAATATTTTTTCAGAGATAAATGAAGAAAAAAATTATTTTTAATTTGCAACCTGATGGAGGTCAGTATAGATGGACTAATAGACCAAGTCCCACACACTGCTAGAAGCCCAAATATTTTTTCAGAGCTAGATGCAGAAAAAAATTATTTTTAATTTGCAACCTGATGGAGGTCAGTATAGATGGACTAATAGACCAAGTCCCACACACCGCTAGAAGCCCAAATATTTTTTCAGAGCTAGATGCAGAAAAAAATTATATTCAATTTGCAACCTGCTGGAGGTCAGTATAGAAGGACTAATAGAACAAGTCCCACACACTGCTAGAAGCCCAAATATTTTTTCAGAGCTAAATGAAGAAAAAAATTATTTTTAATTTGCAACCTGATGGAGGTCAGTATAGATGGACTAATAGACCAAGTCCCACACACTGCTAGAAGCCCAAATATTTTTTCAGAGCTAGATGCAGAAAAAAATTATATTCAGTTTGCAACCTGATGGAGGTCAGTATAGATGGACTAATAGAATGATGCTATGCCCAAAAGATTTTACTTCACTAGGTGCAGTAAAAAAATTGGTATTCTATACACAGGTGGTATATCTTGCAACACAGATAGGCTACTCCACTGACTAACACACTCTGCAATAGGCCAAAAAGGATTAGCTTTGCTAGATTCAGCCAAATGCTGTGAAAAAAACTTGCACAGCACTGGCACAGACCTGCCTGGCAAAAACTGATAGGAACTGATGTAACCTAGTCCTGAAAAGGACTCCAATTACAATTAGTCTTTACTCCCACAATCTATCTATTTAAGAGCACAGACCTGCTTGATAAAAGTCGTAGGAAATGCTGTAACCTAGTCCTTAAAAGGACTGCAATCACAACTATTCCCTACTCCCAAGCTATCTGTATATTTGTGCGAAAATTGGCTTGAAATTAACAAGGTATAGCGCACACAGCAACAGCGGTGCCGTCTAACACGCAGCTGCAGCAGTGAGAAAATGGTGGCGATGGGGAAAATGGCTTGGTCTTATAGGGCAAGGACATGTGACATACACTGCCAATCACACATGCCCTTGCTTGTGTGAAAAAAAGCACTTCGCTCCGTGTGTGCGCTGCTGATAGGCTGACAGATTGCACCTCCCCACTGCAAATGCGGGAAAGAGAAAAAAAAATGGAGATCTTCATTGTTCCTGCAGAGATCCATCCCCTGCCCCTCCCCCCGCCCCGCTGTACACTCAAACTGCGTATTAACATTAATTTTCATCATTACTGAGAAAAAATCCAGTTATGATTTTGGTGCACGAACAGTTATCGAACATAACCTCGAACAGCCGAATTTTTCTCAAATTGTTCGTGTTCGCCGACCGGCTCGAACACCGCCCAAAACAGCTCGAATTTGAGAT
The DNA here is from genome assembly GCF_046119375.1 of Phyllobates terribilis. NCBI lineage: Eukaryota > Metazoa > Chordata > Amphibia > Anura > Dendrobatidae > Phyllobates > Phyllobates terribilis. The sequence continues at coordinate 102,258,279 of NW_027362761.1, read as the reverse complement.
TGGCGAACAGTTCGAGTAGAACAACGCTCATCTCTACTCTTCACCAGTACTTACAGCACCATGTAGGTCTAGATGTACGTCATACGCATCAACAAATGTGGCCACACGTTGTGGTGCACTTTATGACATCATTTTGGAATAAGGTGCATTGAGTCCATTGAGTGAAGAGGAGTCCAGTCCTGGAGCAGAATGGATGATGTAGGAAGTCAGCAGTAGTGTTGTGGTGGTAGGAACAGGTGAGGGACTAGATGATTATAATGTTTTATTGATTTTTTCAATACCTTCCCAACCAACATTTTGCACAGATTGACTTCCCAAAGATTTAGATTTTCTGTAATCCGCAAATTTTGAAAAATATTTACAAAATATTATACTTAGAATTCTCTTATCTCTAAGTTAGTATATTCTCAGTGTTAACATATAGATCAGGACAAATTAATTAATTTTAAGCAACACCTCTAAAATTTAGAAACTGTTTAAGTAATGGAAAGGTAAAGATCATATATTAGAGGCTTGATGAGTAAGTGTATTTCTGTAGGATTTTACACAAAAGCTTGTGTGCAGCCCATTCAGCACATAAGGACTGGTATTACTAAATAATGGTTGTAAAGTTTTGATCCAGGTTTGGAAACTGCAGCATAGAAATCTTGAACACTGTGCTTATTTCTCACAGATGTGCCTGTTTTCAATGGCTCTTTGCTCATTTGACATCTGTAGATAAAAATGTAGTCTGTAAATCTTGTTTGTATGTCAACTCTGTATCCAACTCATAGTCTTAATATTTCCGCCTTCCTTTTTAATTCTGCGTTTCGTGATCTCTGTGTTATATCATTTCTTTATTAAGTGCAGATGATCAAACCTTTTAATCTGTTCTGAGCTGCTTAACGTTATAAATGTAGATGCACATATTTTAAGGAAGCGTTGATTTCCAAAAAATAAAATCCCATGCATTGAATCTGAAAAAGATTTTCCCACAATTACATGTAAGTGAATAAAGCAGTAATGATGCATGTACACTACCACTCCGTTTACATAAGAGACCTGGGTTAAATTGTGATTTTGGCATAACCCATTTAGGACATATGATGATAAGGTTAAACTGCTGGAATCAAGAGTTCCACTCCATTCAGGGCTTTAAATAGATAGAATTTGCATTTTCATCATGCGTTTCCTGTTATTCATATGTGTCAAAAAAATAATTACATTTTAGCATATATTTGAAACTATATCCAACTTGAGAACTTTCTCGGAGCAACTCAGTCATTTATACACATATCCAATATTAATACAATTAATAAATACTGCACCATAGTACTATATTACTGCTAACATCCATGCAACCACTTATAACACAAACCGAGTTCTAATGTGCAGTGAGACATTCTCTCCTACCTCTTCAGTTGGTCAAAATGTTTCATATTTCATTGGACATAAATTTTGATTTGCAAGTTAGAGATCCCATTGGCAGTTTGATTATTTAGTGTAATTTTTATGCCTTTACTTAACCAGAGCCATCCTAGAGAAGAGAAAATATTTTTGTATCCATTCCTTTACTTGGCTAAAAAAGACACAAGAAAAACATCTTTAGTTCCTGGAGTTTGGTGACAATAAGATATGAGATATGAAAAAGTACGATTTATATTGTCATTAACTCCACTGAAAGTCTGGAAAAATCATTATAGATTATGCTGCAAAGTCAATGGGTATCTTTATTATTTCAGTTGAGATTGCATAGACCCTGTATAGTCGTAAACAAAGTCTCCACTGGCTTACAATGTGAGCCCATAGGTGCCCCATGTTCCCCCTGTTTCTCTCCATGAGACCTTGTATTCTGAATTATAAGCAAATATTTTACCTAAAAAGGATACCACTTTCAGCAAGTCTACTAATTGACCATTCTAACTTTTTTCCATATAGAATTAAAAAACAAAGTTTAGCCTCTATATGAAATTGAAGGCACACAGAGGTAAAATTTGGGCTCATAGTAGACTACAGGGATTGCCAAGTGAAAACAAGTTATCAGCTATCCACAGATTAGGTGATTACTTGCTGATTGGTGGGAGTTCCATTGCTAACACCAGCACCGTTCAGCAGAACAAGGAATTTTTATCCACAATCGGGAACTTTTATCCTTGTTGCAAAAGCAGGTCTGATACCTGAACACTTTGAAACTTATTCTTTGTGGGGCTGGCAGAAAGCCAAGAACAGCTCTCGACATCCACATAGAGAATGATTGACTCAGCAGTTGAGCATGCACATTGCCACTCCATTCTAAAGGTGTGGGAACCCTACCAAAAATCCTTTGGACTACCTCTTTAAAGACACTATTTTACGTTTTTTATGAGTCCATTCAAGAATGATCTTACCTGGGTTTATGTAATTTGGATACTTTAATGTAAGTTATGTTTTGAGTTACGTATAGTGATGAGCGAGAACTAAAATGCTCAGGTACTCGTTATTCGGGTCGAGCAAATTGTAATACTCGGGTGGTTGACCCGAGCAACGAGCCCAATGTAAGTCTATGGGAAACTCGAGCATTTTTCAGGCAGCTCCCCCCGGCGGTCTGCAGAGGGCCTAAAAATTGCCCAAATCGATGGGAACAGTGCTCAAATGACATGGGAACAGCATGGGGAAGCCCCCTGGAAGCAGTTCTGACTCCCAGGTTACTGCTGTCAACAACGTTGTCAGAGTATTGCGCCACCTTTACGGACTCACAATAAAACATACAAAAACAAAACCAAAATGGATTTTCCTGAGAAATATATTAAGGAACATCCTTTCCAGGGTAATGACTTGTATATAAGGCAAAATAAATAACCAAAACCAAAAATACTCCTCCACACCTTGGGCTATGTTCACACGTAGCGTTTTTGATGTGTTTTTTCACTTTTGCTTTGCTTTCAACCGTGACAAATGCATTCACTGGGAAATGTCATTTTAACATTTTACAACCTTATCTGGCCATGTGGTGTGTGACACATCTTCAGACTCATGCATACAGTGCTGAAAAGACATGGAAACAGCATGGGGTAGACCTCTGAAAGCATTTATGACTCCCAGGTCACTGCCTAAAAGTGTGCCCATCATAAGTGATCATTGGCACAGGTGAAGATGCCTCCCGCCATGCACCTGTCATTGCAGACTTGGAACATCACCATCCACGTCCTTGTCCCAGTGCAGAGTTGAGTTGTCCCTACCCCATTCCTTGGAATGCAAGTGCAAGTATGCAGCCAGTCAGCCACCCACCCACAGGTTGCAGTACTATACTGCCAAATTTTTGATAGCTGCTTGCACTTGAAATGTGGCCTTTTAGGCTCGTGGAGGAGGAAGCTTTTCATAACCTCATGCCGGTGGCGACCGGGTGTCCATACTAGGTCCCCAGCCGCCACTGTCCCACAACAATACCCGTGCCCTCCCCAGTGCACTTACTGGGAAGGACAGCCTAACCACAAACACGTGGACAGGTGAATGTGGCCAGGGACGGTACGGAGCCAGTCCACAGCTTTTTTTGCTGAGAGTTGTATTTAGCTCGGTGAAAGGACACGCATAGAGGGAAACAGTATCTACCCTGGGTTTCATTTCTCCCAGGAAGTCTTCTAATGCAGCTTGTTGCAAAAGCAATGGCAGCCCATCCAACATCAACTCACACTTGTCGGTGGTGCTTTGACACACAAACATCTTTCATTGCACATTTAATTTCATGAATACAGAGTTGGACAATGGCCTGATCTGCAATGCGGTTTAAGAAATAACATGCATAAGCATGTCTGATCCACATTAAACAAGCAGCCATAGAGTGCCCGGGAACCTTCCCCCACACTTTTCTTAGCCAAGGCTGCTTCTCGGCAGGGTTGGACGGGCCCACCAGAGAACCGGAGACTCCTCTGGTGGGCCCTGGCTACTCCTTCAGGAGTGTTCATAGTGCCGAGGTAAGGCCATGATGATGATAGAGGTCACCATCTGCTTAGTTTTCTGTTACTTGGAATGCAAGCGCAAGTATGCAGCCAGCCACCCACCCACCCGCAGGCCGCAACACTAAACTGCCAGATTTCTGGGCAGCTGTTGGCACTTGAAATATGGCCTTTTAGGCTCGTGGAGGCGTAAGTTTTTCACAACCTCATGCCGGCGGCGGCCGGGTGTCCATACTCGGTCCCCAGTCGCCACTTTTTCTCCCGGTGTCGTCTCTGTCTTCCACAAGCACCGGTCCCACAACATTACCCATGCCCTCCCCAGTGCATTTACTGGGAAGAACCGCCTAACCACAAACACGTTGACAGGTGAATGTGGCAGGGACGATACGGAGCCAGTCCACAGCTTTTTTTGCTGAGTTGCATTTTACCACAACCATATTCTTTAGCTTAGTGAAAGGACTTGGGAAACCATATCTACCCAGCTGTCATTTCTCCCAGGAAGTCCTCTAAAGCTGCTTTCACTTGAAATGTGGCCTTTTAGGCTCGTGGAGGCGGAAGATTTTCACAACCTCATGCCGGCGGCGGCCGGGTATCCATACTCGGTCCCCAGTCGCCATTATTTTTCCCGGTATCGTCTCCACCTTCCACAAGCATGGGTCCCACAACATTATCTGTGCCCTCCCCAGTGCACTTACTGGGAAGGATAGCCTACCCACAAACACGTGGACAGGTGAATGTGGCCAGGGACGGCACGGAGCCTGTCCACAGCTTTTTTTGATGAGAGTTGTATTTAGCTTGGTGAAATGACTGGCATAGAGGGAAACCGTATCTACTCTGGGTGTCATTTCTCCGTCACCAGGTTCCACCTATTTTCACACACGACCATGCCTGGCTGTATGTTCAGTTCAACGGTGAAAGCCACAGATCAGGCTGCTGTGTCACAGCTTTCAACAAGTCTGCAGCGCTAGGTGGTTTGTCAATTAAGCATTAAGCATATTATCTTCAGCACAGCCTGTTGCCGCTTGGCCAAGGCAGTGCTGCAGTGCTGTCAGCTTGTGACTAATGTGGTCATTTCGGAGATGGAGGAGGATGTGCAGGAGCTGAACAATGTGATTACATTGAGGTTAAATTGGTGACGCTGTTTTTTATACTAAAGAAAGATCCTATTGTTTTGTTTTTTTACGTTATTTTTTAAGACAAATGCCTTCACCGGGAAATGTCATTTTAACATTTTACAACCTTATCTGGCAATGTTGTGTGTGACACATCATCAGACACATCCTGTTTCATTTATGATGAAGGGACTCTGAAACTCAAAAAGGCTATTTTTATAGGGACATCAGACGGCCCTTACTATTCTTAAAAGACCAGCAGTCGGCCCTCGCTATTGTTAGAGAGCCATCAGCCGGCTATGCTTTGTTGTTCCCATTATTAACAAGTGGGTCTCCTATACTGTTATTGCGTATCCAGTGACTGCAAGGGCTGCCAAAAATTTGGACACAACCCAATACCCCTTTGAAGAGACATAGAGGAGGGTCTCAGTAAAAAAAATGTTCCATTATAAAAGAGCGGGTCTCCTATAGTGGTAATGCCCATGCTGTGACTGCAAGGGCTGCCAAAATTTGGGAAAAACCCCACTAAGAATTTAAAGACACATAGAGCAGGGCCACAGTAACGACAAATTCCCATAAGAAAGGAGAGAGTCTGCTATACAGTTATAGGGTATGTAGTGAGTCCAAAGGCTGACCAATTTTAGGAAAAACCCCACTAAGAATTTAAAAACACACAGAGCAGGGCCACAGTAACAAGTACGACATGTTCCCATTAGAAAGGAGAGGGTCTGCTATACAGTTATAGGGTATGCAGTGAGTGCAACGGCTGACCAATTTTAGGAAAAACCCCACTAAGAATTTAAAGACACATAGAGCAGGGCCCCAGTAACGACAAATTACCATTAGAAAGGAGAGAGTCTCGTATAGTGTTGGCCTATACAGTGAATGCAAGGGCTGCCAAAAATTTGGAGCACTTCAATGCCCCTTGGAAGAGACGTGGAGGAGGGCCTCATAAAAAAATTTTTCCCATTAGAAAGGAGTGAGCCTCCTATACTTGTAATGCCCATGCACTAAGTGTATGGGCTGACAAACATTTACCCCTGGGGGATATACAGTACAGACCAAAAGTTTGGACACACCTTCTCATTTAAAGATTTTTCTGTATTTTCATAACTATGAAAATTGTACATTCACACTAAAGGCATCAAAACTATGAATTAACACATGTGGAATTACATACTTAACAAAAAAGTGTGAAACAACTGAAAATATATCTTATATTCTATGTTCTTCAAAGTAGCCACCTTTGGCTTTGATGACTGCTTTGCACACTCTTGGCATTCTCTTATATTCTACTAACCTAGAATATAAGACATATTTTCAGTTGTTTCACACTTTTTTGTTAAGTATATAATTCCACATGTGTTAATTCATAGTTTTCATGCCTTCAGTGTGAATGTACAATTTTCATAGAAAAATCTTTAAATGAGAAGGTGTGTCCAAACTTTTGGTCTGTACTGTACATGAACATACTGTATAAAAAATTTTTTTCACTGGCTTCATAAACACCCTTTAAAAAAATTATGTGGGTCTTGCATCATGGACCACGGTCACCCTGGTGATATGGTGGTGGAGGATGAGGAGATGGAGGAGGACAAGTGCAAATGGCCAAAATCAGGAAGCATATACCCATGTCTGGGTGTGAAAAGGTGCATGGGAATACACCCCCCATGAAAAGATACTGGATTTGAGTTTATGTTACGCTGCTATCATTCGGTGGTGTTGAGAAGTCTTGCCCAATCCAGCCCTTGTTCATTTTTATAAGAGTCAGCCTGTCAGCATTTTCAGTTGACAGGCGGATGCGCTTATCAGTTATAATTCCACCAGCGGCACTAAAAATCTGCTCTGATAAAACGCTGGCGGCAGGGCAGTTCAGGCCCTCCAAGGCATAGAGAGCCAGTTCATTCCATGTATCCAGCTTGGATACCCAATAATTATAAGGCACAGAGGAATCACGGAGGACGTTGGTACGGTCGGCAAGGTACTCCCTCAGCATCTTCCCAAACTTTGCACTCCTTGTGAGAGTACCCCAAGCCTCAGGGCCTGTGTAATGGGAAGGTCTGAGAAAACTCTCCTGCCTCTGCTGGAGTTGTGTCTCTCTCGCCTGTACTCCTTGGTTGTCCAACGAAATGTGCCCTCTGCCGCCAGCATTTTCAGATGGGAATTTTTTCAATAGTTCCGCAACAAGGGCCTTCTGATACAGCCCCATTTTTGAAGACCTGTCCGCCTCAGGAATAAGAGATATAAAGTTCTCCTTGTAGCGTGGGTCTAGAAGTGTCAGCAACCAGTAATGACTGTCACCCAAAATTTTGAGAATGCGAGGATCATGGGAAAGGCAGCGTAACATAAACTCAGCCATGCCTGCCAGACTACTAGCAGGCAAGACTTCCGTGTCCTCACCAAGAGGATGACTGACCATGCTCTCCTCCTCCTACTCCTCTCTGTCCTCTGGCCATCCACGCTGAACAGACGGTATGACAGCTGTGCAGGTAGTACCGTCTATAGTGCATGAAACTAGCTTCTGTCCTTCCTCCTCCTCTTCCTCATTGTCACCCAATCCACGTTGGGATGAGATGAGGCTTGGCTCTGTGTAATCACCCTGTATGGTTCCTTGCTCCATCTCATCGTGCTCCGCCTGCAATGCATCCTCTCTGATTGTGAGCAGAAAGCGTTTCAGAAGACAAAGAAACGGGATGGTGATGCTAATTATGGCATCATCGCCGCTCACCATCTTGGTGGAGTCCTCAAAGTTTTGGACGATGGTACATATGTCTGACATTCATGTCCACTCCTGAGGTCTTATGTGTGGAGTCTGAACTGAATACCGACGGCCTTGTTGATGCTGGTACTCAACAACTGCCCTCTTCTGCTCATAAATCCTTCCCAACATCTGCAGTGTAGAGTTCCAACGCGTGGGGACATCACACACCAGTCTGTAAGCCGGAAGCTGCAAACGTTGCTGAAACATGGCAAGGGCGGCGGAAGCTGTAGCTGACTTTCTAGAATGGGCACACAGGCGGCGTACTTTAAGAAGTAGATCCGGCTGCTCCGGGAAGGATTTGAGAAACCGCTGAACCACGAGGTTAAGCACATGGGCCAGGCATGGTACGTGTGTGAGCTCGCCTCGCCTCAGAGCCGCCACCAGGTTCCGGCCATTGTCACACACGACCATGCCTGGCTCTAGGTTCAGCGGTTTCAGCCACAGATCTGCCTGCTCTTTCAGAGCTGTCCTCAACTCTTCAGCATTGTGCGGTTTGTCACCTAAGCATATTAGCTTCAGCACAGCCTGTTGCTGCTTTGCCGAGGCAGTGCTGCAGTGCTTCCAGCTTGTGACTGATGTGGTCATTTTGGAGATGGAGGCTGAAGAGGAGGAGGAGGCTGAGGAGGATGAGGTGCAGGAGCTGTAGACCGTGGGGGCAACCCTGATTGACCTAGGACTCGCAATCCTTGGCGTCGGGAGGACGTGTTCCGTCAAAAGGTATGACTGGGTCCTGGCTTCCACTATGTTAACCCAGTGTGCCGTCAGCGAGATGTACCGTCCCTGCCCACAAGCACTTGTCCACGTGTCCGTGGTTAGGTGGACTTTTCCGGTAACTACGTTGTTGATGGCACGGCCAATGTTTTGGGACACATGCTTTTGTAATGTGGGGATGGCACATCGGGAGAAATAGTGGCTGCTGGAGACCGAGTCCCAAGTTACAGCCGCTGCCATCAGGTTGCGGAATGCTTCTGTCTCCATGAGCCTAAAAGGCAACATTTCGAGCGCAAGCAGTCGTGAAATGTGAGAATTTAGTAGTGTGGCCTGTGGGGTGTTGGCTGCATATTTGCACTTGCGTTCCAAGGACTGGGGTATGGACAACTGAACGCTGCGCTGGGACAAGGACATGGACTTGCTTCCTGATGCTGCAACTTGAGAGTGCGCAACGACAGGTGTAGGGCAGGAGGCATCTTCGCATGCACCATGGACAGGGAATTGGCTTGCATGCACAACAGCAGAAGAAGCAATGGTGTCACCTGCAGACACTGTTCCTGGACCTTGGGGTTCGGCCCACAAAGTCGGGTGCTTTGCTGCCATGTGCCTGATCATGCTGATGGTGGTCAGGCTGGTAGTTTTGCCACCCCTGCTGATGCTGGCCTGGAAGGTGGTTCAAATGGCCTTTTTGGGGTTATCGGCAGAGTCTTTAAAAAACAACCAGACTCGGGAAGACCTAACAGTTGTACTCGTAACTTCCTTTGTGTTGGTGTTACGGGGAACGGTTGCCTGCCTTCTGTTTGCGGCCACCACACTGCTTCTTCCTGCCTGTTGTGGTGCGCTGCCTCCCTCCCCCTGTGTGCTGCTGTCCTCACTCTGCATGTCCTTCTGCCAGGTTGGGTCAGTTACTATATCATTCACCACCTCGTCTTCCGCTTCCGCACCTTGGTCCTCCTCCTGACTTTCTGGCAATTGTGTCTCATAATCGTCCACCTCTCGTGACACTTTACCACCGTCACCTTCGTCTGATGTGGCTGCTCAAATATTTGGGCATCGTTACACGCGATCTCCTCTTTCACCGCTTCAAGTGGACCGGGCGAGAGGCCCGAATCTATAAATGGAAAATTGATTAGCTTTTCAGAGTGTCCAAGTGTGGGATCAGTTGTCTCTGGGCACTCGGCATTGTGGGAGGAAGAAGGATCAAGGTGAGGAATATGCGGTCCAGATTCACAGCTACTGAGACTTGACCGTGTGGAAGACAGGGTGGTGGTGGTGCAAAGTGACTGGAAGCATTATCCGCTATCCAACCAACAACCTTTTGACACTGCTCTGGGACAGGAAGGTCAGGCGAGAAGATGTGGGTGTTTGTTGTGGTACAATTTCAGCTTGCCCACGGCCTTGTCCTCGGCCTCTGCATGCACCATTACCCTCACGTCCAGTTCCCCATCCCTTGCCACGCGCCTTGTGACTCACCCCCTGGGCCAGTGCTGCAGTGCGGCGCGCGTGCGCGCGGGGGATACCCGGAGCCGGATCCGATGGGGGTAGTAGTCTTCGTGTGGCGGTGACCCGGTCCGCGCCCAGGGTGGTCAAACTTAGTGGCGGTTATTGGTATGATGGTATTAGTGTCCGACTACGCCACCCGTTGAATGCGGTTATGAAACCGCCGCTGCAGGGCAGACCGCTGAGGCCGGTGGTATAGGTGTGCAGCAATGTTGATATAACCCCCAACGGGAGAGGTATGGCCTCAGGGCAGCGGATGTGGATGATGTTGGGAGTGATGGTGTGGATGTCCCAGCACTAACGGTGCGACAAGGAAGCACGGAAACGCAAGGGTACAGTTCAGGGTCTTTACTGATGGTACAAGGCAAATTCCCCCGGGAGTACTGGCTAGTAGTTGGGGCCTGGTTAGTCTGCGAGTAAGCCGGAGTTCCCCTGGCCAGGTGGAGTTGTAGGCCTTCCCGTTAGTCTGTACCCTTCCTGGCTACCCTGCTTTCGGCGGTTACAAGTAGCCCACGTCCCTGGGTATACCGTGTGGTGCTCACCCGTATGGCTGGTGACCTGGGGCCTCCTGTTAGCCTCCGCTCCGGGATGGCGGTGCTGGTCCCTTCGTTGTGACTGAGCCTCCGGGCTTTTATGGCCAGAGGACCTGGAATCCCCTGCCGGATGGATTCTGCTGCTGGGTATATCTTAGTCCCCACAGCCTCGGACTCCTGTGTCCGGTTTTTGTACCTTCTCCCAGGGCGAGCTCTGCACAGCTCCAGCCCCTGGCGCTTCTCCTTGGCTCCTACAGAGCTCCTGAGGTCTATCTGTCCCTGTTTCTGCGTGTCCAGACCAGACTCCGTCTCTGTCTGGAACTCCTCTCTCTAACCCTGCTTCAGCCCCAGTTTATATAGGGGAAGTTCTTCCCCTCCCAGGACTGGGCAGGAGGTGTGGCATGCCTAGGATTCCTGCCCAGGAGACCTCCCACCTGCTCACAGACGTAATACTGCTATTACTGTGGAAACCAGACCCCTGGGGTGCCACATTCCCCCCTAGTGAAATTTAGTACTCCCGGACTAAACATAACAGGGTATATACAATAACAATTAAATACATGAGATGGTCACGGCGTGTCCGTAACCGGGAAGCAATAAGGGTGTCCATTTCACCAAAGAACAGGGAGCCGTAACCAGGTAGGGGTCTGTCCTGCCCCGAGTCTTTAACAGTCTGTAGTCCATTCCTGGGTTACGCTCCAAACATATTTACAACAGAGTTCCGGTTACTCACTGTCCATAACCTGTCAGTCCATATAAAGAAACCTGTAACTGAAAAACATAATTAGCAACGGCTACAACAAAACAGGTAAACATAAAATAGTTAAAGCAACTAGCCAACTTAGATTCTCCAACGTACGGGCATCTGGCCTCTGGTAACCCTAGTGGACCTACGGAGCTCACTAACTGGTCCTGCACTACAGGGTGTAGGAGGTGTTATGGGCAGGCTGGGCAGCTTTCTGCGCACTCTTTGGCTCACTAGGGGCACGGCAGGCTCACTACTAGCAGAGGGTTGATCCTCCTGTACTGCTGTTGTGGACTCTTCTGCCTCTTGGGCCGGCTGCTCTTCCAGCTCTACTGGTTCTTCTGTAGGCACTTGCGGGGCTGGCTGGAGAAAGGTGAGGACGGGTACCACGACAGCACCGTTTACTTGTGTCCAAGACCGGGGGAAGTCTCCGAGTACAGTCCTGATCATTTCTTCCCTTTCCTCTGCGGGTCGAGGGTTTTCTTGATCTTCTTCTTCAGTGCTTTGCAGCTGCTCGGGACACTTCTTCAGGTGGTCTCTGGAGACAACGGCTGTGGTTTCTCCTCCATCCTTACTGATCACGCAAATCTTTGGGCTCTCATGGCTTGATGGCAGTACGGTATATGGGTCCTTCTCCCACTGGTCGTCCAACTTGTGGAGCCGTCTTTTCCTCTTCAAGACCTGCTCTCCAGGTACCAGGGGAACAGCGGGAGCATACTGATTATAAGCCCTCTCTTGCCTTTCTCTAGCTTGAGACAGACTTCGCTCCACGCTCTCCTGCACTTTCCGATACTGCTGCTGCTGCCCTGTATCCCAGTCTGCCTCTGGCGAGGTGTCCTCGGGCGTCAGGACTCCCATATCCAGGTCGATAGGCAGCTTACCAGGTCTCGCTCTCATTAGGTAAGCCGGGGTACAGTTGGTAGAACCTACAGGGATGTGGTTGTATAGGTCCACCAGATCAGGCAGCTTCTCAGGCCACATACTGCGTTCTTCCAGGGGCAATGTTTTCAGGAGGTCTATCACCACCTGGTTCATCTTCTCGCAGAGTCCATTAGTTTGTGGGTGATAGGGCGTTGTTCTTATCTTCGTGCAGCCATACAGGTTGCAGAACTCCTGGAAGACTTCCCCTTCGAAGGCTGGCCCTTGGTCTGTCAGCACTTGGTCCGGGTACCCGTGTGGACGGCAGAAGTGCTGCTGGAAGGCCCTAGCTGCTGTTTGAGCCGTTAAGTCCTTGACCGGGACCACCACCAGGAACCGGGAGTAATGATCTACGATTGTGAGGGCGTAGACATACCCAGATCTGCTTGGAGCCAGTTTCACATGGTCCAGGGCTACCAGTTCCAGTGGCTGTCGGGTGATGATGGGCTGCAAGGGAGTCTTCTGGCTGGCACGGTCCTTCTTTTTCACTAAGACTAGTGGAGCTGCCCAGGGGCTACAGCTGTCTCTGATTACCCCAGCCTCCTTCATGTCTCTAAGCATCCCCTTGGCGTGTTGGTAGTGTGCAGGGGGTACGGGTCGGTATCTCTCCTTTATGGGAGGATGGTCTCCCGTGGGGATGTGGTGTTCTACCCCCTTTACTCGCCCGAAGTCTAACGGGTGTTTACTAAACACTCTCTCGTACTCTTGAACCACCCGATAGACTCCTTGTTTCTGGTGTGAGGGAGTGGAGTCGGTACCCAGATGTAGTTGCTGACACCAGTCCCCCACTGGTTTCTTAGAGCCGTTACCTTCCTCTGGTTGAGATGGAGGCAAGGGTTCCACGGCCTGTACAGAATTCTGGTTTATGGTGAACAATTTAGCTAGCGTGGCATACCGGGGCAGGTGTACTTCTCTCTCACCAATATTTATGATGCGAACGGGCACCCTCCCATGGCGTACATCGACCACCCCCCGTGCTGTCAAAATGGTGGGCCTACTGTCTGAGTAGACGGGTTCTACCATTGCTTGGTAGTCTCTACCTCTTAGACCAATAGCTGCCCGGCACCAAATCATCATCTCACTTTTTGGGGGCATGGCAATAGGGAACGGGTCACACATTCTCACGCTACCTATCTCACCACCAGATAGTTCCACCTGTTGCCGCTTCATCAGTGCCCGGATCTCTTTTTGGAGCACACGCTGCTGGCCGGAACTGGCGTTCTTGGCAACCTGCTGTAAAATGAGAATCACCTCTGCAAGACAATTTTCAATTACATTGGTTCCCAGGGTGATTCTAGGGTGACTCTCATGACGGTCTATGTCCACTATAATCAGTCCTTGTGCCGCCAGTTCGACTTTACCGATTTTAATGGTCACCTCCTTGAATCCCACCTGCGGCACGGGCTGACCATTGCTGGCGATGATACTCAGGTCGTCGTCTGGGTAGCGGGTTATGTCCGAATCATTCCAGTACTGCTTGAAGAGCACGTACGGGATGGTGGTGACCTGTGACCCAGTGTCTAGTAGGGCACTCATAGGAATGCCATCCAGTACCACAGGCAAGATTGGACGTCCCCCTACGTATTTATCACGCCAGTTTGATGGGCCTGATGGTCTTATGCCTGGGGGTTGGCCCTCTACCCCAGGTTGTGCCCGTTTAAATGACAGTACCTTGCCACATGTCCGGGTTGATTGCAGCGGCGGCAAATAGGTCGTCCGTCCTCGTTGTATCGATCGCTGGGTCTTCCTCTGGCCGGTGGGGTCCTCCTTGGTCGGCGCCACGGGATGTCCTCCGGTCCGGATGCCAGCTCGATCTTCCCTGCAGTAGAAACCTGTAAAGACTGCACATTTCGGGTTAGCGCGGCAACGCTTTTAGTTAGCTCTTGGAGCTGATGGTGCAGGTCTGTAGCCGGGTCACTGTTTAAAGCCTGCGCAACAGCTCCCACAGGCCCTGCAGACAAAGGCGCCGTCTCCTGGTGATAAGTGATAGCAGGGCGCCTGTGGGTCACAGCGCCACCTGGTGCCGGTTCTCGGAGCACCCGGATGGCTCTGTCCTTGAACTGTGCAAAGTCCAGGTCAGGGTCCTGTAAGGCCATTGCCCGCAACTGGGTTCGGTGGGCATTGCACAGTAGACCCTCAATGAATTGTTCAGTCAACAGCTTATCTTCATTTCCCACGCTGTCAGGGTCTGCCTGCTTAATGGCTCTCAGGGCCTCTTGTAGGTTTAGAGCATAGTCTCTTATACTCTCATGTGCCCGTTGTTTGCACCCATAAAATCTTAGTTTTATTTCGGCTGAGGTGCGGGTGTCAAATGTGTCTTTCAGCCGGGTTAGTATGTCTCTGACAGTCCTCTTCCTCCCAGGTGGCCAGGACTTTACCTCCCTTTGGGCTGCCCCGATTAATTGGGCCACCAGGATGCTCACTTTTTGCGCCTCCGTGAGGGGATACACCTGGAGGAGGCTATCCAGCCTTTCTCTGAAGTCATTTAGGGTATGTGACTCCCCTGAGTACTGGGGTAGCCAGGCTGCCCCCGGGATATAGGGCATGGTGAAAGGCATGACCGCAGCAGCGGTGGCGCTGGCGGCGGCTGTGGCGGTGAAGCTCTCCTCCGTATCCGACATCCTCCTCCCCCCTAGTGGACCGTGGCCTACCTTGCGATGATCCTCTTCCGTAGGCCGCGGCTCCGCAGTGGATCGTCAGGGTTGAGGACCTTCCGTCGCGCTCCTGTGACGTCGGCGTCTGCTGGGCTCCTTCCAGGACCTTACGCAACGTCCGGACGTGAGGCGGGGCTTCAGTTCTCGCGGGCTTTCGGAGTCCACGCCCCTCTTCTTCCCGCGCGGCGCCCTCAAGATGGCGTCCAATGGCGGGAAAACTCCACGGATGGCGGGAAGAAGGCAGAAGATGGCGTCGGATGGCGGGAATCGGCTCCAGATGGCGGGAAACGACTCCGGACGGCAGGAAACTTCACCACAGGTAAGTATAAAAGTCTCTTTTTTCAGGCACGCAGTACCCGGTGGTTGCGGGCACGTAATCCTGCCGACTACGCCAAAATTGACTCACCCCCTGGGCCAGTGCTGTAGTGTGGCGCGCGTGCGCGCGGGGGATACCCGGAGCCGGATCCGATGGGGGTAGTAGTCTTCGTGTGGCGGTGACCCGGTCCGCGCCCAGGGTGGTCAAACTTAGTGGCGGTTATTGGTATGATGGTATTAGTGTCCGACTACGCCACCCGTTGAATGCGGTTATGAAACCGCCGCTGCAGGGCAGACCGCTGAGGCCGGTGGCATAGGTGTGCAGCAATGTTGATATAACCCCCAACGGGAGAGGTATGGCCTCAGGGCAGCGGATGTGGATGATGTTGGGAGTGATGGTGTGGATGTCCCAGCACTAACGGTGCGACAAGGAAGCACGGAAACGCGAGGGTACAGTTCAGGGTCTTTACTGATGGTACAAGGCAAATTCCCCCGGGAGTACTGGCTAGTAGTTGGGGCCTGGTTAGTCTGCGAGTAAGCCGGAGTTCCCCTGGCCAGGTGGAGTTGTAGGCCTTCCCGTTAGTCTGTACCCTTCCTGGCTACCCTGCTTTCGGTGGTTACAAGTAGCCCACGTCCCTGGGTATACCGTGTGGTGCTCACCCGTATGGCTGGTGACCTGGGGCCTCCTGTTAGCCTCCGCTCCGGGATGGCGGTGCTGGTCCCTTCGTTGTGACTGAGCCTCCGGGCTTTTATGGCCAGAGGACCTGGAATCCCCTGCCGGATGGATTCTGCTGCTGGGTATATCTTAGTCCCCACAGCCTCGGACTCCTGTGTTCGGTTTTTGTACCTTCTCCCAGGGCGAGCTCTGCACAGCTCCAGCACCTGGCGCTTCTCCTTGGCTCCTGCAGAGCTCCTGAGGTTTATCTGTCCCTGTTTCTGCGTGTCCAGACCAGACTCCGTCTCTGTCTGGAACTCCTCTCTCTAACCCTGCTTCAGCCCCAGTTTATATAGGGGAAGTTCTTCCCCTCCCAGGACTGGGCAGGAGGTGTGGCATGCCTAGGATTCCTGCCCAGGAGACCTCCCACCTGCTCACAGACGTAATACTGCTATTACTGTGGAAACCAGACCCCTGGGGTGCCACACTTGCCCATTTTAAATTGAGGACAGTATCTTCCACACTCACTACAAATGACTGAGTTTGGAGCGAACTTATATGTGATCCATGTGATGGAGAAAACATGGAGAAAACATAGTTTTAAATACCTGGCCTGTAGGTAAGTAGTTTGAACAGCAAACTTGTATGAATTGCTTCACTGACACACTGAAAGAAATTTTTAATGGAGGCCAGAAATGGCAGTATTTTCTGACAACTTATATGTGATCCGTGTGACAGAGAAAACAGAGTTCTAAATACCTAGCCTGTAGGTAAGTAGTTTGAACAGCAAACTGGTGTGAATTGCTTCACTGACACACTAAAGGAATTTTTTAATGGAGGCCAGAAATGGCATTATTTTCTGACAACGTATATGTGATCCGTGTGACGGAGAAAACAGAGTTTTAAATACCTGGCCTGTAGGTAAGTAGTTTGAACAGCAAACTGCTGTAAATTGCTTCACTGACACACTGAAAGAAATTTTTAATGGAGGCCAGAAATGGCAGTATTTTCTGACAATGTATATGTGATCCGTGTGACGGAGAAAACAGAGTTTTAAATACCTGGTCTGTAGGTAAGTAGTTTGAACAGCAAACTGCTGTGAATTGCTTCACTGACACACTAAAGGAAATTTTTAATGGAGGCTAGAAATGGCAGTATTTTCTGACAACGTATATGTGATCCGTTTGACGGAGAAAGGACCTGGCTGTGTTCTGCAGTGCCAACAAGCAAATGGCGCAGAAAAACGGTGTTCTCTGGATTGCTTTTTAAGCAAATAATGAGGATTAAGATCCAAAGAAAAGTATTCCTGGCCCCTGAGACCTGGGCCTTTGTATAGAAATATCTAACAGCAGCAGAAGGCAGAATTGGAATGGAGCCTCTTGTGCTACATGCACTGCAGTCTGCTATATACCCTGCCTGCCTGCCTATATACACTGCCTGCCTAATATCGCTGCAGATGGATTAGTTAGTCCTCAAAACTGTTTGTTAAGATGGATATGTGTAATGTACGGTTTTTCTCCCTACACTACCTAATACACAAGCAAATCTCTCCCTGACGCAGCAGCACCTTTCTCTACACTGTCTAATTCCGGAGTGACTGTGACGAGCATGGCGGTGCCAGGTCTGATATAGACTTGATGACGCTGTGCGGCCAGCCAATCACAGTAATGCCACAACCAACATGACTACGGCATTACAGTGAGTGGCCGGCAATCCCTGCATGTTGATTGGCGCTCTAAAGAGCGCCAAACATGCAGGTAGGGGACCGGAGCTCCCGCCGAGCAACCCCGGAAATACTCGGCGAGCGCCGAGCATCTCGAGTAGTGAGATGCTCGGGCGAGCACCGAGCAGTAGTGAGCATGCTCGCTCATCACTAGTTACGTAGTTAATAATTTTCAGGCTACTTTTTGCTTACAACTACCAGAAAATCAAATACATTTTGACAGACAATAATAATAATAATAGTAATCTTTATTTATACCACGCCAACATTTTCCGCATCGCTTTACAATTCATAGGTTCATATACAACAGTCATAAGTAACATAGTTAAATATAATACAATAATAAACACAAAAATAATGATGACCCTGCTCATAAGAGCTTACAATCTACAATGAGATGGGGGTGACACAAAGTACAGGTGCTGATTTATAATGATGGTCCAGCCATCTAGATAGAAAAAGAGTGATTTTATTGATATTTTTCTACACTCCCTCAATTATTTTGTTAAATGGACAATAGATATATCAGACAATATTATAGAATAGTGATGGCTGTCTAGCCACAAGAACTTTATACTACTCTCTATCATCGTCATCTCTGTGTATATTATGACTTTGAGTCCATTTTGCCCTACTTCTTCATGTACAATATATCCATAACATGTAAAAAAAATAATAATAATTTCTGTATTTTTTTAACATGTCTGCTTACACCGCCTTCCTTTCAACCAAACTTCTGCAATCTTACCCAGCTGGCGGTTATATGGTTTGCATTTGAAGCATTATTAATGGAATGAGTACAAAGAGAACAGCATGGCTCGATGTAATGTTAGGAAGAAAATCTTTATCATTGTGACATCTTGGATTATTCCAATTTTTATCTCTGAAACAATCCTTTACTGTTTCCAACTTTGTGCAGTGACATCTGCCAACTCCTTTGTGGATGTCAAAAGAATAATATCTCTTCCTACAGATGTTTTGTCTCTTTCCCTTAACATTGTGCAAACCAGTTGCCTTTTTCCATCCAAATTGGATGTTTGTACTCATAAATGCTCCTCCAAAAGTCCTGGTGTGGATGACAGTGTTTTTTTGCTGACTATTAATCCCAGCTTATCTCATTAGTAGAGTTCATGTTCTTTCCCTTAAACAACTTTCTATGAGCTTTCTATTCCATACATGAAATGCTTGAGGAGAGTTTATCACAGCATCAGCTCATGAAATGGGGACTGCTCTGCATGCAAAGAGCAAAGAATACAACCCTAAAGGGGTATTCTCATGTAAATAATACCTTTTTCATAAGGAGTCTGATTCATTTGGGTCTGGCTTCTTTAACCATCATGGCTATATGTTTGTTTACCAAGTAGTGACTGCTGCATGTGAAATGTAACATTACACACTGGCCTCTCAAATAAATGCCCACCCATAGAATGCATGGAGGGGCTGAGTCTGCCGGACAGGGCATTACTTTGAGAAACTGTTGCTATGCTTGTGCACATGCATTAAAACACCAAAAGCACATTGGCAGTGACAACACTACCTTTGCAATGCTATCATCATAAATAAAAAAAAAAATTTGGGGGGAGGAAAACGTTAGAGAATTTTTGCTCTGTTTTGGTAACAAGCTTGCAGTCAAGTGCTTCTCTGGTTTATGCAATGGTCATAATTAGAGATGATCAGATCAAGTAAAATTCAAATTCAACTGTTCGCATGGATTTTACCAGTAAATTCAATTTGCAGTCTTTCCAGACCACAGAGAATAATAAACGTAAGATGCAAAAAAAAAAAAAAAAAAATGCATATACTCACTGTACTCATCTCACCTATCCAGTCAATCTTGTTGCCCCCTGCCCATTGTCCAATCCTCTGCCTCTCAATCGCATGGCCGGAAAGGTGACCGGTGAGCTATTTTTTTTCTTTTTAATCTTTTGCCGGCAGATTACCTCTCCGGCTGTCCTCTGAGCCTCCATCGTATTGCATATCCATCCGGTGTTCACTCTATGCCAGGACTTTTAGCCATGAGTAGACCTCGGAGTAAGTAGCGTGAATTCCATGGCCTGCTCAGGGTTGTAAATTCCGGCTTAGAATGAATATCAGGATCAGGCCAGTGATGCACCCCGATGGAGGCACATAGGACTGAACAGCAGACAGGGAGAAGCAAGTGCAACCAAAGAGCTAAAATGTCTCCAAAAGACTAAAAAGAAAAAAAAAGCATACCCACCTCACTGCTCACCTTTCCGGATTTTCAGGGACTGCGACAGGAAGCCATAAACCAATATTGACTGTATTCTAAGATATCACACCGCAAGTAGGCCCAGTGCATGTGCAGGCAATTCCAGTGCTTGCTCACAGCTGGAAACCCCAGTCAAGAGTGAATACCAGCACAAATGAAATGAAATGCAGCACAGTGGGGGCTCAGAGGACTGAAGCAGTAGGGGCGCTAGAGAGGTGAGCAAATGGGGTATTTTTTTTAACCTTTTGCTCTACTATTCAGCAAGATGGCGGCATCAGATGACCACCATTTTGCTGAATTCACCCTGATCGAGTTACAAAAAAAAATTCTTTATTCTAGAGAATGTAGAATTTTGAAATATTTGAATAGAATTCAAGTCCACTCAAATAAATTTGCCATTCTCTAGTCATACTAGAAATGGCAGCTGGTTTAGCTTTAAAATGCGAAGTCAGCCAGCCAGTCCCCTCCAAACATGTCTTCAACATAAAGTGGGGAGCTGAGGCTCTATTCTGGGTCAAGGTCTAATTGAAATTAGAGGTGGTGTGACCCATGACTAGAGTCAGAGAAGAGGGCACATCAAAGCACATTTTATATATATATATATATATATATATATATATATATATATATATACAGTACAGACCATAAGTTTGGACACACCTTCTCATTTAAAGATTTTTCTGTATTTTCATAACTATGAAAATTGTACATTCACACTGAAGGCATCAAAACTATGAATTAACACATGTAGAATTATATACTTAACAAAAAAGTGTGAAACAACTGAAAATATGTCTTATATTCTAGGTTCTTCAAAGTAGCCACCTTTTGCTTTGATGACTGCTTTGCACACTCTTGGCATTCTCTTGATGAGCTTCAAGAGGTAGTCACCGGAAATGGTTTTCACTTCACAGGTGTGCCCTGTCAAGTTTAATAAGTGGAATTTCTTGCCTTATAAATGGGGTTCGGACCATCAGTTGTGTTGTGCAGAAGTCAGGTGGATACACAGCTGATTGTCCTACTGAATAGACTGTTAGAATTTGTATTATGGCAAGAAAAGAGCAGCTAAGTAAAGAAAAACGAGTGGCTATCATTACTTTAAGAAATGAATGTCAGTCCGTCTGAAAAATTTGGAAAACTTTGAAAGTGTCCCCAAGTGCAGTTGCAAAAACCATCAAGCGCTACAAAGAAACTGGCTCACATGAGGATCGCCCCAGGAAAGAAAGACCAAGAGTCACCTCTGCTTCTGAGGATAAGTTTATCCGAGTCACCAGCCTCAGAAATCGCAGGTTAACAGCAGCTCAGATTAGAGACCAGGTCAATGCCACACAGAGTTCTAGCAGCAGACACATCTCTACAACAACTGTTAAGAGGAGACTTTGTGCAGCAGGCCTTCATGGTAAAATAGCTGCTAGACAGGCAACAAGCAGAAGAGAGTTATTTGAGCTAAAGAACAAAAGGAATGGACTTAAGACCAGTGGAAATCTGTGCTTTGGTCTGATGAGTCCAAATTTGAGATCTTTGGTTCCAACCACCATGTCTTTGTGTGACGCAGAAAAGGTGAATGGATGGACTCTACGTGCCTGGTTCCCACCGTGAAGCATGGAGAGGAGATGTGATGGTGTGAGGGTGCTTTGCTGGTGACACTGTTGGGGATTTATTCAAAATTGAAGGCATACTGAACCAGCATTGCTACCACAGCATCTTGCAGCGGCATACTATTCCATCCGGTTTGCGTTTAGTTGGACCATCATTTATTTTTCAACAGTACAATGACCCCAAACACACCTCCAGGCTGTGTAAGGGCTATTTGACAAAGAAGGAGAGTGATGGGGTGCTACGCCAGATGACCTGGTCTCCATAGTCACCAGACCTGAACCCAATCGAGATGGTTTGGGGTGAGCTGGACCGCAGAGTGAATGCAAAAGGGCCAACAAGTGCTAAGCATCTCTGGGAACTCCTTCAAGATTGTTGGAAGACCATTTCCAGTGACTACATCTTGAAGCTCATCAAGAGAATACCAAGAGTGTGCAAAGCAGTCATCAAAGCAAAAGTTGGCTACTTTGAAGAACCTAGAATATAAGACATATTTTCAGTTGTTTCACACTTTTTTGTTAAGTATATAATTCCACATGTGTTAATTCATAGTTTTGATGCCTTCAGTGTGAATGTACAATTTTCATAGTGATGAAAATACAGAAAAATCTTTAAATGAGAAGGTGTGTCCAAATTGTTGGTCTGTACTGTATATATATATATATAGTAAATTAATAAGCGACATGTTAGATTTTTTTCTGCTAAGTAGTGGAATTCTTGTTCCATAAAGATGTTTTCTGTTCCATGACTGAATTCCTTTAAAGAGAAATGTTAATTAAATGGGTTTTGCATTAGTAGACAACTAGTAAACCACCCCTTATCAATGGCCCAGGGTGCTGGATAAAGTAACAAAATCTTTACATACCTCCTGGACTTTTGCAGCTGCACCACTATCAGCCCTGTGTCCACAACCGGTCTCGTGACATAAACAATGCCACAAGACTGCTGCAGCCAATCAGTGGCCATTAGTGTTGAGCATTCCGATACTGAAATATCGGGTATCGGCCGATATTCGCGGTATCGGAATTCCGATACTTAATTCCGATACTTTTACAATATCGTATACCGGAATCGGAAGTTCCCATAATGCAATGAGCCAGTTTCATTTTATTCAGCCAATGAGGATCCTAAGAAGTGTGGGCACATCCTGTTAGGCATGTAGGCATGTTAACTAATGGCATGGCTGTGATTGGCTGCTGAAATGATGTCATGATGCACTATAAAAGCCGCCGCCATTTTGAGCTCACTCTGCTGTGAATTCAGTTAGGGATAGGACGCTGTTGTTCTGAGGGACAGTTTTAGCTACCTATTTGGTCTATTCTGCTTTACCCAAGCTACTTTATAAATCGCTGTGCCTTGCAGCTCTAGTGCACAGTTCTCTGTGCTGTTCACCGCTGTCTGCAAGGTCTCTGTGTGTGAGTGCAGCTCACGCTGTAGTGTGTGCTTCAGCCACGTCTGGTTGTAATGCGCTCAGTGTGCGTCACTGCCTCATACATTGTCCTTTTTTGCTAATTGATAATTTTTCCTAATATCTCCTATTAGTGTGGTGGTTCCATCCGTATTCAGCTAAATTGGTTCCAAACATACTATATAGGAGTAGATAGAGAATTTTTTTTTTGCCTTGCAGTGCTAGTGCACAGTGCTCTGCATCTGCACTGCTCACTGCTGTCTGCAAGGTCTGTGTGGGTGAGTGCAGCTCACGCTGTAGTGTGTGCTTCAGCCACGTCTGGTTGTAGTGCGCTCAGCGTGCGTCACTGCCTCATACATTGTCCTTTTTAGCTAATTGAACATTTTTCCTGATTTCTCCTATTAGTGTGGTGGTTCCATCCGTATTCAGCTACATTGGTTCCAAACACACTATATAGGAGTAGATAGAGAATTTTTTTTTGTCTTGCAGCGCTAGTGCACAGTGCTCTGCATCTGCACTGTTCACGCCTGTCTGCAAGGTCTCTGTGTGTGAGTGCAGCTCACGCTGTAGTGTGTGCTTCAGCCACGTCTGGTTATAGTGCGCTCAGCGTGCGTCACTGCCTCATACATTGTCCTTTTTTGCTAATTGATCATTTTTCCTGATTTCTCCTATTAGTGTGGTGGTTCCATCCGTATTCAGCTACATTGGTTCCAAACACACTATATAGGAGTAGTTAGAGGAGCCTTTCTGCAGCATTGTGCCCTGCAGCCCCAGCCAGATTAGTATTAGCCTAATTTTTGTAGCCTCATCTATTGCATTGTAGGTTACCTTCCTACATTGTAATAGCTACAAAAAGTTTGTGATACTATCGGTATTACATCTTTGGGCATATCCAGTGTCTTTTTGTGACAAAAAAAACCTAAATAAAGTTCACCAAACACTCCACTTTACAGTTGTGTAGGTCACATTAGCTCATATTAAAGTCTAGTCCACAATTTATAAAATTAGTGTTTCTTATACCTGTTAGCAGCTGTTCAGGAATAAGCCCACTAAGCCCTTAGTACTTTTCTGCCGATCTTTATCAGTCTACCAAGATGAAGAAGGCAGGGAGTAAGGCATGTGGTCGTGGTCGTGGGCGTCGAGTTTCTGCAGGGAGAGGAGGTGAGGATTCTGTGCCTGTAGGGAGAGGACGTGGGGATTCTGTGCCTGCTGCGGGCACCAGTGACTCAGCATCCCACAGTTTTACCAGGGAACAGTCCTTTATGCGCAGCTTTGTAGGAGCTAGCCGTACCCCACTGCTGCGGGAGGACCAAATTGAAGCCGTTCTCGGATGGATGGCAGCTAACGCATCAACTTCAATTAGTTCCACATCCTCTCAGGTCCTGAGCACTGAAGAGCACCCATCTGTCTCTTCACCACCTGCCAAATTGCCCAGGCAGTCAGAGAGCCCTGGAGAGGAGCCATCTCTACTTCTGTTCTCTGAATCTCTTGGCTTGGAAAGAGGGGGCCAGCCAAGCAGAATTCGAGAATTTGAAGAAGAGGTAGTATGCAGTGATGCGCAACCGTTTTGTCTCTCTGAATCTGAAGAGGCGGGTGGGCCAGTGCCTATGGTCAGCAGCACACCTCAGTACGCATCTGATGATGAGACTAAGGTGCCACTTTCTGGTGTGTACTGTGCTGTCGAGACTACCCAGGAGAAGCAGTTGTTTGAAGAGGGTGGTGTAGATGATGAGGTCCTTGACCCATCATGGCGTGAGGGACAGGAAGGTGGTGGGAGCAGCTCTGAGGAAGAGATTCCCCGAACGGCCCAAAAAGGAAGGAGAGGGAGGGGGCAGACTTGGTTGCCTGTAGCCTCCACTTCGGCACCCATTAGGAGCATGGCTCTTCCAAAATCCAAAGCGGGCGCTCCCAAGACTTGCAGTGCCTGGTCCTTTTTTGACACAGTTGCAGATGACATTTGCTTTGTCAAATGCAAGCTGTGTAATCAGAAGGTGAAAAGAGGGAAAAGTGTCAGCAACCTCAATACCACAAATATGTGGAAACATGTGCGGACCAAGCACGTGGTGGAGTTACAAAAACACACTGAAGACCTAGGCCCACCTACAGCGCCATCTACCACCTCTTCAGCTCGTGTTGTAGCCTCTTCCTCCAGCTCACACACAGCTGGTTCGGCTTCCTCACAGGATCGCCAAGGAAGAATCTCTGGCACTGTTGTACAGAGACACAATGTAATTCCACCCACAGCACCACTTTCCCTGTCATCCTCACACTCCCAGGCCAGTCTACAGCCATCATTAGAACAGGCATGGGAGAAAAGGCGCCCATACTCGGCAAACCACCCCCGAGCACAGGCTCTGAATGCTGGCATTGCAAAACTACTGGCCCTTGAAATGCTATCATTCAGGCTGGTGGAGACTGACACCTTCCGTAACTTTATGGCATTTGTAGTCCCACAATACAACGTGCCCAGCCGCTTTTATTTCAGCAGGCAAGCCGTCCCTGCCCTGCAACAGCATGTGGAGGGAAAAATTAAACTTGCGCTACAAAACGCCGACAGTAGCAAGGTCCACCTGACCACCGATGCGTGGACCAGTAAGCATGGACAGGGACGATACCTTTCCCTCACTGCCCATTGGGTAAATGTTGTGGAGACGGGTACAGATCTTGAGAGTGGCACTGTACGTGTTCTGCCAACTCCAAGGATTGCAGGAATCCAGTCTGTACACATTGACTCCTCCTCATACTCCAGTTCCTCTGAATCAGCGCTGCAGGAGCCATCACGGTCTACCTCCACATCGACCCGTGAACGGTTACCTGTTATGATGACCGATATGAGCACAGCCGTGGCCAAACGTCAACAGGCCGTATTAAAATTAATTTCTTTGGGGAATCGAAGCCACACAGCGCAGGAGCTCTGGAATGCCATCAAGCAGCAGAGCGACGTGTGGTTTGTGCCAGTGAATCTCCGGCCAGGCATGGTAGTGTGTGACAATGGCCGAAATCTGGTGGCAGCTCTGGGCCTAGGCAACCTCACTCACATCCCATGTCTGGCACATGTGCTCAACTTGGTCATGCAGAATTTTTTGAGGGACTATCCGGATCTTGATGCACTGCTTCACAAGGTCCTCATAGAGTGCGCTCACTTGCGGCGTTCCAGCAACGCAAGATCGCGCATTGCAGCTCTGCAGCGCCGATTACGTCTTCCGGAACATCGCATCATATGTGACCTACCCACCAGGTGGAATTCAACGTTTCATATGTTGGAGAGGTTGTGTGAGCAGCAGGCAGCAGTAATGGAGTACCAGCTGCAGAAGGCGCAAACAAGTCACAGTGCGCGCCGTTGACACTTCACCACTACTGAGTGGGCCTCTATGAAGGACATTTGCCACGTTTTGCGTGCCTTTGATTATTCCACGCGGATGGCGAGTGCAGATGATGCACTAGTCAGCATGACTATCCCCCTTATCTGCCTGCTTGAAAAAACACTGCAAGCACTAAGGGATGAGGTTTTTGAAGAGGTGGAGGATGAGGAGTCACAAATGCCATCTGCTTCTCTACAGTCTGCTCAACGTGGTTCCTCACAAAGGCCTAGGCAGGGGACACTTTGTGAGGAGGATGAGGAGGAGTCAATGGAGGAGGAAGACATCTGTCCAGAGGAGGGAGGTACACAATGCTCTAGTAGTCAGTATCTAGAGCGAGGGTGGGGTGATGCAGAGCAGGCAGAGATCACGCTTCAAGCAGGGGACAGCGTTTCTTGGCCAGTTGGCAGTCTGCAGCACATAGTTGATTTCATGCTGCAGTGCCTGAGAAACGACCGCCGCATCGCCCACATTCTCAACACGGCTGATTATTGTCCACCCTCCTAGATCCTCGCTACCGGGACAACTTACAAAGCCTCATAACACCGTTGAACCGGGAGCGTAAAATGCGGGAGTACCAAAACACACTGGTGCATTCCATCTTGTTCTCCATTCCAACCGAGAGCAGTGCTGCTAGTGCTTTACAAAGCAGCTCAGTGCGTCGAGGCAGTGGAGGAAGCTCTGCACAAAGAGGGAGCAGAAGCAGCGCCTCAGCACAAGGCAAGACCAGTATGGCCCAAATGTGGCAAAGTTTTGTGTCCCCGCCGCCACAAATGTCTACACCATCACAGACGGTGCCAGTCAGCAGGAGGCAACGTTTCCGTCAGATGGTGACAGACTACATGTCTTGCCCTCTCAGTGTACTCCCAGACGGCTCTTCTCCCTTCAAGTTTTGGGTCTGTAAGCTGGATACATGGCCAGAGCTTAGCCAGAATGCATTGGAGGTGCTAGCTTGCCCTGCTGCTAGTGTATTATCGGAACGCGTCTTTAGTGCCGCAGGTGGTGTACTAACAGACTGTCGAATGCGACAATTCTCCGATAACGTTGGCCGGCTTACTTTTCTCAAAATGAACAAGGCCTGGATCCCGCATGAATTTGCCAGTCCTCTTCCAGAATAA
The DNA here is from genome assembly GCF_046119375.1 of Phyllobates terribilis. Taxonomy (NCBI): domain Eukaryota; kingdom Metazoa; phylum Chordata; class Amphibia; order Anura; family Dendrobatidae; genus Phyllobates; species Phyllobates terribilis. The sequence goes on along the minus strand of NW_027362761.1, from coordinate 102,231,030 downwards.
ATAATTGGTGGCAACAGTATCCAGGTCTCCTGTTGTGTTCATGTTTCTACCACCTGAACTGTAATCCCTGAGCTCCAACACCGCAAGTTGCTGCTCAGAAGTGCCGTCTGCACAGTCAACGCTTGCTCCAGTGTTATTGGGGTTCAGTAATGTCAGCTGATCCCCAGCTGTGTGTCTGGCAAATTCTCCTGCTCTGTCCACATCCACTGTACTACTGATTTAAAACTTGCTCCAATTACACCTCTGGCTCCTCTGTTTTTAGTATTTACCCTGGGCTCCCATACCGCTAGTTGCTGCTCAGAAGTGCCGTCTGCACAGTCAACACTTGCTGCCCTGTTATTGGGGTTCAGTAACGTCAGCTGTTCCCCTGCTGTGCGTACGACAATTTATCCTGCTCTGTCCACATTCACACTACTACAGATTTTAAAGTTGCTCCAATTACACCTCTGGCTCCTCTGTTTTCAGTATTATCCCTGAGCTCCAACTCCGCCAGTTGGCGCTCAGAAGTGCTGTTTGCACAGTCGACACTTGCTGCCGTGTTATTGGGGTTCAGTAACGTCAGCTGTTCCCCTGCTGTGCGTGCGGCAATTTCTCCTGCTCTGTCCACATTCACACTACTACAAATTTTAAAGTTGCTCCAATTACATCTCTGGCTCCTCTACTTTCAGTATTATCCCTGAGCTCCAACACCGCCAGTTGGCGCTCAGAAGTGCTGTCTGCACAGTCAACACTTGCTGCCGTGTTATTGGGGTTCAGTAACTTCAGCTGTTCCCCTGCTGTGCGTACGGCAATTTCTCCTGCTCTGTCCACATTCACACTACTACAGATTTTAAAGTTGCTCCAATTACACCTCTGGCTCCTCTGTTTTCAGTATTATCCCTGAGCTCGAAAACCGCCAGTTGGCGCTCAGAAGTGCTGTTTGCACAGTCAACACTTGATGCCGTGTTATTGGGGTTCAGTAACGTCAGCTGTTGCCCCGCTGTGCGTACGGCAATTTCTCCTGCTCTGTCCACATTCACACTACTACAGATTTTAAAGTTGCTCCAATTACTCCCCTGGCTCCTCTGCTTTCAGTATTATCCCTGAGCTCCAACACCGCCAGTTGGCGCTCAGAAGTGCTGTCTGCACAGTCAACACTTGCTGCCGTGTTATTGTGGATCAGTAACGTCAGCTGTTCCCATGCTGTGCGTACGGCAATTTATCTTGCTCTGTCCACATTCACACTACTACAGATTTTAAAGTTGCTCCAATTACACCTCTGGCTCCTCTGTTTTCAGTATTATCCCTGAGATCCAACTCCGCCAGTTGGCGCTCAGAAGTGCTGTTTGCACAGTCAACACTTGCTGCCGTGTTATTGGGGTTCAGTAACGTCAGCTGTTCCCCTGCTGTGCATACGGCAATTTCTCCTGCTCTGTCCACATTCACACTACTACAGATTTTAAAGTTGCTCCAATTACATCTCTGGCTCCTCTGTTTTCAGTATTATCCCTGAGCTCCAACACTGCCAGTTGGTGCTCAGAAGTTCTGTTTGCACAGCCAACACTTGCTTCCGTGTTATTGGGGTTCAGTAACGTCAGCTGTTCCCCTGCAGTGCGTACGGAAATTTCTCCTGCTCTGTCCACATTCACACTACTACAGATTTTAAAGTTGCTCCAATTACGCCTCTGGCTCCACTCTGTTTTTAGTATTTACCCTGGGTTCCAGCACCGCCAGCTGTTTCCAAGCAGTGTCTTTGGCACGGGTACTTCCTCCTGCCCAGCCTGGTTCCAGCACGCCAGCTGTTTCCGGGTAGTGTCAACGTCACTTTTCCTCCAATGCGTTGTCCTGTTGTGTTGCGGCCTGGGTTAGCCGTCTCTATGGTGCATGCAGTTTAGGTGACTCCTATGTGGGCTGCGGGATCTGGCAATGAAGGCTGGTTCCATAGTGCCAATAAGAAAAGCACCCCCTGTAGGACTGTGGGTTTCGGTAACTGCGGCCGGCTCGCGGCCTTACAACTTTTTTTTACATGGGTACCTTCTGCTAACCATCCGGGTTCCAGTACCGACAGCTGGTTCTCGGCAGTGCCTTTGGCTTAGGTGCCTCCTTCTCGGTATTCAAGTTCCACCAATGTCTGCTGGTCCTTGGTAGTGCTTTGTGGCACAGGTACCTCCTGCTTAGTAACCGAGTTCCAGTACCGTTAGCTGGTCCTCGGTAGTTCCATTGGCTCTTGTACCTTCTGCTACCCATCCGGGTTCCAGTACCATCAGCTGGTCCTCGGTAGTTCCATTTGCTCTTGTACCTTCTGCTGCCCATCCAGGTTCCAGTACCGTCAGCTGGTTCTCGGCAGTGCCTTTGGCTTAGGTGCCTCCTTCTCGGTATCCAAGTTCCACCAACGTCTGCTGGTCCTTGGTAGTGCTTTCTGGTACAGGTACCTCCTGCTTAGTAACCGAGTTCCAGTACCGTCAGCTGGTCCTCGGTAGTTCCATTGGCTCTTGTACCTTCTGCTACCCATCCGGGTTCCAGTACCATCAGCTGGTTCTCGGCAGTTCCTCAGCCTTCTTGTACCTTCTGCTACATTTCCAAGTTCAAGCATTTTGTAATGGTTCGTGGTAATCACGCTGGATCTCCCTGACGAGGACCCTGAAGACGAGAACCCTGAAGACCACCCCGAAGAAGACGAGGACCCCGAAGACGACGACCCTGAAGACTACCCCGATGAAAACGAGGACCCCGAAGACGAGGACCCTGAAGACCACCCCGAAGAAGACGAGTAGAGACTCGAACTGTTCGCCAATCTCAAATTCGAGCTGTTTTGGGCGGTGTTCGAGCCGATCGGCGAACACGAACGATTTGAAAAAAATTTGGCTGTTCGAGGTTATGTTCGATAACTGTTCGTGCACCAAAATCATAACTGGATTTTTTCTCAGTAATGATGAAAATTAATGTTAATACGCAGTTTGAGTGTACAGCGGGGTGGGGGGAGGGGCAGGGGATAGATCTCTGCAGGAATAATGAAGATCTCCAATTTTTTTTTCTCTTTCCCGCATTTACAGTGGGGAGGTGCAATCTGTCAGCCTATCAGCAGCGCACACACGGAGCGAAGTGCTTTTCTTCACACAAGCAAGGGCATGTGTCATTGGCAGTGTATGTCACATGTCCTTGCCCTATAAGACCCAACCATTTTCCCCGTCGCCACCATTTTCTCACTGCTGCAGCTGCATGTTAGACGGCACTGCTGTTGCTGTGTGCGCTATACCTTGTTAATTTCAAGCCAATTTTCGCACAAATCTACAGATAGCTTGGGAGTAGGGAATAGTTGTGATTGCAGTCCTTTTAAGGACTAGGTTACAGCATTTCCTACGACTTTTATCAGGCAGGTCTGTGCTCTTAAATAGATAGGTTGTGGGAGTTAAGACTAATTGTAATTGCAGTCCTTTTCAGGTCTGTGCCAGTGCTGTGCAAGTTTTTTTCACAGCATTTGGCTAAATCTAGCAAAGCTAATCCTTTTTGGCCTATTGCAGGGTGTGTTAGTCAGTGGAGTAGCCTATCTGTGTTGCAAGCTACACCACCTGTGTATAGAATACCAATTTTTTTACTGCACCTAGTGAAGTAAAACCTTTTGGGCATAGCATCATTCTATTAGTCCATCTATACTGACCTCCATAAGGTTGCAAATTGAATATAATTTTTTTCTGCATCTACCTCTGAAAAAATATTTGGGCTTCTAGCTGTGTGTGGGACTTGTTCTATTAATCCATCTATACTGACCTCCATCAGGTTGCAAATTGAATATAATATTTTTCTGCATCTAGCTCTGAAAAAATATTTGGCCGTCTAGCAGTGTGTGGGACTTGTTCTATTAGTCCATCTATACAGACCTCCATCAGGTTGCAAACTGAATATAATTTTTTTCTGCATCTACCTCTGAAAAAATATTTGGGCTTCTAGCTGTGTGTGGGACTTGTTCTATTAGTCCATCTATACTGACCTCCATCAGGTTGCAAATTTAAAATAATTTTTATCTACATCTAGCTCTGAAAAAATATTTGGCCTTCTAGCAGAGTGTGGGACTTGTTCTATTAGTCCATCTATACTGACCTCCATCAGGTTGCAAATTCAAAATAATTTTTATCTGCATCTAGCTCTGAAAAAATATTTGGGCTTCTAGCTGTGTGTGGGACTTGTTCTATTAGTCCATCTATACTGACCTCCATCAGGTTGCAAACTGAATATAATTTTTTTCTGCATCTACCTCTGAAAAAATATTTGAGCTTCTAGCTGTGTGTGGGACATGTTCTATTAGTCCATCTATACTGACCTCCATCAGGTTGCAAATTGAATATAATATTTTTCTGCATCTAGCTCTGAAAAAATATTTGGGATTCTAGCTGTGTGTGGGACTTGTTCTATTAATCCATCTATACTGACCTCCATCAGGTTGCAAATTGAATATAATATTTTTCTGCATCTAGCTCTGAAAAAATATTTGGCCTTCTAGCAGTGTGTGGGACTTGTTCTATTAGTCCATCTATACTGACCTCCATCACGTTGCAAATTCAAAATAATTTTTATCTGCATCTAGCTCTGAAAAAATAATTGGCCTTCTAGCAGTGTGTAGGACTTGTTCTATTAGTCCATCTATACAGACCTCCATCAGGTTGCAAACTGAATATAATTTTTTTCTGCATCTACCTCTGAAAAAATATTTGGGCTTCTAGCTGTGTGTGGGACTTGTTCTATTAGTCCATCTATACTGACCTCCATCAGGTTGCAAATTAAAAATAATTTTTATCTGCATCTAGCTCTGAAAAAATATTTGGCCTTCTAGCAGTGTGTGGGACTTGTTCTATTAGTCCATCTATACAGACCTCCATCAGGTTGCAAACTGAATATAATTTTTTTCTGCATCTACCTCTGAAAAAATATTTGGGCTTCTAGCTGTGTGTGGGACTTGTTCTATTAGTCCATCTATACTGACCTCCATCAGGTTGCAAATTAAAAATAATTTTTATCTGCATCTAGCTCTGAAAAAATATTTGGCCTTCTAGCAGTGTGTGGGACTTGTTCTATTAGTCCATCTATACAGACCTCCATCAGGTTGCAAACTGAATATAATTTTTTTCTGCATCTACCTCTGAAAAAATATTTGGGCTTCTAGCTGTGTGTGGGACTTGTTCTATTAGTCCATCTATACTGACCTCCATCAGGTTGCAAATTAAAAATAATTTTTATCTGCATCTAGCTCTGAAAAAATATTTGTCCTTCTAGCAGAGTGTGGGACTTGTTCTATTAGTCCATCTATACTGACCTCCATCAGGTTGCAAATTCAAAATAATTTTTATCTGCATCTAGCTCTGAAAAAATATTTGGGCTTCTAGCTGTGTGTGGGACTTGTTCTATTAGTCCATCTATACTGACCTCCATCAGGTTGCAAACTGAATATAATTTTTTTCTTCATCTACCTCTGAAAAAATATTTGAGCTTCTAGCTGTGTGTGGGACTTGTTCTATTAGTCCATCTATACTGACCTCCATCAGGTTGCAAATTGAATATAATATTTTTCTGCATCTAGCTCTGAAAAAATATTTGGGATTCTAGCTGTGTGTGGGACTTGTTCTATTAATCCATCTATACTGACCTCCATCAGGTTGCAAATTGAATATAATATTTTTCTGCATCTAGCTCTGAAAAAATATTTAGCCTTCTAGCAGTGTGTGGGACTTGTTCTATTAGTCCATCTATACTGACCTCCATCACGTTGCAAATTCAAATTAATTTTTATCTGCATCTAGCTCTGAAAAAATAATTGGCCTTCTAGCAGTGTGTAGGACTTGTTCTATTAGTCCATCTATACAGACCTCCATCAGGTTGCAAACTGAATATAATTTTTTTCTGCATCTACCTCTGAAAAAATATTTGGGCTTCTAGCTGTGTGTGGGACTTGTTCTATTAGTCCATCTATACTGACCTCCATCAGGTTGCAAATTAAAAATAATTTTTATCTGCATCTAGCTCTGAAAAAATATTTGGCCTTCTAGCAGAGTGTGGGACTTGTTCTATTAGTCCATCTATACTGACCTCCATCAGGTTGCAAATTCAAAATAATTTTTATCTGCATTTAGCTCTGAAAAAATATTTGGGCTTCTAGCTGTGTGTGGGACTTGTTCTATTAGTCCATCTATACTGACCTCCATCAGGTTGCAAAGTGAATATAATATTTTTCTGCATCTAGCTCTGAAAAAATATTTGGCCTTCTAGCAGTGTGTGGGACTTGTTCTATTAGTCCATCTATACTGACCTCCATCAGGTTGCAAATTCAAAATAATTTTTATCTGCATCTAGCTCTGAAAAAATAATTGGCCTTCTAACAGTGTGTGGGGCTTGTTCTATTAGTCCATCTATACATACCTCCATCAGGTTGCAAACTGAATATAATTTTTTTCTGCATCTACCTCTGAAAAAATATTTGGGCTTCTAGCTGTGTGTGGGACTTGTTCTATTAGTCCATCTATACTGACCTCCATCAGGTTGCAAATTAAAAACAATTTTTATCTGCATCTAGCTCTGAAAAAATATTTGGCCTTCTAGCAGAGTGTGGGACTTGTTCAATTAGTCCATCTATACTGACCTCCATCAGGTTGCAAATTCAAAATAATTTTTATCTGCATCTAGCTCTGAAAAAATATTTGGGCTTCTAGCTGTGTGTGGGACTTGTTCTATTAGTCCATCTATACTGACCTCCATCAGGTTGCAAACTGAATATAATTTTTTTCCGCATCTACCTCTGAAAAAATATTTGAGCTTCTAGCTGTGTGTGGGACTTGTTCTATTAGTCCATCTATACTGACCTCCATCAGGTTGCAAATTGAATATAATATTTTTCTGCATCTAGCTCTGAAAAAATATTTGGGCTTCTAGCTGTGTGTGGGACTTGTTCTATTAGTCCATCTATACTGACCTCCATCAGGTTGCAAATTGAATATAATATTTTTCTGCATCTAGCTCTGAAAAAATATTTGGGCTTCTAGCTGTGTGTGGGACTTGTTCTATTAGTCCATCTATACTGACCTCCATCAGGTTGCAAATTGAATATAATATTTTTCTGCATCTAGCTCTGAAAAAATATTTGGCCTTCTAGCAGTGTGTGGGACTTGTTCTATTAGTCCATCTATACTGACCTCCATCAGGTTGCAAACTGAATATAATTTTTTTCTGCATCTACCTCTGAAAAAATATTTGGGCTTCTAGCTTTGTGTGGGACTTGTTCTATTAGTCAATCTATACTGACCTCCATCAGGTTGCAAATTGAATATAATATTTTTCTGCATCTAGCTCTGAAAAAATTTTTGGGCTTCTAGCTGTGTGTGGGACTTGTTCTATTAGTCCATCTATACTGACCTCCATCAGGTTGCAAATTGAATATAATATTTTTCTGCATCTAGCTCTGAAAAAATATTTGGGCTTCTAGCTGTGTGTGGGACTTGTTCTATTAGTCCATCTATACTGACCTCCATCAGGTTGCAAATTGAATATAATATTTTTCTGAATCTACCTCTGAAAAAATATTTGGGCTTCTAGCTGTGTGTGGGACTTGTTCTATTAGTCCATCTATTCTGACCTCCATCAGGTTGCAAATTCAAAATAATTTTTTGTCTGCATCTAGCTCAGAAAAAATATTTGGCCTTCTAGCAGTGTGTGGGACTTGTTCTATTAGTCCATCCATACTGACCTCCATCAGGTTGCAAATTAAAAATAATTTTTATCTGCATCTAGCTCTGAAAAAATATTTGGCCTTCTAGCAGTGTGTGGGACTTGTTCTATTAGTCCATCTATACTGACCTCCGTCAGGTTGCAAATTAAAAATAATTTTTATCTGCATCTAGCTCTGAAAAAATATTTGGCCTTCTAGCAGTGTGTAGGACTTGTTCTATTAGTCCATCTATACTGACCTCCATCAGGTTGCAAATTAAAAATAATTTTTATCTGCATCTAGCTCTGAAAAAATATTTGGCCTTCTAGCAGTGTGTGGGACTTGTTCCATTAGTCCATCTATACTGACCTCCATCAGGTTGCAAACTGAATATAATTTTTTTCTGCATCTACCTCTGAAAAAATATTTGGCCTTCTAGCAGTGTGTGGGACTCATTGTATTAGGCCATCTATACCAAGCTCCACCAGCTTTTAAATTAATAATAATTTTTAGCTGCATCTAGCCCTGAAAATAATTTTTCTTCCCAATAGTGGTAGCAATAGAAATATGGGGCGCGCTCCTGGCTTACAAAAATATACGCTTCATAACAAAAAACACCAGCCTAGCGCACTGCATTAATAAGATGGCATCATCGTCTCTCCCAGTGCTAGGCCTACTACACAGGCTAGCATTCCTGTGCCTAAAACACAATGTATGGGTCCGCGCTAGCCACTATGCTGAGGGGTCTAAAGCTGCTGCTAACGCTTTATAACAATTCAATTGGCAGATTTTGACAGAGCTCTTCCACAACGCCCACCCATCGAGCAACAGTTGCCCACCTTCCCTATGGGATCTAGTGGCGAATAGTTGATGCCATTAATCAGAGCGTCAGTTTCCCCGTCGATGTGGCCAGCATACGGTAAGGCATGGGAAGAGTGGACATGACTAGTAGCAGGCAGACGGGTTGACCAATGTGAACAAGCCAGATCACAAGTCACCATAGAATTTCTCCACCAGCTAATGATGAGGGGCATATCAGGGGCGTCAGCGCAGCGGTGTCTGACTGGAGTAGCATTTCACTTCCAACTACTGAATTGTGGAGATGTGACAAAGATTCATCATCAGACAATCCATAAAAGGGTGGAAAAGGGGTCAGCCAAGTCAGGAGTGTAGACGTCCCATCCCGTGTCACTAAAACTGATTTCTCACATCATATCCCTAACACCATTAACATGACACTCACAATTTGAAGCAACACTACTGTCTACTGCATTTGTGATCGCCTTCTTCGGGGCGCTATGCATTAGCGAATTAGTCCCTCAATCCAAAATTACCACCAGTGGAGGCTTATTACACCAGGACGTAGTCATAGCCAATAATGCAATACGTCTACGCATACACAAATCGAAAACGGTTCCAGCGGGCAGGGGCACTTGGGTACTTCTACAACCCACAAACGGTACACTGAGTCGGGTAACAATAGTAAAAACATATCTAACCATCAGATCACAAAGTAATTTCTTCCTATCACACATTGATGGAACGCCATTATCAAGATACCAGTTCCAAGCTATATTTAATAAATGCATAACATCGGCAGGGAACCACCCCAAAGATTACGGGACACACTCATTCCGCATAGGCGCGGCCACGGAAGCAGCAAGAGCAGGACTGTCAGAAACGGAAGTTCAGAGGATAGGGAGATGGCGATCCACGTGTTTGGCAAGATACATAAGACCGGACTTGTTATCCTAACGTTGTTTGTTTCTTTTACAGGTGACGCTAAGCCAACAGTGTGGGTGATAGGCCACTCGTATATATATTGGGCAGAAAAAAGGGCGAAAGTCCGCCCTGGCGGGAGGAAATTAGAGTTTCATAACACATATTTCAACTGGAGAGGTATTAGAGGCCTGCTATGGCCACAGGTACTAATGGAGGTAATCAAGGTAGGGAGAGAGGCAAGATGTCCGGTCATCTTAGTTATACAGGCCGGGGGAAACAACCTAGTTCATCACAAGAGCGCATAACTAATGGCAATAATGAAACTAGACACTGAGCGCTTCAGAGAATTTTTCACAAAACTAGCTATAGTATGGTCAGAGATTGTGCCGATAGTGGTATGGCAAGGTGCGCGAGATATCACGGCCATCGAACGGACAAGGCGGGTAATAAATATTCGAATGGCAAAATTTAGAAGAGACAGAGGCGGTGTAGTGGTACGACACCGACAACTGGAAGGAGATAAAGCAGGCCTCATACGGCCCGACGGTGTTCACTTAATGGATATTGGACTGGACATATTCCTGTCAGGACTCCAGGACGGAGAGGAACAAGCGTTAAGAGTGATGGGTGGGGGTCAGAGTCCTGCATACGAGTACGCAGGATCCTCCGTGGCCTGGAAATAGAAAGGACATGTTGGAGAGTTACACTTGTTGACCAAGTTGCCGGAGAGGAGACCCAGGGCATGCTGCAACGAGCTGAATTATTTTAGAAATAAAATGCCTTTCTAATGGAATGAGTATGAAGAGTTAATAAAGCTGTGACCGATTCTCACCCATCCAGTTGTAAGAGTTACATTATTGTATTGTCAAGGAAAGGGGGGCGGTAGGGGGGCTGAGCGTCTGGGTTTGGTTGGGGGTCCCCACAGTCTGCCTAGGCTAGATGCATTTAAAAATTCTTATTAGATACACAGGCGGTGCAGCTTGCTTCGCAGCTGGGCTACTATGCCCAAAGTATTGCCTAGGCTAGATGCAGTTAAAAATTCTACGCTGACTAGCAGACACTGAAGATTTGGAGCAGACCTCTGAGTAAACAGCTCTTCAAACTCAACCATCTTTGCTACCCCAAGCCATAGTGTATGTAGTTTCTTACAGTTAAAAGGGGGGGGAGCGACCCAACCCACCTGGAATTGACGATGCTAACGTCACGTAAGACACAGCAAGGTGACTCCAAAAAGAGTCTCCATTTTTTCACAAAATTGTGGCACAGACACCACTTAACCCTAGAACGCATACCTGGGGCCTCGCAGTCCCGCCCTGTTAATTGTTTTCTATTTTCTGCAAGATTACTTTAGTTAGAATTTTGAAACTCTAGGTATTCTTCATGTATATAGTTGTTTGTCATTTGAGTTTGAGTTATTCCATGTTATTTGCACACGGGCCTAAAAGGCCCCAGGTATATGAAAGTGTAGATTTTTATGGTCATGCATTCTAGGGTTAAGTGGCATCAATTGCCCCACAGGTGCTTAAAACGGTTGGTGAGGTGATATTACCAAATCCTCAAGCTTTTAGTCTCCTAAGGATAACACAGGGTTAGAAAAGTCCTTGCGAATCCATGATTTGTTCATATTTATGAACGTGAGTCTCTCTACATTCTCAGTGGACAGCCGCGTGCGCCTGTCAGCACACCATCAGCAGCGCTGAACACACGTTCAGAGAGAACACTGGCTGCAGGGCATGACAAGATCTCCAAGGCGTGAGTGGCGAGCTCCGGCCATTTTTCCAGATTGGAATACCAAAATGAGCAAGGGTCCAGTGACACAGTCATGGCTTTGATATTCACTTGGAGATACTCCTGCACCATCCTCTCTAGGCATTAACTATGTGTCAGACTTCTTGTCATAGGCATAGCATCATTCTATTAGTCCATCTATACTGACCTCCATAAGGTTGCAAATTGAATATAATTTTTTTTATGCATCTAGCTCTGAAAAAATATTTGGACTTCTAGCTGTGTGTGGGACTAGTTCTATTAGTCCATCTATACTGACCTCCATCAGGTTGCAAACTGAATATAATTTTTTTCTGCTTCTACCTCTGAAAAAATATTTGGGCTTCTAGCTGTGTGTGGGACTTGTTCTATTAGTCCATATATACTGACCTCCATCAGGTTGCAAATTGAATATAATAGTTTTCTGCATCTAGCTCTGAAAAAATATTTGGCCTTCTAGCAGTGTGTGGGACTTGTTCTATTAGTCCATCTATACTGACCTCCATCAGGTTGCAAATTCAAAATAATTTTTTGTCTACATCTAGCTCTGAAAAAATATTTGTCCTTCTAGCAGTGTGTGGGACTTGTTCTATTAGTCTATCTATACTGACCTCCATCAGGTTGCAAATTAAAAATAATTTTTATCTGCATCTAGCTATGAAAAAATATTTGGCCTTCTAGCAGTGTGTGGGACTTGTTCTATTAGTCCATCTATACTGACCTCCATCAGGTTGCAAATTAAAAATAATTTTTATCTGCATCTAGCTCTGAAAAAATATTTGGCCTTCTAGCAGTGTGTGGGACTTGCTCTATTAGTCCATCTATACTGACCTCCATCAGGTTGCAAACTGAATATAATTTTTTTCTGCATCTACCTCTGAAAACATATTTGGCCTTCTAGCAGTGTGTGGGACTTGTTCTATTAGTCCATCTATACTGACCTCCATCAGCTTGCAAATTCAAAATAATTTTTATCTGCATCTAGCTCTGAAAAAATATTTGGCCTTCTAGCAGTGTGTGGGACTTGTTCTATTAGTCCATCTATACTGACCTCCATCAGGTTGCAAATTAAAAATAATTTTTATCTGCATCTAGCTCTGAAAAAATATTTGGCCTTCTAGCAGTGTGTGGGACTTGTTCTATTAGTCCATCTATACTGACCTCCATCTGGTTGCAAACTGAATATAATTTTTTTCTGCATCTACCTCTGAAAAGATATTTGGGCTTCTAGCTGTGTGTGGGACTTGTTCTATTAGTCCATCTATACTGACCTCCATCAGGTTGCAAATTAAAAATAATTTTTATCTGCATCTAGCTCTGAAAAAATATTTGGCCTTCTAGCAGTGTGTGGGACTTGTTCTATTAGTCCATCTATACTGACCTCCATCAGGTTGCAAACTGAATATAATTTTTTTCTGCATCTACCTCTGAAAAAATATTTGGGCTTCTAGCTGTGTGTGGGACTTGTTCTATTAGTCCATCTATACTGACCTCCATCAGGTTGCAAATTGAATATAATATTTTTCTGCATCAAACTCTGAAAAAATATTTGGCCTTCTAGCAGTGTGTGGGACTTGTTCTATTAGTCCATCTATACTGACCTCCATGAGGTTGCAAATTCAAAATAATTTTTATCTGCATCTAGCTCTGAAAAAATATTTAGCCTTCTAGCAGTGTGTGGGACTTGTTCTATTAGTCCATCTATACTGACCTTCATCAGGTTGCAAATTATAAATAATTTTTATCTGCATCTAGCTCTGAAAAAATATTTGGCCTTCTAGCAGTGTGTGGGACTTGTTCTATTAGTCCATCTATACTGACCTCCATCAGGTTGCAAACTGAATATAATTTTTTTCTGCATCTACCTCTGAAAAAATATTTGGGCTTCTAGCTGTGTGTGGGACTTGTTCTATTAGTCCATCTATACTGACCTCCATCAGGTTGCAAACTGAATATAATTTTTTTCTGCATCTACCTCTGAAAAAATATTTGGGCTTCTAGCTGTGTGTGGGACTTGTTCTATTAGTCCATCTATACTGACCTCCATCAGGTTGCAAATTCAAAATTATTTTTATCTGCATCTAGCTCTGAAAAAATATTTGGCTTTCTAGCAGTGTGTGGGACTTGTTCTATTAGTCCATTTATACTGACCTTCATCAGGTTGCAAATTAAAAATAATTTTTATCTGCATCTAGCTCTGAAAAAATATTTGGACTTCTAGCAGTGTGTGGACTTGTTCTATTAGTCCATCTATACTGACCTCCATCAGGTTGCAAACTGAATATAATTTTTTTCTGCATCTACCTCTGAAAAGATATTTGGGCTTCTAGCTGTGTGTGGGACTTGTTCTATTAGTCCATCTATATTGACCTCCATCAGGTTGCAAAATTAAAAATAATTTTTATCTGCATCTAGCTCTGAAAAAATATTTGGCCTTCTAGCAGTGTGTGGGACTTGTTCTATTAGTCCATCTATACTGACCTCCATCAGGTTGCAAACTGAATATAATTATTTTCTGCATCTACCTCTGAAAAAAAAGTTGGGCTTCTAGCTGTGTGTGGGACTTGTTCTATTAGTCCATCTATACTGAGCTCCATCAAGTTGCAAATTGAATATAATATTTTTCTGCATCAAGCTCTGAAAAAATATTTAGCCTTCTAGCAGTGTGTGGGACTTGTTTTATTAGTCCATCTATACTGACCTCCATCAGGTTGCAAATTCAAAATAATTTTTATCTGCATCTAGCTGTGAAAAAATATTTAGCCTTCTAGCAGTGTGTGGGACTTGTTCTATTAGTCCATCTATACTGACCTCCATCAGGTTGCAAATTTAAAATAATTTTTATCTGCATCTAGCTCTGAAAAAATAATTGGCCTTCTAGCAGTGTGTGGGACTTGTTCTATTAGTCCATCTATACTGACCTCCATCAAGTTGCAAACTGAATATAATTTTTTTCTGCATTACCTCTGAAAAAATATTTGGGCTTCTAGCTGTGTGTGGGACTTGTTCTATTAGTCCATCTATACTGACCTCCATCAGGTTGCAAACTGAATATAATTTTTTTCTGCATCTACCTCTGAAAAAATATTTGGCCTTCTAGCTGTGTGTGGGACTTGTTCTATTAGTCCATCTATACTGACCTCCATCAGGTTGCAAACTGAATATAATTTTTTTCTGCATTTACCTCTGAAAAAATATTTGGGCTTCTAGCTGTGTGTGGGACTTGTTCTATTAGTCCATCTATACTGACCTCCATCAGGTTGCAAATTGAATATAATTTATTTCTGCACCTAGCTCTGAAAAAATATTTGGCCTTCTAGCAGTGTGTGGGACTTGTTCTATTAGTCCATCTATACTGACCTCCATCAGGTTGCAAATTCAAAATAATTTTTTGTCTGCATCAAGGTCTGAAAAAATATTTGGCCTTCTAGCAGTGTGTGGGACTTGTTCTATTAGTCCATCTATACTGACCTCCATCAGGTTGCAAATTAAAAATAATTTTTATCTGCATCTAGCTCTGAAAAAATATTTGGCCTTCTAGCAGTGTGTGGGACTTGTTCTATTAGTCCATCTATACTGAGCTCCATCAGGTTGCAAATTAAAAATAATTTTTATCTGCATCTAGCTCTGAAAAAATATTTGGCCTTCTAGCAGTGTGTGGGACTTGTTCTATTAGTCCATCTATACTCACCTCCATCAGGTTGCAAACTGAATATAATTTTTTTCTGCCTCTACCTCTGAAAAAATATTTGGCCTTCTAGCAGTGTGTGGGACTCATTGTATTAGGCCATCTATACCAAGCTCCACCAGATTTTAAATTAATAATAATTTTTAGCTGCATCTAGCCCTGAAAATAATTTTTCTTCCCAATATTGGTAGCAATAGAAATATGGGGCGCGCTCCTGTCTTACAAAAATATACGCTTGAAAAAACACCAGCCTAGCGCACTGCATTAATAAGATGGCATCATCGTCTCTCCCAGTGCTAGGCCTACTACACAGGCTAGCATTCCTGTGCCTAAAACACAATGTATGGGTCCGCGCTAGCCACTATGCTGAGGGGTCTAAAGCTGCTGCTAACGCTTTATAACAATTCAATTGGCAGATTTTCACAGAGCTCTTCCACAACGCCCACCCATCGGGCAACAGTTGCCCACCTTCCCTATGGGATCTAGTGGCGAATAGTTGATGCCATTAATCAGAGAGTCAGTTTCCCCGTCGACGTGGCAAGCATATGGTAAGGCATGGGAAAAGTGGACACGACTAGTAGCAGGCAGACGGGTTGACCAATGTGAACAAGCCAGATCACAAGTCACCATAGAATTTCTCCACCAGCTAATGATGAGGGGCATATCAGGGGCGTCAGCGCAGCGGTGTCTGACCGGAGTAGCATTTCACTTCCAACTACTGAATTGGGGAGATGTGATAAAGATTCATCATCAGACAATCCATAAAAGGGTGGAAAAGGGGTCAGCCAAGTCAGGAGTGTAGACTTCCCGTCGCGTGTCACTAAAACTGATTTCTCACATCATATCCCTAACACCATTAACATGACACTCACAATTTGAAGCAACACTACTGTCCACTGCATTTGTGATCGCCTTCTTCGGGGCGCTATGCATAAGTGAATTAGTCCCTCAATCCAAAATTACCACCAGTGGAGGCTTATTACAACAAGACGTAGTCATAGCCAATAATGCAATACGTCTACACATACACAAATCGAAAACGGTTCCAGCGGGCAGGGGCACTTGGGTACTTCTACAACCCACAAACGGTACACTGAGTCGGGTAACAATAGTAAAAACATATCTAACCATCAGATCACAAAGTAATTTCTTCCTATCACACATTGATGGAACGCAATTATCAAGATACCAGTTCCAAGCTATATTTAATAAATGCATAACATCGGCAGGGAACCACCCCAAAGATTACGGGACACACTCATTCCGCATAGGCGCGGCCACGGAAGCAGCAAGAGCAGGACTGTCAGAAACGGAAGTTCAGAGGATAGGGAGATGGCGATCCACATGTTTGGCAAGATACATAAGACCGGACTTGTTATCCTAACGTGGTTTGTTTCTTTTACAGGTGACACTAAGCCAACAGTGTGGATGATAGGCCACTTGTATATATATTGGGCAGAAAAAAGGGCGAAAGTCCACCCAGGCGGGAGGAAATTAGAGTTTCATAACACATATTTCAACTGGAGAGGTATCAGAGGCCTGCTATGGCCACAGGTACTAATAGAGGTAATCAAGGTAGGGAGAGAGGCAAGATGTCCGGTCATCTTAGTTATACAGGCCGGGGGAAACAACCTAGGTCATCACAAGAGCGCATAACTAATGGCAATAATGAAACTAGTCACTGAGCGCTTCAGAGAATTTTTCACAAAACTAGCTATAGTATGGTCAGAGATTGTGCCGATACCGGTATGGCAAGGTGCGCGAGACATCACGGCCATCGAACGGTCATGGCGGGTACTAAATATTCGAATGGCAAAATTTAGAAGAGACAGAGGAGGTGTAGTGGTACGACACCCACAACTGGAAGGAGATAAAGCAGGCCTCATACGGCCCGACGGTGTTCACTTAATGGATATTGGACTGGACATATTCCTGTCAGGACTCCAGGACGGAGTGGAACAAGCGTTAAGAGTGATGGGTGGGGGTCAGAGTCCTGCATACGAGTACGCAGGATCCTCCGTGGCCTGGAAATAGAAAGGACATGTTGGAGAGTTACACTTGTTGACCAAGTTGCCGGAGTGGAGACCCAGGGCATGCTGCAACAAGCTGAATTATTTTAGAAATAAAATGCCTTTCTAATGGAATGAGTATGAAGAGTTAATAAAGCAGTGACCGATCCTCACCCATCCAGTTGTAAGAGTTACATTATTGTATTGTCAAGGAAAGGGGGGCGGTAGGGGGGCTGAGCGTCTGGGTTTGGTTGGGGGTCCCCACAGTCTGCCTAGGCTAGATGCATTTAAAAATTCTTATTAGATACACAGGCGGTGCAGCTTGCTTCGCAGCTGGGCTACTACGCCCAAAGTATTGCCTAGGCTAGATGCAGTTAAAAATTCTACGCTGACTAGCAGACACTGAAGATTTGGAGCAGACCTCTGAGTAAACAGCTCTTCAGACTCAACCATCTTTGTTACCCCAAGCCATAGTGTATGTAGTTTCTTACAGTTAAAAGTGGGGGGGAGCGACCCAACCCACCTGGAATTGACGATGCCAACGTCACGTAAGACACAGCAAGGGGACTCCAAAAAGAGTCTCCATTTTTTCCCAAAATTGTGGCACAGACACCACTTAACCCTAGAACGCATACCTGGGGCCTCGCAGTCCCGCCCTGTTAATTGTTTTCTATTTTCTGCAAGATTACTTTAGTTAGAATTTTGAAACTATAGGTATTTTTCATGTATATAGTTGTTCGTCATTTGAGTTTGAGTTATTCCATGTTTTTTGCACACGGGCCTAAAAGGCCCCAGGTATATGAAAGTGTAGATTTTTATGGTCATGCGTTCTAGGGTTAAGTGGCATCAATTGCCCCACAGTTGCTTAAAACGGTTGGTGAGGTGATATTACCAAATCCTCAAGCTTTTAGTCTCCCAAGGATAACACATGTGGTGTTGTTATGCGGACGAAAGGAACTCCAGAAGGCCACACAGAGATGCTGGATGGTAGGTTTAAACAGCCATTCTTTTTATTCTCCAGCTTCCGTTCCCTTCCCCCTTGTCCCCTCCTCCCCATTACATCATCGTTACTAGGCAGAAACTCAAACAAGGATAACAGCCAACCAATCACATATGTAGTAACAACATCACATCTCTCCTCTTCTCACAAAACAAAACAACAATAGAACTGGATAACGGTTCAAAAATTCACATTAGTACAAAAGGTTTTTTTGTTTTTTTTTCTTTTTTTTTTTTCTTTTTACTGCAGAACATAGTCCAAGAGGTGGGCTGGCGGTCTTCGATTTGCCCTCGCTGGATAGCGGTGAGACATCTCAGCCCCAGATGAACTTTCCGAGTCCTCTGAGGTATCCTCCCTTGGAACTGCTGAGCTCTGGGGACCCGGCAGGACGTCATCGCCATCTGCCTCGTCTGTTTCTGGGATATAGTCACAAAGTTTTTTAAAATGTGACATGTTCCTTGTGACCTGGCGACCGTGATCTTGAGCAGTGACCATGGTGCTTTTGACTTGTGTGACCTGAAAGGGTTCAGGATAGTATCGTGATGCAAACTTGTCACTAGGTCTTAGTCTTTTTACAAGGACCCAATCTCCCACCAAAACTTCCGGCGGCTTGCAACGATGACTGCTCTTATCTGCATACCTCTTCATCTTCTGTTTGGATATGGCATCCTTAGTAGCAATTGGTGTTTGAACAGGACTCAGCGGAACGCTCGGGAGTTTGACACGCATAGGCCTGTTGAACAGCGCAGTGGCGGGTGGTACCCCGGTAGTAGAATGGGGTGTAGCTCTGTACTGTCTAAGAAATCTGTGTAGCTCTTGCTGTAAATCCTTGTGCTCCATGGTAGCGATCCTCAAAGTTTTGTTGATTGATTGCATGAACCGTTCCACTTCACCATTGGCCTGAGGCCAGTAAGGAGTTATTTTCCTGTGAGTGAAACCCAGATAGGTAGCGAATGATCGAAAGTCTGTGCTATTAAAAGGTGGTCCATTGTCGGATTTCACTGTTTCCGGTATGCCATATGCCGAGAAGATCTTGTCTAATTTTGGTATAACAGCCCTGGCAGAGGTTGTCGAAGCATGTTCAATGACTGGGAACCTCGAATAGTCATCCATGACAACCAGCAGGTAGGAGTGATCCGGTAAAACACAGAAGTCAACACTAACAGCAGTCCATGGGCCCTCTGGCAGGGGTGTCATTTGTAAGGGTGTGCGTCTATGGTCAATTGTAGTTGCTTGGCAAGGTATGCAAGTTTCAATAAGTGCCTCTACTTTTTTGTCTAGTCCTGGAAACCAGACTTTCTCTCTCAGTAATTGCTTTGTTTTCACCACCCCTTGATGAGCCTCGTGGGCCAGATCCAGTACTCTGCTTTGAAGCTTCTGGGGTATCACCAGCCGATTGTTACGCAACAGTAGATTTGAATCAGACACGGAGAGAGCATGTCGTGCATTAAAGAAAGCTGTCAAGTAGGTTGTTTGATCTGGTGTTTGGAGGCGGGCTTCAGCAAGAAAATTGCTCCAATTTTTAGATCGAACAGTCTCTATAACTAACTGAAGTTGGTGATCGGAATCCACCGTTTGTTGTATTTCCTCCATAGTCATGGCTTTTGGCACAGAATGTGCAACGATAAAATTGATATGTTCCTCTGCAAGGATAGTTGCTGGGATGTCATCCTTGGTAGTTTGTGGTGTTGGGTGTCTCGAGAAGTAGTCTGCCGGATTACCAGCTCCTGCCTCGTATCTCAACCGAAACTGGTAGTTCTGTAGGCGGAGCAACAAGCGTTCAAGTCGTGGGGGAGGCTTTGAAGAATGTTTGTTGAAAAGCAGAATGAGCGGTTTGTGGTCACTTATCACTGTGAATTTATGTCCCATAAGGTACAGATGAAAATGAAGGCATCCCCATACAACCGCAAGAGCTTCCCTTTCAGTTTGTGAATAGCATTGTTCTGTCTCTGTTAAGGCTTTTCTTGCATAGGAAATGGTAGAGACGTTGCCTGCTTTGGACACTTGTGTGAGAATTGCACCCAGGCCCACCGGACTTGCGTCCACGATAAGCTCGGTGGACTTTAGAGGGTCAAAATAGGCCATGACGGTGTCGCCAGTTAGACTGGACTTCATGGAGTCGAATGCTGCTTGGTGTTCAGTAGTCCATGTCCAAGGAGTGTCTTTTTTCGTGAGTAGTCGCAGGGGTTCGGAGACCGTGGCCAGATCAGGTATAAATCGTCCACAGTACGTAACTAGTCCTAGAAAACTGCGAACCTCTGACACATTTTGAGGTTGGCTAGCTGACTTTATGGCAGAAATTTTCTGAGGATCTGCTGAAACTCCTTGCTCAGAAAAGATATATCCAAAGAAGCTTAATGACTTTTGGTTAAACTCACATTTTGACGGATTGACAGTTAGATTGCTGGCTTGCAGTCTCTGAAACACTTGCTCTAAGTGACTGTTATGCTCCTCTTGGGTTGTACCATATATAAGAATGTCATCACTGACGTTTAGGACTCCTGCTATTCCAGATAGAACCTGACTGATAACGTTCTGAAATATTTCTGCCGCAGATGAGATACCAAAGTTCAACCTCTTGAATCGTCGTAAACCCACTTGGGTACTAAAAGTTGTAATGTATCTGGAATCTGGATGCAACTCAAGTTGATGATAACCTGATTTTAAATCAATTTTAGAGAATACTTTTGCACCATTCAGGTCTGCGAGAATATCATCAATAGTGGGCGTGATGTGCCTTTCTCTTTGAATAGCCAGATTGGTATGCCGCATATCCACACATAGCCGGATTTTACCAGGCTGCTTTGGTTTTGGTGCAACAACAATGGGCGATACCCAAGGGGTCGGGCCTTCAACTCGTTCAACAACATCAGACGCTTCCAGATCTTGCAGTTCTTGCTCCACAAGTTTGCGGACATGAAATGGGATGCGCCTGTGAGGTTGAACAGACGGCTGTATTGACTGGTCAATATGCAATTTACCTGAACGTCTTTTAGCTTACCGAGACCTTTAAAGAGATTGGGGTACCTCTGCATGATGTGTTGGGCCGAAGGACCCGTGACGCTATTGACCAGGTTGACCAGACCCAGAGATATAGCAGTACTGCAGCTGAGAAGCGTGTCTGCGGAGCACTCTACTACATATACAGTGTCGGTGATGGACTTCCCATCAGCTGCAAGTTCTGACTGAAATTTGCCGCACAGGGGTAGTGCCGATGCTGAACCATAAGGAAAAATCTTTAGGCTAGTGCTTTGTAGAGCAGGTCTGTTCGGGAGTCGGCTATAGACTGCACGGCTAATGACGTTTACTGACGCCCCCGTGTCTACTAGGGCTTCCACCGGACTGCCATTTATCAGGATAAGTCGCCTTGGACTGGTAAGTGCGTGCAGTGTTTGAGATCCCTCTGCAGTTACTGAGAATATGGCTGGATGTCCTTAAGGACAAAAATGTCCAGGAAGGATGGGAAATTTTTAAAAATGAGATTCTCAAAGCACAATCGTTAACAATCCCGAAAAGTAGGAAGAATGGGAAGCATTTAAGGAAACCAGGATGGATGAACACAGAACTTAAACACATGCTAAAAAGAAAGAAAGAAATGTTTATTAAATGGAAAGAGGGAGGCATATCTAAAGAAGATTATAATGCAGTCTGCAGATCCTGCAGGGCATGTATCAGGTTAGCTAAAGCTGACAATGAATTAAGGCTTGCAAGAGATGTCAAAAGCAATAAAAAAGGATTTTGGGGGTATGTCAAAAGTAAAAGAAAAGTCAAAGATGCTATAGGATTTTTACAGGATGAAAATGGAGAAATGGTAAGAGAGGATGTTGAGAAGGCCGAACTTTTTAATTCCTATTTTGCATCTGTTTTCTCTCAGAAAGAAAATGTAACATCAACTGATCTTCACTGTCCTTTTAAAGTAATAGAGGAATCCAAGTTATCTGTAAACAGAAAGATTGTGAGGGAATATTTAGCTAACATAAATGAGTTCAAGTCTCCAGGTCCAGATGAATTACACCCCAGAGTACTGAAGGAGATCGTAGAAGAAATTTTAGAACCACTCTCCATAATCTTTGAAAATTCTTGGAGAACAGGAGAAGTCCCAGAAGACTGGAGAAGAGCAAATGTTGTTCCTATCTTCAAAAAGGGGAAGAAGGTGGACCCAGGGAACTATAGGCCGGTGAGTCTGACTTCTATATCAGGAAAGATCTTTGAACAAATTATTAAACAACATATATGTAAGTACATGGATAAGAATGAAGTGATTAACCAGAGTCAGCATGGGTTTGTAACTAACAAGTCATGTCAGACTAACTTAATTTCCTTCTATGACAGAATCACTGACTGGGTGGATCAGGGAAATGCTGTAGATATAGTATATCTTGACTTCAGCAAAGCATTTGACAAAGTATCTCACACCATCCTTATTGAAAAAATGACCAAGTATGCAATGGACCAGGCAACTGTTAGGTGGATTCATAACTGGCTTAGTGATTGGACTCAAAGGGTGGTTGTAAATGGCTTCACATCCAGCTGGATGAATGTCTCAAGTGGGGTACCACAGGGCTCCGTCCTGAGACCTGTATTGTTCAACATCTTTATCAATGATTTAGATGAAGGAATTGAGGGTAAACTGATTAAATTTGCTGATGACACAAAGCTAGGAGGGATAGCTAATACTAGAGAAGAGAGAGAGAGGATTCAAAAAGACCTAAATAAACTGGAGCAGTGGGCAGCAACCAATAGAATGGTTTTTAACAGGGAAAAATGCAAAGTACTACATCTGGGCAATAAAAATAAAAAAAGCATATACAGAATGGGAGGAATAGAGCTAAGCAACAGTACATGTGAAAAAGACTTAGGTATACTAATAGATCATAGACTGAACATGAGTCAACAGTGTGATGCAGCAGCAAAAAAGGCAAATACAATTCTGGGATGTATTAACAGAAGCATACAGTCTAGATCACGTGAAGTCATTATCGGTCTTTACTCCTCTTTGGTCAGACCTCATCTGGAATACTGTGTACAGTTTTGGGCACCACATTTTAAAAAAGACATAGACAAACTGGAGCAAGTTCAGAGAAGAGCGACCAGAATGGTGACTGGTCTGCAAACCATGTCCTATGAGGAACGGTTAATGTAGCACCCTGAGGATTCGGCTGCTACAGGGGTATTGCACCTCAACCCAGAGGTGTGATATTCCACTCCCGGGTAAGGATGGAGTGTGGAACTGAGCTCAGATAGACTGCATGCACTACATACATCCCATTCCAGAGGAGCAGGCCGACGGTACTCCCACTTGGAAATGTGCAGGTACAACCGAGCCTGTTCCTGGCTGGAGTGGGAGGGGGGTGGTACATCCCATGTAGTGTAGGGGCAGATAGGGGGAGCAGTCTGGGTAGTGATAGGAGCTCATTGGGTGCTGGTCACCTGAGCTCACACATAGAGGGATATATAAGGAGGGCACCAACTTAGATCAGGGTCAGACGCTGAGAACAAGTCAGTTGGAGAGGAGAGAGAAGGAAACAGCAGCCCTGGAGAGAGAGAGAGGAGAAAGAAAGAGAAAGACCCAGAGGGGGAAGACTGAAGGGACCCAAGAACCCAAATTAGAGCACCGGGTGAGGAGTCAGCACAAGGGTACCGGAACCCAAGCTGGTGGGGGCAAAAACATCCCTAGCCAGAGACCGGAGGCTGTGGGCAGCATCTGCCACGGCCACCCACTACATCCACCCTGAAGGCATACCACATGGAGGGTCAGGGAACCTAAGGCCAAGGGTTGCCCAACAGAAGGCCCGAGGGAGCTGGACCTAGGTGGATCACTGGTGGGGACGGCTGAAGAAAGGACAGAGGGAGAGCTCAGGGCCACGCTCCGGACTTGTTTGGGGGTTGGCCGGATCCAGGACCTGGTGGACGCAGCACGGCTCGGGTGGTCACTAACAGCTGGAGTGACCGAAACATCAGCAGTAAGTAAACTCCCTTAACTGCACAACCCGAGTCTGTCTTCATTGCCGGCTGCACCGCACCACCACAACCCCCATCCTCTGCGCCTGTCCCCTCTGAGGCTATACCCCTCCCGTTGGGGGTTATCCCACCAAGCTGCACATCCACCATCAGCCTCAGCGGACCCTGCTGCAGCGGCGGCCACAGTGACCGCATTACAACGGGTGGCGTAGTCGACACAAAAGAACTCTTATAACATCAGTAAGGACTGCCACATAACACATAGCTTGACGCCCTGGGCACGGGACCGGGTCTCAGCCGCTCGGAGACTACAACCCCCCATCTGATCCGGTGCCGGGTATTCCCCTCAAAAAGGAATATGTCCCAGGGGGCGCGTCAACTTTGGCGTAGTCGGCAGGATTACGTGCCCGCAACACCCGGGTACTGCGTGCCTGAAGAAAAGTGCAAGTGTACCTCAGAAAGAAGTCTCCCGCCGGTTCCGGAGGGTCCACGCCATCGGACTCCATCACCAGTCGTTTCCCGCCGATTGTCCGCCATTTCCAGCTTGTTCCCGCCATCTGCAGAGTTTCCCGCCACTGGGCGACGCTTCCCGCCAAAACCGCAGATTTCCCGCCTTGGAAGAGCAGCGGACGCCATTATGGGCGTGCCAAAGGAGGGCAAGAGGCCACATCCCATCGTGGGCCGGGACAGAAAATGGCGCCAAAAGTGGAAACCGCCCCCACCAACGGAGACTGTGATGCTGGAGGTGTCTGTCAGCGTGAAAGAACTCCCCCTGGAGCTGACAGTCACCGAGTTGCCCCGGGACCGCCCTCGAAGTGGGAGGAGACGAAAGAGAAGAGAAAAGATGGGTGTCGCTTGGAGCAGTCTAGAACGAGCGCACCCGGAGGCAAGGTGTCCAGAGCGAGAGCACCCGGAGTCGAGGAGAGGAAGAATAGACCCGGGAATGGAGCGGCAGCAGCGCAGCACCGGCCCGCTGGCCAGGAGCCTGCAAAAGGAAGAAAGAGGAGAGCAGAGCAGCACCGACCCGATGGTCAGGAGCCTGCTGGAGTCAACAACCCCGCTAGGCTTAGCGGAGATCCTGGCGCAGCTTCCCCGAGATCGGGAGTGCGCGCGGAGTGCCCTGGAGGGCCTCGCGGGAAGGATGGCCCGAGTGCAGAGGGAGATCCTGGCGGAGTGGGGCCGGGAGATGGCCCAGCAAGCTGGAACCCGTCCACGGAACCCGCTCCCTTGGAAGAAGACACCGACTGCCTCTGCGGATGACGCGGGAGGACCCAAGGCCGGAGACGGCGCAGAAGAGGGAGCGAGACGCATGGCAGCAGGTAAGGGGGACGCCTATACCCCATACCGGAAGACCGCTTATCTGCCCCAGCTCCCCGTCGCAGAGCCCGAAGGTCCCCCGGCCGTACCCGAGACCGCCATGACACCGCCACCGACTAGGCCCCGACCGGAAGCCGCCGTCGCGACCCCGGTGACGTCACGCGTCGTGACCCGGAGCGTGGCGAAGGAAGAGGAGCCTCCGGCCTGGTCGCAGGGCCTAGCGTTTCCGGGCGCCGCATCCCCAGCAGAGCCATCTACCTCCGCGGAGCCTCCGGCCTGGTCGCAAGGCCAGGTAGCCCAGGGCGCCGCCGTGTTAACAGTTCCATTTACCTTCCAGATGCCCCCGGCCTGGCCGCAAGGCCTGGGTAACCTGGGCGCCCCCACCATCGCGCCCGCACCCGAAACACCAAGGGTGCCATATCTGGGAGAGGACCCCTTCAGCCAGCTAGCGTGGCCGGACGGGCGGCCTTTCATCTGGCCCGAAGAATTCTTGGAACTGGAGCGACAAAAGAAGTTAGGTCCCCTGTGTGAGCCCCTGATTCCGGCTCCAAAGCCCGTGACTCGGGTCTCGCCTCCACTAGAAGAAGCCCAATTCGTGTGGGACCCCACGGGAGAAGATTTGATGGGGTTCACCGGAGAGACTCGGGCAGCTGCAGCTGAACGCACAGAGTGTTGCCGTCAACAGCTGGCAGAGTTTAAGAGAGAACGGGAGGAGAGGCGGGTCAGAGAGCAATGGGCCCAGACCCGCAGCGCGGAGCAAAAGAGTCGGACCAGAAGGGACCCCTGTGCAGCAAATCGTCCCCGTACCATCGGGACGGTAATAAAGTTTAATGCGCAGCATGGGTGGGGCTTCATAAAGGACCGGAACACCATGGGTGACGTCTTCGTTACCCGACGGGACGTCGAATCCCACCTGCCAGAGGGTCACAAAGGCCGTGACCTCTACGTCGGTGACGAGGTAACGTTCACCCGGCACAAGTGTGCCAAGGGACCTTACGCCCTCCACGTGCATCGCCTGACAGAGGAGGAGTTGCGGTGTAGGGAGGAGGAGCCAGAAGACCCAAACGGGTTCAAGGCTAGAAGGTACTATGACTGAGATAGTACAAAGGACTGTATATAGTTACCTGTCGGGGTACCCAAGTAACCGTGGCTGCTTTAAAGTTTAGTCCCCGTTGGGACCAGTGAACAGTTTAACCCGTGTGTCCCCTACCCAAACCAGGCTGAGGACTGTGAGCAGCCATCCCTTTCCCTTTACTTGGCCGGGGACTGAGAACGGCCAAATTCCCCTGTAAATAGTTGCGCGTCCTAAAGCGCCCCCTACCGGTTTTATAGGAGAAACCATTTTTCTAGAAAGACTGTCGCACTTTTCCCGGACACACGTTGCACAGTGTCCGGAGGAGGAACCTGAAACCAGAGACGACGAGAATGTTTATATGAAAAAGTTTTATATATATATAATGTTTTATATGTTTTATATGTTCATATAAAAATTTTGTATGTTTTGGTGTTTTTGTCTTTACAGCCCGAGGACGTGCTGTGATTTACCAGGGGGGAATGTAGCACCCTGAGGATTCGGCTGCTACAGGGGTATTGCACCTCAACCCAGAGGTGTGATATTCCACTCCCGGGTAAGGATGGAGTGTGGAACTGAGCTCAGATAGACTGCATGCACTACATACATCCCATTCCAGAGGAGCAGGCCGACGGTACTCCCACTTGGAAATGTGCAGGTACAACCGAGCCTGTTCCTGGCTGGAGTGGGAGGGGGGTGGTACATCCCATGTAGTGTAGGGGCAGATAGGGGGAGCAGTCTGGGTAGTGATAGGAGCTCATTGGGTGCTGGTCACCTGAGCTCACACATAGAGGGATATATAAGGAGGGCACCAACTTAGATCAGGGTCAGACGCTGAGAACAAGTCAGTTGGAGAGGAGAGAGAAGGAAACAGCAGCCCTGGAGAGAGAGAGAGGAGAAAGAAAGAGAAAGACCCAGAGGGGGAAGACTGAAGGGACCCAAGAACCCAAATTAGAGCACCGGGTGAGGAGTCAGCACAAGGGTACCGGAACCCAAGCTGGTGGGGGCAAAAACATCCCTAGCCAGAGACCGGAGGCTGTGGGCAGCATCTGCCACGGCCACCCACTACATCCACCCTGAAGGCATACCACATGGAGGGTCAGGGAACCTAAGGCCAAGGGTTGCCCAACAGAAGGCCCGAGGGAGCTGGACCTAGGTGGATCACTGGTGGGGACGGCTGAAGAAAGGACAGAGGGAGAGCTCAGGGCCACGCTCCGGACTTGTTTGGGGGTTGGCTGGATCCAGGACCTGGTGGACGCAGCACGGCTCGGGTGGTCACTAACAGCTGGAGTGACCGAAACATCAGCAGTAAGTAAACTCCCTTAACTGCGCAACCCGAGTCTGTCTTCATTGCCGGCTGCACCGCACCACCACAACCCCCATCCTCTGCGCCTGTCCCCTCTGAGGCTATACCCCTCCCGTTGGGGGTTATCCCACCAAGCTGCACATCCACCATCAGCCTCAGCGGACCCTGCTGCAGCGGCGGCCACAGTGACCGCATTACAACGGGTGGCGTAGTCGACACAAAAGAACTCTTATAACATCAGTAAGGACTGCCACATAACACATAGCTTGACGCCCTGGGCACGGGACCGGGTCTCAGCCGCTCGGAGACTACAACCCCCCATCTGATCCGGTGCCGGGTATTCCCCTCAAAAAGGAATATGTCCCAGGGGGCGCGTCAGCAGGATTTGGGAATGTTTAGCTTGCAAAAAAGAAGACTGAGAGGAGACTTAATAGCTGTCTACAAATATGTCAAGGGCTGTCACATTGTAGAAGGATCATCTTTATTCTCATTTGCACAAGGAAAGACTAGAAGCAATGGGATGAAACTAAATGGGAGGAGACACAGATTAGATATTAGAAAAAACTTTTTGACAGTTAGGGTGATTAATGAGTGGAACAGGCTGCCACGAGAGGTGGTTAGTTCCCCTTCAATGGACGTCTTCAAACAGAGGCTGGACAGACATCTGTCTGAGATGATCTAGTGAATCCTGCTTTGAGCAGGGGGTTGGACCAGATGACCCAGGAGGTCCCTTCCAACTCTACCATTCTATGATTCTATGATTCTATGAATAGATAAGTACTGTGAGGCTCGTCAGTAAGCTGCAGCGTTTGGACTTTTTGTGACCTGGGTTGTACTGTGGGATGAGGGGATTGTGGTTTGGATCTACACACTTTTGCAAAATGGTTTTGTTTTCCACAATTATGGCAGGTCCCCCCTTTTGCTGGGCAGACATTCTGGTGAGGATACGACCCTCCGCAGTTGTAGCAAGTTGCCCCCTGCGTACGAGGCACAGGCGGTCTCTGTGTTAGCTTTGCTATACAAGATGGTGCTTCCGCCTCGCACTCAATGTTCTCTATGAGTTTAGCTTGTTTTTCGGCGGTATCATTTACACGTGCTGTTTCAAGCAATTTTGCTAAAGTCATGGTGGGATCTCTGAGTGCTTGTCTCCGTAATTTAGAGGAGATGCAGCCTTGTAAAATCTGCATTTGGATCTCTTTGTCGACATCTGCAAATTCACAGTAAGCTGCAAGGTGCCGTAGTCGGACATGATATTCATCAATATTTTCTGTTGCTGACTGCTTTAATTGTCTAAACTTGAAGATTTCAAATGCCGCATTTCTGTGTGGGGAGAAGTATTTGCTTAATGCTGCCTTGCTGAGCTCATAGTCTTTGTCTTCTCCAGTATTAGGCAGAGTAGTGAAGATATCATAGACTTGTTCCCCTGCATAATGTAATAGCATGGCTTTCTTCCTAGTATCATCTGATATGTTCATGGCTTGTAGGAATATATCAAAACGCTTCAGCCATTTCTCCCAACATGCTGCTAGGTTAGCTGGGGACTGATGTACATCAAAAGCAGGGAAGGCAGGTAAACAGGCCATTGTTGTAGAGCTGAAATACCTTTAGTTGATGATGAACGCTTCCTCGTCGCCAGTTGTGGTGTTGTTATGCGGACGAAAGGAACTCCAGAAGGCCACACAGAGATGCTGGATGGTAGGTTTAAACAGCCATACTTTTTATTCTCCTGCTTCCGTTCCCTTCCCCCTTGTCCCCTCCTCCCCATTACATCATCGTTACTAGGCAGAAACTCAAACAAGGATAACAGCCAACCAATCACATATGTAGTAACAACATCACAACACAGGGTTAGAAAAGTCCTTGCGAATCCATGATTTGTTCATCTTTATGAACGTGAGTCTGTCTACATTCTCAGTGGACAGTCGCGTGCGCTTATCTGTCAGCACACCACCAGCAGCGCTGAACACACGTTCAGAGAGAACGCTGGCTGCGGGGCATGACAAGATCTCCAAGGCGTGAGTGGCGAGCTCCGGCCATTTTTCCAGATTGGAATACCAAAATGAGCAAGGGTCCAGTGACACAGTCATGGCTTCGATGTTCACTTGGAGATACTCCTGCACCATCCTCTCTAGGCATTGACTATGTGTCAGACTTCTTGTCTCCTGTGGCCTTGCAAAGGATGGTCTAAAAAAGTGGTGAACGATTCCACAAAATTGCTGTTACCAGCAGATACTGTGTTACTGTTACGGTTTGCGTGATGAAGACTCGTCAGTCCCACGGTTGGAAAGTTAGAACTGTGAGATTCACTTCGTGCACCACTGGTGTTTTGTGGAAAATTACATGTAAGATTCTGCAACAGCGTCTGCAGATACTCCTGCATGCGTTAATCCCTTTTTATGGCAGGAATTATTTCAGCAAATTTACTTTTGTACCGGGGATCTAAGAGTGTGGCAACCCAGTAGTCGAGATTACTTCGAATTCTGCAATCTGAGGGTCATGTTGCAGGTAGTGCAGCAAGAAGGCACTCATGTGTCTTGCGCATCCAGGAGGACCAAGTCCTTGTTGTGTTGGTAGCGAGGTAAGAATCATGCTTCCTTCCTCTGCCCTCTCCCCCCAACCTCGCACAACAGAAATATGATCAAGGTCTCCCTCATCTGATGAGTCTTCCATGCCCATCGCCAGTTCATCCTCCACTTCTTCCTCGGCTCCTGCACCTTCCTCAACAGTTTGACTGCTACCATGCACCCTGGTTAATCCCTCTCCCCCACCCTCCCATGCCTGCCGCCTTGGTGCTGCCAACCGTCTGGACCTTGGAGATGTTATCCCTTCCGCATACGACTCCTCCTCTACTTCCTCCACTTCCTCTTGTCCCACCACCTGACTCTGAATTCTGTTTAATGTGTGCTCCAGCATGTAAATCACCGGAATAGTCATGCTGATAATGGCATCGGCGTCAGCACTAAACATCTTCGTCGCCATTTCAAAACTGTGCTGAAGGGTGTGTGGCGCCCCTGAGGGTTCAGTCGCCACAGAGTTACTGCATCTCACCCAGAGGTGTGGTATCTCACCCTCAGGTAAGGAAGGCATATGGCTCGGGACCCTAACACCTGCATCCAACACATACCCGCAGTGGGGGTAGGGCGAGATTGCTCCTAAGGGAGAGCACAGTCCCAGGTCCCTAGCTGGTGGGAGGGTCCTATGTAGTGGGTGCTTAGGGGAGCAGCTTAGGGGAGCACATGACAGGGAGAGTATAAATAGGAAGCCATCTTAGAAAGAGCAAGCCAGTCAGAGGAGGAAAAGTGACAGGAGCAGAGGCTCAGCATGAGCTCTGCTCCGGAGGCGGGCCTAGCCTGGGAAGCCCAGGACTGAAGGAGAGAAGAGAGGAGTGGGAGCAGGAAGGCTCCAGGAACCGAAGGGACCCTAGGGCTACGGGCCGTGCAGAAGGCCACCCGTACTACCGCTGCAACCAGGAGGTAGAGAGGTCAGGCCAGATAAGGGGTAGTGGTCCCTCAACTAGAGGAGAAACAGCAAGGCTCAACTAGAAACCGGAGGCTTCAGCATTTCATGTACTGCAGGCAAAAGTCCACACCAGTCTCACTAAGAAGGTAGCCACATAGGACCCAGGGGACTGAACACAAGTCGCCCGCCAAGGCCCGAGGAAACCGGATAGAAGTGTCACTGGGTGTGAGGTGCAGGGAGAAGGCCAGAGAAAGGACACACAGAAGGGGTTCCTGCTGAGTACTCCGGAGCTATCTGGGGGTGGACTGAGCCCCTCACTGAGTACGCACAGCACGACGGGTGAGATTGCTCTGGTACCTGTAATCTGAACTGCAACAACTGTGAGTAAAGATCTTGGGACTGCATCACACGGACTCTGTGTTCATTGTTGACTCCCTGCACTACAACCACCATCATCCACCCACACTGCCCTGAAGCTACACTCTTCCTGTGGTGAGTAATAATACCATTGCTGCACAACCACCAGCTTCAGAGGACTGTTCCGCAGCGGCGGCCCCTTTGGCCGCACTCCACAGGTGGCGTAGTCGGACATTATAAAATCCATATATACAAATTACCATTGGATTGAATGCCCTGGGTCACGGACCGGGTCACCGCCACAGTGACTACAACCCCCAGCGTCTACCGGCCCGGCTCAGGATACCCCACGGCCCAGGGGGCGCGTCAACTTCATAGGTCCCTGATCTGAGACCACTCCTGCAGCGTGATTTGCCCCACCTCTGGATCTCGTTGGCCCAGGCTATACGTCAGAACGTATTGCACCAGGGCTTGTCGGTGCTGCCACAGTCGCTGCAACATGTGCAGAGTTGAATTCCACCGTGTCGGCACATCGCATTTCAGCCGGTGAACTGGCAGGCCCAACGACTTCTGTAGAGATGTAAGTCGTTGAGCTGTGGGATGCGAACGGCGGAAGTGAGCACACAGCGACCGTGCCCTCTGCAGAAGGCCATCTAGTCCGGGATAGTGGGCTAAAAATTTATGGACAACCAGGTTCAACACGTGAGCCATACAATGCACGTGTGTGACATTGCCTCGGCGAAGGGCCGCACCCAGGTTTGCAGCATTGTCGCACACGGCCTTCCCTGTTTGCAAGTCCAGTGGAGACAACCATTCATGAAACTGGGTCTCCAGAGCTGACCACAAGTCCTCAGCTGTGTGACTCACATTTCCCAGACATTTCAAAGTAAACACTGATGCCGTTGAGCCCTGCTGCCAGCACAGTAAGGAGGTGTGCAGGATTCCTTCTGCGCAGTTAGAAAGCAGGTGGCATTACCAGACAGGCTTTGGGTGTAGGTGGAGGACCGAGAGGAGGTTGAGGAGGCAGAAGCAGTGGAGGAACTTCGAGATAAAGAGGATTGACGCAAAACTCGTGGGGATGGTAAGACTTGGACAGCAGCCCCTTGTCCTGCTGTCACCATAGTTACCCAGTGCCCAGTCAGCGACATGTAACGACCCTGTCCATGCCTACTCGTCCAAGTGTCTGTGGTGAAATGCACCCTGTCACACACAGAGTTTCTCAAAGAAGCGGTGATGTTGTGTGCGACATGCTGGTAGAGCACAGGCACACCTTTCTTTGAGAAGTAGTGCCGACTGGGCATCTGGTACTGGGGCACTGAGACGGACATAAGGTCTCGAAAATCCACTGTGTCCACCAGGCAGAAAGGCAGCATTTCTGTAGCCAACAGCTTGCAGAATCAACCTCTTAGCTTTCTCATGGCTAGGAGGAAATGGTCTTTTACTTTTCCACATCTGAGGGACCGAGGGCTGGCTGTTGTGCTTTGACGGGGTTGAGTAGGGTGTCCCCGGCAAACTGCCGGTCTGTGAGGAAGATGCAGGCGGACATGTTAGGTTGCCTTGATCCAAAGGTGGTGCTATCGATGTCAGAGAGCGCTCAACACCAGCTGGTGTTTCCACTTCCCAATGAAGCACAGTGAGCTTCCCACTGCAACTTATGCTTCATATCCATGTGACGGTACATGCATGAAGTACTCAAACTGTGGATTTTTTTTGCCTCTACTTAGCTTTTGGTGACAAATATTACAGATAACACGAGTTGGGTCATCCTTATCGATCTGAATAAATGCCCAGGCTATGCAAGGCTTAGAGCCCATGCGACCTGAAGAGCCACTACGACTTGTGGTCAGAGGCAGAGTTGTGGTTGAGGATGCAGTTGTTGATGTGCTTCCAGTACTCCGTCTCTGTCCAGGAAGGCGCAACCTAACCTCGTCGTCAATAGCATCTGTGACGCCCCGCTGCGCTTGGTATCACAGATCCTAGAAGAGTGTATTGATGGAATCCTCCACAAGAGGCCCCCATAAACATTCACACATCTCCACCTTCCACCTCAGACCAGCAGAGGGATCCCGTTAGGGATATAAATAGGGAAGGTGGAGCTAGGCAGTTCAGTTCCTCTGAAGAGTTCCTGCAGTAGAGAAGCCTAAGAGAGGTCAGTCTGCAGTGGAGCTCAGTCTAGTCTAGAGAACTCAGTTAATAGTTCAGCAGTGGAGCACAAGGCTCCTGCTAGCTAGATTCAGGGAGCCCAGATAGAGCTTAAGGTGTGCCGGCGCCATAACATAGGTGAAGCGCGGCAAGCTGCCGTTAGTGTGTATAGCCTAGTGAGGGCCCGAGTAGGCCAAAGGCGAGTGGCGAGTTAGTACATAAGGTGCAGAGGAGCTTAACCAGCTCACCCCGAAGCATGTACCGGACACCGGATCCGAGCTTACCGGGATCTCTATGACCCTGTAAGGCATAACCGGAATCCCTGGAGAACTACAAGTCCCAGGATCGCTAAGGTGCTGATACGTAACAGAGCCTGGAGACGCTTAGGCACCGCATACTGGGAGCGTGAACTCCAAGAGAAGGCCCTACCACAAGGTCAGCCAGCGCAGGACAGAGACAAAGTTAGGCCTAGCTCCAGGCAGGTCAGAAACTTACTACGCAGAGGCAAGAAACAGGAGGCCCTACACCCGCTCTTTGGGGAGGATCCTGATATGCACCCTTCACCCTACAGTGCTCCGGGATGTGCCTGAATTTCCTCCAGTAAAAGGTACTGAAGTGACTACCGTGTCCGTTCCCGTTCTTGCTCTGACCCAGCTGGGTCTCGCCTGTCCTGCATTCCCCCTGCATATGCTGCCCTGAGACCTAGCTCCACCTGTGGGGAGCTTTACCATCGAGCTGCCTTATCACGGGCCTTAGTGGACTGCTGCAGCGCTGGTGCTTCTCACCAGATCCCACAGGTGGCGTCACAAACTCTTATAAAATTAACAATTATCCACCCTTTTAAAGAGTGACCCCAGGGTACGGGCCAGGGAGCCGACCACCGCGACATCCCCAAGGCCAGGCAAAGGCCCGGTTGACCTCATCGACTGGCTGACTGTGGGTTGACATTAAGTGGGATCTCCAACCTTGTCATCATCACCCTGTGTGTTATCACACCCGTCGTCCTCAAAGCCAACCTCTTCCTGCCCTGACCGAAAAGTCAAGTTGTCGCTCCAATCAGGTGTTTGAGTCTCATCATCGTCTTCATTATTGTCTCCACCAACAGGAGTTACAGTTTGGGAATGAGGGTCTACATTATGCTCAGAACCTTCTTCATCTGGTCCTGGATCCGACTTATAAAGATTCTGGGCATCAGTGCAGATTATTTCCTCATCTGGATTAACAGAAGCTCTGGAGCAGACCTCCGTTTCCCAGGCTATAGTATGAGTAAACAGCTCTGCAGACTCAACCATCTGTGTTACCCCATACTCAGACGGGCATCTGGAGACTTGGGAGCTGTGAGGAAGCAAGTGCGATTGGGGTGACACCTCTGAGGACTGGAGTATTTGTGATGTTGAAATTGAGGTGGAGGAGAGCCCACTTGAAGGAGCACTTGATATCCGCTGAAGCACCTGCTGTTTTTGTGCCTCATATGGAATTTGTAGCGATGGGCGTGTCCGTAACAAAGGGATCTTATCACATTTTCTACGAAAAAAAGTCGACATGTTAGTTTGGCTGGAAGATGGTCTTTCTTCTGCAGATGTTACTCCCGCCCCACCGCGGGGGGGCTCGACCCACCAGCGGACAGGCACCAGTATTGGGAGAGGGGGGCTGGCCGTCAGGGTCCACCGCGGCTCTGGCACAAACCCGGAGACACGGAGGTGGCACGGGCAGGAACGGACTGGCCGTGTCGGCTTCTCACTTTTTGGATTTTAGAAGGGCATGACATGCCTATATCTGTGTCTCCCCCTCCTTTTACCCCTCCACCTCTTTTCTTTTCACATGACTATATGTACTTGTCACTTTTCCATGTGTTAATTATGTCTTCTGAGCAGTTTGTCAGCTTTTAGACACCTTTGAAGGTGTTTTCTATGTGTTTCTATGTGTTTTTGTTTGCCTGCCATTGGTTTTAACGGTGTTCGAAGGTGTTCGACGAACAGTTCGACGAACAGTTCGGCGAACAAAGGGTGTTCGACGAACCGAACTCGAACACTACGGGGGTGGCTCAACACTAAAGACGAGGACCCTGAAGACGACAACCCTGAAGACGACGACCCTAAAGACGAGGACCCCGAAGACGACAACCCTGAAGACGACGACCCTGAAGACCACCCCGAAGAAGACGAGGACTCTGAAGACGACAACCCTGAAGACGACGACCCTGAAGACCACCCCGAAGAAGACGAGGACCTCGAAGACGACGACCCTGAACACGAGGACCCTGAAGACCACCCCGAAGAAGACGAGGACCCCGAAGACAACGACCCTGAAGACGACGACCCTGAAGACCACCCCGAAGAAGACCAAGAAGATGACCCTGAAGAAGTTGACCAAGAGGACAAAGAACAAGATGACAACCACCAAGATACAGAAGAACAAGAGACAGAAAACCAAGAAGCAGAAGTGCAAGAAGCTGCAGAACAAAAAGCGGAAGAACATTAAGCATAAGACTAAAAATCAGAGCAAAAGATATTATCTAAATTATAAGCAGAAGATGACTAAGCAGTGCGTGGGGGTGAGTCCGTTCCTCCTCGTGGTGCCCCTGGAAAAGACCTGCTGCTGCAGGCCAAACTGAATGCGGACAAATCCTGTTGTAAATCTTTTGTGACGAGCAGAACGAAAGGTGTAATGTTCAAACTTTTATAAATAACAACTACAGGAATGCCTGTCACAAATAAGAATATGATGAAGAAGAAGAATATGAAGAAGATGAAGAAGTAGAATATGAAGAAGAATAATAGTTGAATAAGAAGAATATGAAGAATGTAAAAAAAAAGAATAATACGAAGAAGGTGAAGAAGAAGTTGATGAAAAAGAGGCTGATGCTGAGGATGATGAAGGAGAAAGTGTGGGAGAAGTAAAAAAGAAGGTGAAGAGCATGGAAGTAGTGAAACATAAATATCTGACAAAATATAAAAAAACTTAACATAGTCAATATTTCCGTAACTCAGAACGTCTTAAAAAAAATTATTAATTCCTGCTATTCCATTTGATTGGGCTAAACCTCTATGCCTTTATTGTCTCCCCCACCTCCCCCAATACATTCTACATTATTCTTAGTTGTTTTCCTTCATGTAGAATTAACCTACAAGGAGAGAAAGGGTTTATTTTTATTCCGATATTTCTGTCCCATTGACTTGCATTGGTTTCCGGTATCGGAATCGGCGATATCCGATACTTTTTGGGTATCGGTCCGATCCAATCCGATCCGATATTTCCCGATATCGGAAGGTATCGCTCAACACTAGTGGCCATTGATTAACTGCAGCTTTTGCAGTTTTATCTCTGCAGAAGAACAGTCTTTCTTCCACTTGAACAAGATTGTGAAAAAAAATAAGACGTATAATAAATTATGTATTTGTTTCTCATTTAATTATTGGATTTATTAATTTTCTATTTTTATAGTTGTGACTATATTTGAGACACATACAGTTGCACACACTGCCAGTTTCATGGATCTTGATCAGTACAATAAATGTGGATGCTACAGAAAAAGTGCAGTCAAACTTCAGCCATCAAGTTGACAGCTCCTACATCAGTACAGTCTTGCTCATCGTTATTAGCACCCTTGAAGTTTAAGTACATAATGTGGAATATCACAGTTTTTCTTTGCATAGAGCCCTCATTTTAAATACAAAAGAGCAAATTATAAACAATAATTTAAAACTAAAAACAATTGGAGGGAAAAATAGAAAAATCTAAAGCTTACTGTGTCACTGGTAATGGCACCCCTTAGATTAATTTAGGGTGGAAACAAATTTTGACTCGCCTGTGGTAAATCACAAAAGAGATTCTCCTGTGATTAATCGTTGGTACCCATGTGAAATGAATTAGCCAATAAATGATGGCTTCAGTGTTTTAAATAGCCACACTGTAACGGGTCTGGGAGGCGGAACCTCTGGGCTACAATACAAGGGGGCGGTCCTTGTAAGGGAGCGGGTGGCGACCAGGCAGGCAGTCACAGGAGGTGACCTGGACAGTCTCTGAGTGAACGGGACAGTCTCTGAGTGAACGGGACAGTCTCTGAGTGAACGGGGCTGGAGGTCGCGGCAAGTGACCGGGGCAGTCTCTAGGTATAGGGTTGGTACGACCTGTGGCGGCTGAAGATAGACGAGAGCTCCCAGGTGAGCAGGCGAGAGTCTCTGGATGAACGGGTGGTCACAGCATGTGATGGCGGAGCCTCCAGGAAGACCAGCGGACAGGCGACAGATGAGCGCTCCCAGGTGAGCGGGCAGAAGTCTCTGGACAGGCGGGTGGTCACAGCACGTGACGGCAGAGCCTCCGGGTAGGCAGACAGACAGGTAGCAGATGAGCGCTCCCAGGTGAGCGGGCAGGAGTCACTGGACAGGCAGGTGGTCACAGCACGTGACGGCGGAGCCTCCAGGTAGGCTAGCAGGCAGATAGCAGATGTGCGCTCCCAGGTGAGCGGGCAAGCTGGT
Organism: Phyllobates terribilis; assembly: GCF_046119375.1. NCBI lineage: Eukaryota > Metazoa > Chordata > Amphibia > Anura > Dendrobatidae > Phyllobates > Phyllobates terribilis. The sequence continues at coordinate 102,193,083 of NW_027362761.1, read as the reverse complement.
CCATAGACAGACTGACAGGAGTTGGTAGGCAGACCATCGGACCTCAGGCAGGCAGGCAGGTAGCTGATGTGCGCTCCCAGGTGAGCGGGCAAGAGTCTCTGGAATAGCTGGTCGTCACAGCACGTGACAGCGGAGCCTCCGGGCAGGCAAGCAGGCAGGTAGCGGAGAAGCGCTCCCAGGTGAGCGGGCAGGCTGGTCCTTAGACAGACTGACAGGAGTAGTAAGGCAGACCGTCGGACCTCAGACTAGCAGACAGGTAGCAAGTAATCAGGCAGGAATCTGACAGGTAACTGGCAGGTAACTGGCAACGGGACCTGAGGGCTGAAGCACAGGTGAGACACAGGTGCAAACAACATTGCTCGGGCACCTCCATTTTGGAGGAGGTGCCTTATATATGATGAAGTCCTCCGGCCATTGGCCGGGGACTCCTTAGGACGACGCGCGCGGCCCCTTTAAGAGGAGGGGAGCGCGCGCGCGCGCGCCCTAAGCACAGGGGCCGGGAAGGAGCGCGCGCTGAGAGCAGAGCGGGAGGAGGACGCCGGGAAGGAGCGCGCGCTGACAGCAGAGAGGGAGAGGGACGCCGGGCACGGGGCAGAGCGGTGAGGGGAGCAGCGTCCCTGCCTAGCAGAGGGCAGGGACGCTGGCACTACAGTACCCCCCCCTTTAGGCCCCCCTTTTTTAGGCCAGACAGAAATTTAGCTAGGATGAGAGGGGCATGGATGTTCTCCCGGGGCTCCCACGTTCTCTCCTCAGGACCAAACCCCTTCCAATCTACCAGAAAAAAGGTCTTTCCTCTTACCCTTTTGGTGGCAAGAATGTTCTCTACCTCAAACTCGTCCTCAGCGGAAACCGGAGCAGGAGGCGTACCTGTAGACTTGGAAAAAGAGTTAAGTACCACAGGTTTGAGGAGAGATACATGGAAGGAGTTAGGGATCCGTAAGTTGGCCGGGAGTTTCAATTTATAGGCCACCGGGTTGATCTGACTGGTGACCTCCAGAGTAGTGTTGAGCCACCCCCGTAGTGTTCGAGTTCGGTTCGGTTCGTCGAACACCCGTGTGTTCGCCGAACTGTTCGTCGAACTGTTCGTCGAACACCTTCGAACACCGTTAAAACCAATGGCAGGCAAACAAAAACACATAGAAACACATAGAAAACACCTTCAAAGGTGTCCAAAAGCTGACAAACTGCTCAGAAGACACAACTAACACATGGAAAAGTGACAAGTACATATAGTCATGCGAAAAGAAAAGAGGTGGAGGAGTAAAAGGAGGGGGAGACACAGATATAGGCATGTCATGCCCTTCTAAAATCCAAAAAGTGAGAAGCCGAGACGGCCAGTCCGCTCCTGCCCGTGCCACCTCCGTGTCGCCGGGTTTGTGCCAGAGCCGCGGTGAACCCTGACGGCCAGCCCCCCTCTCCCAATACTGGTGCCTGTCCGCTGGTGGGTCGAGAGAGCCCCCCTGTGGTGGAGGCAGCTCTAAGCTTTTTAATTTAAATTGTCCCTCTAATTTGAATGAATACACTTTAAATCCATTTACAAGGATCTATTGGAGGGCAAGTCTCATGCCAGCAGCCACGTAATTCCAGCTCCAGTAGCGTCCACTAAAGCTGCTGCAGTTAAAAAGCTTTTATAAGGATCGAGCTCGGCTGTCCACCGCAAGGCATCCTAGTGCCAGTCCCAGCCCCTATGCCTTGGGGTGCCTCCTGATGCTCTTCACTGAGTATCCCGTGGTCCCGAAGCATTTCCTTTGAAAAAATTAAGTGTCCAAACTACAGGTGGTGTAGCTTGCTTAACAGCCGGGATAATCCGCTGACTAGCAGACACTGCTACTAGGCACAAAGTATTTCCTGGGCTAGATGCAGTTAAAAATTTGTAAGTAGATACTGTTGTTGGATGCTGAGAAAGCATTCCATAGAGTCTCCTGGCACGCCATATATGATTCTCTTAAAAAGCTTGGGGTAGGGGTCTAGGGGACCCTTTTATAGCCAAAATCATGGCCCTGTATCACAATACGTCACCTAGGCTGAAGATAAATGGAACTGTAGCACCGAGCTCGGTTGCTACAGACGTATTGCACCTCACCCAGAGGTGTGATATCTCACTCTCAGATAAGGATGGAGTGTGGATCAGGACCCGACACCTGCATGCATTACACCACATTGCCGTGGGGCAGGGCGACCAATATGCCCCTGAGATGGGCACGACAGTCCCTGTCCCTGGCTGGAGTGGGGGGAGGGAACACTGAGGAAGGGGAACCCTGCAGTGCAGGAGCAGGGAGGAAGCAGTTCCTGGGTGCATTGAGAAGGGAGTATAAAAGGTGGGCACCATCTTAGTTCAGTGCAGAGAAGTCTGAGCAGAAGTGGCAGGGAGCAGGGGCTCTGCATGAGCTCTGCTCCGGAGGCGGGCCTAGTAACAGAGGCCCAGGCCTGCAAGAGGGAGAAGGAAGGAAGAGGAGCGGAGAAGGCTCCAGGAACGAGGAATGAAGGGATCCCAGGGGTGCGGACGGGCGAGTCGCCACCGCACGCCCGAATCCACCTGCGTGGAGGGGTCAGGCCAAAGGGGGAGACCGGTCCCCAAACTAGTGGAGGCAGGAAACGACCCTCAGCTAGAAACCGGAGGCTCTGACATTTTATGTGGCGCAGCCCCTTGCTCCACCCGCTAGGAAGGCACCACATAGGGTCAGGGAAACTGGCGCCAAGTTTACCAAGAGGAGGCCCGAGGCAGCCGGACAGAAGTGTTGGTAAGAAAGGCCAGACAAAGGACACACAAAGGGGGTCCTGTGAAGCGCTCCAAAGTTATCTGGGAGTTGTCTGAGCCCCTCACCTGGTGAGCACAGTACGACGTGGGCAGCCGTTACCTGCAGACGTGGTCTGGATAATAAGAACTGTGAGTAAAGGCCCTGAACTGCATCACTGACTCCGTGTCGTTACTGCTGCTGCCCTGCACCATCACCCCCATCCTCCGCATACACTGCCCTGAGGCTATACTCCTCCCGTGGGGAGTTATGCTACGCTCTGCTGCACCCACAACACCAGCCTTAGCGGTCTGCCCTGTAGCGGCGGTTCACTCTGACCGCAATCCACGGGTGGCGTAGTCGGACATTTAAACATCAAAACCACATAAATAGTTCCGCCACTGGTTTGACTGCCCTGAGCCACGGAACCGGATCGCCGCCACGAAGACTACAACCACCAGCATCCACCAAAAAGGGTCCGGCTCCGGGTGTCCCAAGGCCCAGGGGGTGCGTCAGAACATTTTCATCACCTTTCACAATCACCAATGGGACAAGGCAGGGATGTCCTCTGTCCCCTCTCTTATACATCCTAGTGACGGAGCACCTGCTCTCATCAATTCGCCATAACCCCAATATTAGGTGGATTGAGGTGGGAGGCACCGAGTACAAGTGCTCTCTATTTGCTGATGATGTCCTAGTATATATCACTCAATCACATATATCCATCCCTGCTTTTATGGCTGAAATAGATCACTTTGTTACATGGTAAAATTTTAAAATCAATGCAGCGAAGTCTGAGGCCCTCGATGTCTCCCTCCCTAAATCCATATAGGATTCCATCCAGTCCAACTTTCCCTTTGCCTGGCCCTCACAGGGTATCAAATACTTAGGAATTCCTATTCATAGAGACCTCTCCCATCTATGTTATCTTAATTTTGGGCCCTTTATTGAACAATTCCATACAGACCACGGTTGGCAAGTTAGAACTGTAAGATTCACTACGTGAACCACTGGTGTTTTGTGGAAAAGCACATGTACACCGCGTTCCAAATTATTATGCAAAAAGTGTTTAGGAGTGATAAGGGAAGAATTTGTTTGTTTGTCAGTTAAACTCATTGATGGTGATGTGTGTCAGGGCTCTTTATATCACTATAAGCAATTGCAGACACCTGTGCTAATTAGTTTGGCAGGTGTGTCCAATGAAAGGCAAGACTACTTAAGAAGGCTCTCTCACATTATTAAGCAGCCTACATTTTCTGCCAAAATGGGAAAGAAAAAGGATGTGTCGGCTGCTGAGAAGCAACAAATTGTGGAGTGTTTAGGTCAAGGCATGACTACAATCAACATTGTGCGATGATCAGGATGAAGTGTCTTGGCAATCAAGAAGTATGTAGCTGATTCACAGTACACACGTGTGCGTGCTGATAAGGGCAAATTGAGGACTCTTTCCTACAGGCAATTACGTCAGGTTGAAAGAGCAGCGGCAAAAAAGCCTTGTCATAGCAGCAGACAAGTTTTTGAAGCTGCTTGTGCCTCCAACGTCCCCCGAACAACAAGATGCAGGGTCCTTCAGAGGTTTGCAGCTGTGCATACGCCATCCTGTCGACCTCCTCTATCCACTTCACACAAGCAGAAACGGCTCCAGTGGGCCAAACATTACATGAAGACTGATTTCAAAACTGTTTTGTTCACGGATGAGTGCCATGCAGCGCTCGATGGTCCAGATGAATGGAGTGGAGGATGGCTGGTTGATGGACACCCCACGCAAACACGGCTACAGCGCCAACAAGGAGGAGGTGGAGTAATGTTTTGGGCTGGAATCATGGGGAGAGAGATTGTCGGCCCCTTTAGGATCCCTGAAGGCGCTAAAGATGAACTCCATAATGTATGTGGATTTTCTCAAACAGCACTTCCTGCCATGGTTCAAGAAGAAGAACCGTGTATTTCACAGCAAGATCATTTTTCTGCATGATAATGCACCATCTCATGCTGCACATAAAACATCTGCATCTCTGGCTGATATGGGCATAAAAGGGGACAAACTTATGGTGTGACCCCCATGCTCCCCTGACCTCTACCCCATTCAGAACCTTTGGAGCATCATTAAAAGGAGTGTCTATGATGGCGGGAGGCAGTTCACATCTAAGCAACAGCTCTGGGAGGGTATTCTGTCCTCATGCAAAACAATTGAAGCAGAAACCATCCAAAACCTGACAAATTCAATGGACGAGAGAGTTCAGAAGCTCCTTTCGAACAAGGGGTCCTATGTGAAAATGTAACATCACCTAGAATAAAGTTTTGAGTTGAAAACTGTTTGATTTCAGTTTCTAACAACCTGCTAATGCTTATAATTTCAAAAATGACCATTTTTTTGGTCTTTATTAAAATGAAAAGGTTGATCGAAAAGTTTGGGGGATCTAAGAGTGTGGCAACCCAGTAGTCATGATTACTTCGAATTCTGACAATATGAGGGTCATGCTGCAGGTAGTGCAGCAAGAAGGCACTTATGTGTCTTGCGCATCTCGAAGCCCCAAAATTATTTTCCGGGCTAGATGCAGCTAAAAATTATTTTTAATTTTAAATCTGGTGAAGCTTATTATAGATGGCCTAATAGGATCAGTGCTGCACACTGCTACAAAGCCCAAATTATTTTCCAGTCAAGATACAGATAAACATGATTAGTAATTTGAAAGCTTAAAACGGTTGGTAGGGTGATTTTAACCAATCATCAAGCTTTTACTCTCCCCAGGATGACACAGGGGTAGAAAAGTCGTTTCGGATCCATGATTTGTTCATCTTTATGAACGTGAGTCTGTCTACATTATCAGTGGAGAGCCGCGTGCGCTTATCTGTCAGCACACCACCAGCAGCGCTGAACACACGTTCAGACAGAACGCTGGCTGCGGGGCATGACAAGATCTCCAAGGCGTAAGTGGCTAGCTCCGGCCATTTATCCAGATTGGAAGCCCAAAAAGAGCAAGGGTCCAGTGACACAGTCGTGGCTTCAATGTTTACTTGGAGATACTCCTGTACCATCGTCTCTAGGCGTTGACTATGTGTCAGACTTCTTGTCTCCTGTGGCCTTGCAAAGGATGGGCTAAAAAAGTGGTGAAATGATTCCGCAAAATTGATGTTACCAGCAGATACTGTGGTTCTGTTACGGTTTGAGTGCTGAACACTTGACGGTCCCACGGTTGGCAAGTTGGAACTGTGAGATTCACTACGTGCACCACTGGTATTTTGTGGAAAAGCACATGTAAGATTCTGCAACAGTCTCTGCTGATACTCCTGCATGCGTGCATCCCTTTCTATGGCAGGAATAATTTCTGCAAATTTATTTTTGTACCGGGGATCTAACAGTGTGGCAACCCAGTAGTCAGGATTATTTCTAATTCTCACAATTCGAGGGTCATGTTGCAGGTAGTGCAGCAAGAAGGCACTCATGTGTGTTGCGCATCCAGGAGCACCAAGTCCCTGTTGTGTTGGTGGCGAGGTAACAATCATGCTTCCTTCCTCTGTCCTCTCCCCCCAACCTCGCACAACAGAAATGTGATCAAGGTCTCCCTCATCTGATGAGTCTTCCATCAGTTCGTCCTCCACTTCTTCCTGGGCTCCTGCACCTTCCTCACTAGTTTGGCTGCTACCATGCGCCCTGGTAAAATCAACTCCCCCACCCTCACATGCCTGCCGCCTTGGTGCTGCCGACCGTCTGGACTTTGCAGATGTTAGCCCTTCCGCATACAACTCCTCCTCCTCTACTTCCTCCACCTCCTCTTGTGCCACCACCTGACTCCGAATTCTGTTTAACATGTGCTCCAGCATGTAAATCACCGGAATAGTCATGCTGATAATGGCATCGTCAGCACTAAACATCTTCGTCGCCATTTCAAAACTGTGCAGAAGGGTGCATAGGTCCCTGATCTGAGACCACTCCTCCAGCGTGATTTGCCCCACCTCTGAATCTCGTTGGCCCAGGCTATACGTCAGAACGTATTGCACCAGGGCTTGTCGGTGCTGCCACAGTCGCTGCAACATGTGCAGAGTTGAATTCCACCGGGTAGGCACATTGCATTTTAGCCGGTGAAGTGGCAGGCCCAACGACTTCTGTAGAGATGTAAGTCGCTGAGCTGTGGGATGCGAACGGCGGAAGTGAGCACACAGCGACCGTGCCCTCTGCAGAAGGCCATCTAGTCTGGGATAGTGGGCTAAAAATTGCTGGACAACCAGGTTCAACACGTGAGCCATACAAGGCACGTGTGTGACATTGCCCCGGCGAAGGGCCGCACCCAGGTTTGCAGCATTGTCGCACACGGCCTTCCCTGGTTTCAGGTCCAGTGGAGACAACCATTCATGAAATTGGTTCTCCACAGCTGACCACAACTCCTCAGCTGTGTGACTCACATTTCCCAGACATTTCAATGTAAAAACCGCCTGATGACGTTGAGCCCTACTGCCAGCATAGTAAGGAGGTGTGCAGGATCCCTTCTGCGCAGTTAGAAAGCTTGTGGCATGACCAGACAGGCTTTGGGTGCAGGTGGAAGACCGAGAGGAGGTTGAGGAGGCAGAAGCAGTGGAGGAACTTTGACATAAAGAGGATTGACGCACAACTCGTGGGGACGGCAAGACTTGGACAGCAGCCCCTTGTCCTGCTGTCACCATAGTTACCCAGTGCCCAGTCAGCGACATGTAACGCCCCTGTCCATGCCTACTCGTCCAAGTGTCTGTGGTGAAATGCACCCTGTCACACACAGAGTTTCTCAAAGAAGCGGTGATGTTGTGTGCGACATGCTGGTGGAGCGCAGGCACACCTTTCTTTGAGAAGTAGTGCCGACTGGGCATCTGGTACTGGGGCACTGCGACGGACATAAGGTCTCGAAAATCCTCTGTGTCCACCAGGCGGAAAGGCAGCATTTCTGTAGCCAAGAGCTTGCAGATGGTGAAATTCAACCTCTTAGCTTTCTCATGGCTAGGAGGAAATGGTCTTTTACTTGTCCACATCTGAGGGACCGAGGGCTGGCTATTGTGCTTAGACGGGGTTGATAAGGGTGTCCCCGGCAAACTGCCGGTCTGTGAGGAAGATGCAGGCGGACATGTTAGGTTGCCTTGATCCAAAGGTGGTGCTATCGATGTCGGACAGCGCTCAAGACCAGCTGGTGTTACCACCTCCAAAGAAAATGATGACCTGCCAATCACGCTGGCTGTTGCGGGTAAAGAGGTGGCAGGTCTGCGCCCCAAAACAGGTGTGACTGCTGTCCCCCCAGTCACAGAGGATGAAGAGGCCGCGGATGCACAAGATATGGCAGACGGTGGTTGGCCCGGCCGGCTAGGCCGCATTGTAGCACACTGAGCTTCCCACTGCAACTTATGCTTCATGTCCATGTGCCGGTTCATGCATGAAGTACTCAAACTATGTATTTTTTGGCCTCTACTTAGCTTTTGCTGACAAATGTTACAGATAACACGAGTTGGGTCATCTTTATCGATCTGAAAAAATGCCCAGGCTATGCAAGGCTCAGCACCCATGCGACCTGAAGAGCCACCACGACTTGTGGTGAGAGTCAGAGTTGTGTTTGAGGATGCAGTTGTTGACGTGCTTCCAGTACTACGTCTCTGTCCAGGAAGGCGCAACCTGACCTCGTCGTCACTAGCATCTTCCTCCACCTCCTCTGCTGACCTCATCTCTTGGCTGACTGTGGGTTGACAGTAAGTGGGATCTCCGACCTCATCATCATCACCCTGTGCGTTATCACACCCGTCGTCCTCAGAGCCAACCTGTTCCTGCCCTGAGAAAAAACTAAAGTTGTCGCTCCAATCAGGTATTTGAGTCTTATCATCGTCTTCCTCATTGTCTCCACCAACAGGAGTTACAGTTTGGGAATGAGGGTCTACATTATGGTCAGAACCTTCTGCGTCTGGTCCTGGATCCGACTCATAAAGATTCTGGGCATCAGTGCAGATCATTTCCTCGTCTGGATTCACAGAAGCGCTGGAGTCGACCTCTGATTCCCAGGCTATAGTATGAGTAAACAGCTCTGCAGACTCAACCATCTGTTCTACCTCATACTCAGACGGGCAGCTGGAGATTTGGGAGCTGTGAGGAAGCAAGTGCGATTTGGGTGACACCTTTGAGGACTGGAGTATTTGTGATGTTGAAGTTGATGTGGAGGAGGGCCCACTTAAAGGAGCACTTGATATCCGATGAAGCACCTGCTGTTTTTGTGCCTCATCTGGAATTTGTAGCGATTGGCGTGGCCGTAAGAAAGGGATCTTATCACATTGTCCGCTAAAAGAAGTAGACATTTTAGTTTGGCTGGAAGATGGTCTTTCTTCTGCACCTACCCCACGGACACAACCTTTTTTCCCCTTCCCAACACGCCTATTCCCCTTTCCACCAGCAGCAGGCCTTTTTCCACTCATTTTGGTGGTTAACTAATTCACAACTCTGGAGTTGTTTGCACAAAAAAACAATGGATAGTAACCGAGCAGAGCTGAGTGGCCAAACTGTGGTATTAGGCCAAGACTATTGGCTGGGTTAGATGCAGAAAAAAAATATTTTTAATTTGCAACCTGATGGAGGTCAGTATAGATGGACTAATAGACCAAGTCCCACACACCGCTAGAAGCCCAAATATTTTTTCAGAGCTAGATGCAGAAATTTTTTTTATTCAATTTGCAACCTGATGGAGGTCAGTATAGATGGACTAATAGACCAAGTCCCACACACTGCTAGAAGCCCAAATATTTTTTCAGAGCTAGATGCAGAAAAAAATTATTTTTAATTTGCAACCTGATGGAGGTCAGTATAGATGGACTAATAGACCAAGTCCCACACACCGCTAGAAGCCCAAATATTTTTTCAGAGCTAGATGCAGAAAAAAATTATATTCAATTTGCAACCTGCTGGAGGTCAGTATAGAAGGACTAATAGAACAAGTCCCACACACTGCTAGAAGCCCAAATATTTTTTCAGAGCTAAATGAAGAAAAAAATTATTTTTAATTTGCAACCTGATGGAGGTCAGTATAGATGGACTAATAGACCAAGTCCCACACACTGCTAGAAGCCCAAATATTTTTTCAGAGCTAGATGCAGAAAAAAATTATTTTTAATTTGCAACCTGATGGAGGTCAGTATAGATGGACTAATAGAACAAGTCCCACACGCTGCTAGAAGCCCAAATATTTTTTCAGAGATAAATGAAGAAAAAAATTATTTTTAATTTGCAACCTGATGGAGGTCAGTATAGATGGACTAATAGACCAAGTCCCACACACTGCTAGAAGCCCAAATATTTTTTCAGAGCTAGATGCAGAAAAAAATTATTTTTAATTTGCAACCTGATGGAGGTCAGTATAGATGGACTAATAGACCAAGTCCCACACACCGCTAGAAGCCCAAATACTTTTTCAGAGCTAGATGCAGAAATTTTTTTTATTCAATTTGCAACCTGATGGAGGTCAGTATAGATGGACTAATAGACCAAGTCCCACACACTGCTAGAAGCCCAAATATTTTTTCAGAGCTAGATGCAGAAAAAAATTATTTTTAATTTGCAACCTGATGGAGGTCAGTATAGATGGACTAATAGACCAAGTCCCACACACTGCTAGAAGCCCAAATATTTTTTCAGAGCTACATGCAGAAAAAAATTATTTTTAATTTGCAACCTGATGGAGGTCAGTATAGATGGACTAATAGACCAAGTCCCACACACCGCTAGAAGCCCAAATATTTTTTCAGAGCTAGATGCAGAAAAAAATTATATTCAATTTGCAACCTGCTGGAGGTCAGTATAGAAGGACTAATAGAACAAGTCCCACACACTGCTAGAAGCCCAAATATTTTTTCAGAGCTAAATGAAGAAAAAAATTATTTTTAATTTGCAACCTGATGGAGGTCAGTATAGATGGACTAATAGACCAAGTCCCACACACTGCTAGAAGCCCAAATATTTTTTCAGAGCTAGATGCAGAAAAAAATTATTTTTAATTTGCAACCTGATGGAGGTCAGTATAGATGGACTAATAGACCAAGTCCCACACACCGCTAGAAGCCCAAATATTTTTTCAGAGCTAGATGCAGAAAATTTTTTTATTCAATTTGCAACCTGATGGAGGTCAGTATAGATGGACTAATAGACCAAGTCCCACACACTGCTAGAAGCCCAAATATTTTTTCAGAGCTAGATGCAGAAAAAAATTATTTTTAATTTGCAACCTGATGGAGGTCAGTATAGATGGACTAATAGACCAAGTCCCACACACTGCTAGAAGCCCAAATATTTTTTCAGAGCTAGATGCAGAAAAAAATTATTTTTAATTTGCAACCTGATGGAGGTCAGTATAAATGGACTAATAGAACAAGTCCCACACGCTGCTAGAAGCCCAAATATTTTTTCAGAGATAAATGAAGAAAAAAATTATTTTTAATTTGCAACCTGATGGAGGTCAGTATAGATGGACTAATAGACCAAGTCCCACACACTGCTAGAAGCCCAAATATTTTTTCAGAGCTAGATGCAGAAAAAAATTATTTTTAATTTGCAACCTGATGGAGGTCAGTATAGATGGACTAATAGACCAAGTCCCACACACCGCTAGAAGCCCAAATATTTTTTCAGAGCTAGATGCAGAAAAAAATTATATTCAATTTGCAACCTGCTGGAGGTCAGTATAGAAGGACTAATAGAACAAGTCCCACACACTGCTAGAAGCCCAAATATTTTTTCAGAGCTAAATGAAGAAAAAAATTATTTTTAATTTGCAACCTGATGGAGGTCAGTATAGATGGACTAATAGACCAAGTCCCACACACTGCTAGAAGCCCAAATATTTTTTCAGAGCTAGATGCAGAAAAAAATTATATTCAGTTTGCAACCTGATGGAGGTCAGTATAGATGGACTAATAGAATGATGCTATGCCCAAAAGATTTTACTTCACTAGGTGCAGTAAAAAAATTGGTATTCTATACCCAGGTGGTATATCTTGCAACACAGATAGGCTACTCCACTGACTAACACACTCTGCAATAGGCCAAAAAGGATTAGCTTTGCTAGATTCAGCCAAATGCTGTGAAAAAAACTTGCACAGCACTGGCACAGACCTGCCTGGCAAAAACTGATAGGAACTGATGTAACCTAGTCCTGAAAAGGACTCCAATTACAATTAGTCTTTACTCCCACAATCTATCTATTTAAGAGCACAGACCTGCTTGATAAAAGTCGTAGGAAATGCTGTAACCTAGTCCTTAAAAGGACTGCAATCACAACTATTCCCTACTCCCAAGCTATCTGTATATTTGTGCGAAAATTGGCTTGAAATTAACAAGGTATAGCGCACACAGCAACAGCGGTGCCGTCTAACACGCAGCTGCAGCAGTGAGAAAATGGTGGCGACGGGGAAAATGGCTTGGTCTTATAGGGCAAGGACATGTGACATACATTGCCAATCACACATGCCCTTGCTTGTGTGAAAAAAAGCACTTCGCTCCGTGTGTGCGCTGCTGATAGGCTGACAGATTGCACCTCCCCACTGCAAATGCGGGAAAGAGAAAAAAAAATGGAGATCTTCATTGTTCCTGCAGAGATCCATCCCCTGCCCCTCCCCCCGCCCCGCTGTACACTCAAACTGCGTATTAACATTAATTTTCATCATTACTGAGAAAAAATCCAGTTATGATTTTGGTGCACGAACAGTTATCGAACATAACCTCGAACAGCCGAATTTTTCTCAAATTGTTCGTGTTCGCCGACCGGCTCGAACACCGCCCAAAACAGCTCGAATTTGAGATTGGCGATCAGTTCGAGTAGAACAACGCTCATCTCTACTCCAGAGGTCCGATGAACCGAGGCCCTAACTTGTAAGAAGGTATCTTGAGTCGAACATATTTAGATGAGAGCCAAACCTTATCTCCTGGACGAAATTGAGGAGGATCCAGGCGTTTTTTGTCAGCGTGTCTTTTCATCCGTTCGGACGACTGAAGGAGTGCGGATCGGGTACTCTCCCAAATGGAGGAAAATTTGCTAACGAGAGATTCCGCAGCCGGGTTGTCCACCGAGGTGGAGACAGGAAAAGGAATCCGAGGATGCTGACCAAAGACTACAAAAAACGGGGATTTGGAGGAGGATTCGCTCTCGTGATTATTGTAAGAGAACTCGGCCCATGGTAGGAGATCCACCCAGTCAGAATGGTGGGCATTAACAAAGTGCCGGAGGTAACTGGTCAGGTTCTGATTGATCCGCTCCACTTGACCATTGGACTGTGGGTGGTAAGCGGAAGAGAAGTCCAGGGTGACGTCTAGTAGTTTACAAGTGGCTCTCCAGAAGCGTGAGGTGAACTGTACCCCACGATCCGACACGATGTGGAGGGGCAGGCCATGAAGACGGAAGATGTGACGAATAAAGTCTCTAGCTAGCTCGGGTGCAGACGGGAGGCCTGGTAGGGGAACGAAATGAGCCATCTTGGAGAAGCGGTCAGCGACCACCCAAATGACCGTACAACCGGCAGAGAGTGGGAGGTCAGTTATGAAGTCCATTGCAATATGCTGCCAGGGGGCAGCAGGTACTGGGAGCGGAAGGAGGCGACCGGCTGGCAGATGTCTCGGAACCTTGTTGCGGGCGCAGGACACACAGGCAGAAACAAAGTCTATTACATCCTTGTGCAGGGTAGGCCACCAGTAGTGACGGGAAATAAGCTGGAGGGTCTTCTTCTGACCAGCGTGGCCAGCCAGTTTAGACGAGTGACCCCAGTGAAGGATCTTCTCCCGATCAGGTACTGATACGAACGTCTTTCCGGGAGGGAGACGATTTAGACTCACGGGAGCCACCTGCATTACTCTGGCGGGATCGATGATGTGTTTCGGATCTTCCTCGAGATCAGATACCAGAAAGGATCGAGACAAGGCGTCCGCCTTGACGTTTTTGTCAGCCGGGCGAAAATGAAGGACAAAATCAAAACGAGCAAAAAACAAGGACCACCGGGCTTGGCGCGGGTTAAGTCTCTGGGCATGCTGGAGGTAAGCCAAGTTCTTGTGGTCAGTGTAAATTATTACCGGGTGAAGAGCCCCCTCAAGCAGGTAACGCCACTCCTCCAATGCCAGTTTGATGGCCAATAACTCTCGATCTCCTATGGAATAATTGCGCTCTGAGGAGGAGAAGAGTTTAGAGAAGAAGCCGCAAGTTACCATCCTCCCGGAAGAAGATTTTTGAGTAAGTACCGCTCCAGCTCCAGAGGAGGAGGCATCCACTTCCAGGAAGAAATGCTTGTTGCCGTCCGGGCGATGCAGCACCGGGGCGGAAGAGAAGGCCTGTTTTAAGGAAAGAAAGGCTTCTTCTGCTTCGGGCGGCCACTGTTTGGGATTAGTACCCTTACGGGTGAGCGCGGAAATTGGGGCAGTCCGGGAAGAGAAGTGTGGTATGAAGAGGCGGTAGTAGTTGGCGAAGCCCAGGAACCGCTGAATGGCTTTCAACCCCTCCGGTCGGGGCCATTTCTCAATGGCAGACAGTTTCTCTGGATCCATTCGTAGGCCGGTCTGAGAAATAATGTAGCCCAAAAACGGAAGCGAGGTCTGCTCAAAGAGGCACTTCTCGTATTTAGCGAAGAGGTGATTCTGCCTGAGCCTGAGCAGGACCTGACGAACGTCCCTCCGGTGAGTCTGGAGATCCGGAGAGAAGACCAAGATGTCGTCCAGGTACACCACTACGCAGGAGTAGAGAAGGTCCCGGAAGATGTCATTGACCAACTCTTGAAAGACGGCAGGAGCGTTACAGAGACCAAAGGGCATTACCAGGTATTCATAGTGGCCGTCCCGGGTGTTGAATGCCGTCTTCCATTCATCCCCCTGACGGATACGAACCAGGTTGTACGCCACACGGAGGTCTAGTTTGGTGAAGATTCTAGCCCCCCTCAGACTATCAAATAATTCTGGAATGAGCGGAAGGGGGTACTTATTCTTCACCGTGATCTGGTTTAGGCCTCTATAGTCTATACAGGGACGGAGAGAGCCGTCCTTCTTTTTGACGAAAAAGAAGCCTGCTCCCGCCGGGGAGGTAGATTTCCGGATGAATCGACTGGCCAGATTCTCCTCAATATATTCGGACATCGACCGGGTCTCAGCAGCGGATAAAGGATAAATACGCCCACAGGGAGGAGTAGTACCGGGTAACAGGTCGATGGGACAGTCGTATGGTCTATGAGGGGGTAATGTCTCTGCCTCCTTTTTATTAAAGACATCAGCATAAGACCAATAAGGAATCGGAAGTCCAGGTAGATTAGCTGGGGTAGGAGAGGGACGGACGGGATGGACGGGGACCAGGCAGGTCTTATGACAGTCTTGTCCCCAGCGAAGGACTTCTCCGGTTTGCCAGTCAAGCACGGGTGCATGTTTCTGGAGCCAAGGCAGACCTAGCAAGAGGGCGTGAGAGAGTCCAGGCAGAACATGAAAGGAGATACTTTCAGAATGCAGCATTCCCACCTGCAGAGTAATGGATTCGGTGATGAGTTGGATGGGGCGTGGTAAGAGCCCCCCATCCACGGCAGCCACAGACAAGGGTACAGCCAGAGGTTTGGTGGGGATGCGGTATTTCTCTACCAGGGACTGTGAAATAAGATTCCCGGCTGCTCCAGAGTCCAGTTGGGCTAGTTCGAAATAACGGTTCTCCCCGTAGACGATTGAAACTGACAACAGCAGGGATGGAGAGGATTTATTCTTGTCTAGGTGGACCTCTCTGAGCGAACCTAGACACAGGCGTTTCCCGACCTCTCCGGGCAGGCACGGATCCGGTGCTCCTTACTGCCACAGTAGAAGCAGGTCCCCTCGGCACGGCGTAAGTCCTGACGGGTCTTGACCATCTTGGTCTGGTCGACCTGAATAGGCTCAGGAGGGTGTACCTGGTTAGAGACAGAAGGAGTGACGGGTTTCTGAAAAGTAGGGGCTAGACGTAGTAACCTCCTCTCACGGGTGACCTCTCTGGCACGCTCCTGGAACCGTAGGTCAATCCGGGTGGCAAGAGTTATTAAGTCATCGAGAGTGGTAGGAATGTCCCGACCGGCAAGTTCATCTTTAATACGGCCGGACAGACCCTCCCAGAAGACGGAAACCAGAGCGTCGTTATCCCAGGCCAGCTCCGAGGCAAGGGTACGGAACCGTATGGCATATTGGCCCACGGTGAGGCTTTCCTGACGGAGGCGTAGCAATGATGATGCGGATGAGGTCTTCCGTCCGGGTTCGTCGAAGACTTTCCGGAAAGCCGTGAGAAAAGCAGGCAAGTTGGACACCAGGGGGTCTCCTCTCTCCCATAGAGGATTTAGCCAGGCCAGAGCCTCCCCGGTGAGATGGGACATGATGAATGCAATTTTGGCTCGGTCGGAGTTAAACTGGTGGGACAATAGTTCAAAGTGCAGGGTGCACTGATTTATGAAGCCCCGAGCCTGGACGGAGTCGCCTCCGAAGCGAGGAGGTGCAGAAAGCCGGGGTCCGGGGTAGGATACCATGGTAGTAGTGGGCAGCGGAGCTGCCGGATTGCGAGACATGGCACTGGCGGAGGTTGTCGGTGGAGCAGTCAGAGTATCCAGGCGAGTATTGACATTCCGCAGGTGACCCAGGATGGACTCCTGTTGGGACCTTTGACGGGACAGTTCATGACACAGGTCCGAGAGCGAGGGAGTTTGGGTGCCACCGGGTTCCATGGCCCGAGCAAACTGTAACGGGTCTGGGAGGCGGAACCTCTGGGCTACAATACAAGGGGGCGGTCCTTGTAAGGGAGCGGGTGGCGACCAGGCAGGCAGTCACAGGAGGTGACCTGGACAGTCTCTGAGTGAACGGGACAGTCTCTGAGTGAACGGGACAGTCTCTGAGTGAACGGGGCTGGAGGTCACGGCAAGTGACCGGGGCAGTCTTTAGGTATAGGGTTGGTACGACCTGTGGCGGCTGAAGATAGACGAGAGCTCCCAGGTGAGCAGGCGAGAGTCTCTGGATGAACGGGTGGTCACAGCATGTGACGGCGGAGCCTCCAGGAAGACCAGCGGACAGGCGACAGATGAGCGCTCCCAGGTGAGCGGGCAGAAGTCTCTGGACAGGCGGGTGGTCACAGCACGTGACGGCAGAGCCTCCGGGTAGGCAGACAGACAGGTAGCAGATGAGCGCTCCCAGGTGAGCGGGCAGAAGTCACTGGACAGGCAGGTGGTCACAGCACGTGACGGCGGAGCCTCCAGGTAGCCTAGCAGGCAGATAGCAGATGTGCGCTCCCAGGTGAGCGGGCAAGCTGGTCCATAGACAGACTGACAGGAGTTGGTAGGCAGACCGTCGGACCTCAGGCAGGCAGGCAGGTAGCTGATGTGCGCTCCCAGGTGAGCGGGCAAGAGTCTCTGGAATAGCTGGTGGTCACAGCACGTGACAGCGGAGCCTCCGGGCAGGCAAGCAGGCAGGTAGCGGAGAAGGGCTCCCAGGTGAGCGGGCAGGCTGGTCCTTAGACAGACTGACAGGAGTAGTAAGGCAGACCGTCGGACCTCAGACTAGCAGACAGGTAGCAAGTAATCAGGCAGGAATCTGACAGGTAACTGGCAGGTAACTGGCAACGGGACCTGAGGGCTGAAGCACAGGTGAGACACAGGTGCAAACAACATTGCTCGGGCACCTCCATTTTGCAGGAGGTGCCTTATATATGATGAAGTCCTCCGGTCATTGGCCGGGGACTCCTTAGGACGACGCGCGCGGCCCCTTTAAGAGGAGGGGAGCGCGCGCGCGCTCCTTCCCGGCCCCTGTGCTTAGGGCGCGCGCGCGCTCCCCTCCTCTTAAAGGGGCCGCGGGAGAGCAGAGCGGGAGGAGGACGCCGGGAAGGAGCGCGCGCTGACAGCAGAGCGGGAGAGGGACGCCGGGCACGGGGCAGAGCGGTGAGGGGAGCAGCGTCCCTGCCTAGCAGAGGGCAGGGACGCCGGCACTACACACATGGCAGGCCCTGTTGCTTTGTCACAATGGTGAAGACAAAGGAGCTGTCTGAGGACATCAGAACTGCTATTATTAGCAAACACAAGACTTCTAAAGGGTATAAGGCCATCTCCAAAGACCTTGGTATCCCAGTTTCAACAGTGCGCAATATTATTAAGAAGTTTGCTAAGCATGGAGCCATCAAGAACCTCCCTGGAAGTGGGGGAAAGAGGAAAATTGACAAGAGATGTCTTCGAAGGTTGGTGTGAATGGTGGAAAAAACACTGTCAAACATCCAAAGACCTGAAGGCCAATCTGGAACAGTGTGGGGTCATGATATCAACAAGTACCATAGGCAAACTAAACAAAACAAGCTTTATGGGCGAAGGGCAGGGAAGAAACCATTGCTGAAGAAAAGACATAAAAAGGAATGACTGATCTTTACCAAAGAGTACCTTAACAAACCACAATTCTTCTGGGAAAATTTTCTGTGGACAGATGAAACAAAAATAGAGCTTTATGGCAATGCAAAACAAAGATTTGTTTACAGACTGCGTAATGAAGCTTATAAGGAAAATAACACGTTACCAACAGTTAAGCATGGTGGAGGATCCATAATGCTGTGGGGTTGCTTTGCTGAGTTTGGTACAGGAGGCCTTGACCGTAGCACAAGAATCATGAAATCAGAGAATTATCAAGACATTTGAGAGCGAAATGTCCTACCCAGTGTAAGAAAACTTGGCTTGAGTCGAAGATCATGGGTCCTCCAGCAAGACAATGACCCAAAGCACACATCCAAAATTACACAAGAATGGTTGAACAATAAAAAATGGACTGTTTTAAAATGGTCAGCAATGAGTCTTGACCTCAATCCCATTTAAAATTTTTGGGGTGAGATGAAATCTGCCACTGTGAAAAAGAACCCAGCAAACATTCAAGAGCTTGAACAACCTTCAAACAGTAGGAGAAAATTCCAGCTGAGAAGTGCTTGAAGCTTATAGATGGCTACAAGAAATGTTTGGAGGCTTTCATCAATGCCAAAGGGTGTGCAACCAAGTATTAATTAGGGGTGCCTTTATTGATTCACATGCTGTTGATTCTGTTTTTCCTTTGTTTTTCAACTTCCATTTTGCAATTTCATTGTTTTATTGTTGTATTATTTTGGACCACTATTTAAAAAATCCTGAAGATATAACTTTGGTACATTTCCATTTATTTCTGAAGATATTGTACAGTCTATGAAAAAAATGAAGGGGTGTCAATAATGTTGAGCAGCACTGTACATTCATTGTGCTTTGTTTATACTGACAGTACAGAAGTTCATGTACTATAAAGCAACTGGAATAAATTAGCAAATTGACAAAAAGAAATATAAAAAATGAAAGCAATCTCCAGTGATAAATTACTGCCTTCCCCCATAGAACAAAAGAGTGACAGAAGAGATGCATTTAAAATTGTATCTGTGTGTAATGTGTTGCTGTTCTTCCTTATCTAGTTCTCAAGCAGTACAAAAGGGCTTGTATTAACTTCTTTGTATTCTTATATCATAAGTTGACACTGTCCATTCTGCTTCAATCAATCCAGCAAAGCTGATGATAAGTTAGCTATGTCATCCTATTTTGTGTGATAGTGACGGATGTGAAACCTTTGGATTTTATAAAAAGTAAAAATATTTTTTTAAATCCAATTTAAACTATGCTTTTCTGATCCTACATTCCTTTCGTAACATACAGAAGAATAGCGTCTGTGCAACAGTTTTAAATGCTTTACTAGTTTCCAACACTTTCCAGTCTAAGGATCTACTTAAAAGGGTCTACTTAAGGGTCTAATTAAACTTTGATTTGTTGCAAGCATGTTGATAATATTTAAAGTGCTTGTGAAATTTTTTATGCCAAAAATCTGTTGGCCAGTTGTTGCCTGGTAAGTCTAAACTTATATCCCTGAAGGCATTTTCTAAACTTGAAAATGTTGGAGATGAGAAATTTTATTCATATTTCAATGTTTTTTTATTTTTTATGACATGTCATGTTTTTGGGGTGTGTATTCCAAACTGTAGTATTTTGTGAAAAATTATAGACGAAATGCCACTTCTTTAAAATCTAACATCATTAATATTTTTAACTTCTTTAACATCTACTTGCAACATGCTGTGGAAGTGCTTTCTCCACACCATATTGTAAAATTACAATGTGAGCACAACAGGCGCACATCAATTGTGCTCATTCTATCAGCAATGGGAAAGAGCTGTAATGGTCAGGATAATTCTGATTTTGACCGTTTAATGCTTTAGATGCCACTGCAGAATTTAACCTCTCTATGTGATTGTGGGGTACTCATGGGATGATGTGCCATACACATAAACATTTAGGGGCCAAATCATCAAATTGTTTCATAAAACACTTTTAGAAGTTGCAAAATTTTTGTGCAATGTGATGTCATACAAAGAAAGCTACAACTCTTGGCGTTTTCAAGTGAGTTCTGGTCAACCCTGCCAAGGTGCGCTGAGCATGAGCAGGACAGGGAATGTTAACGCCCTCCTAGTGAATTCATCAAAGGTTATGGTGTAATTTACACCAGAAAAGGTATTCGAGTACCTGAATGGAGTTACATTTTTGTTGAGGTCAACACCACTGAGAAGATGCACCAAATTCATTAAGTAGCATGTGCCTCTTCATGATTTAGTGCATCCTACTCCAAAACGCCCCTTCATTAATACTGGAATATACATTGCCAGTCTTAATTAATCGGTCCTTTAGAGATCTTATTGGAGTGGACACTTTAGGAGCTAACCTGGTCTACTGTAAGGTGAGGAGAAAGACTTACTTTTCTTCTACATTGAAAGACACTAATAATTAGCTAATTGACTGTTTTCAATGACCTGTGAGCTCAAGGTTAACTAAGGATAAGCAAAAGGTAAATAGACAAATGCATTAATAAAGGTACTTAACTTGCTATCTAGATAAATTTTAACATGGAAATTAAACAGAGAGCTAAGGAGCTTACCAGATGATACATTGGAATAAAAAGTTAACCTACTGCACTATGGGATACATTTAGTAATGCTGTCTCTGTAAGGGTATGGGTAATTTGATAATGGTAACTAAAGTATTGTATTTTTGTATTCCACATTATGTACACTTATACAGGGGTGAAATAAGTAGTGAACACGTTACCAATTTTCTAAGTAAATATGTTTCTGAAGGTATTATTGACAAGAAATTCTCATTAGATATCAGTAATAACTAGTGATGAGCGAGCAATAACTAGGGATCAGTACTCACCCGAGCATCACCCTGCTCGACATGCTCGGCGCTCGGCGAGTATTTCCGGGTTGCTCGGGTGGGAGCTCAGGTCCCCGCTCTGCATGTTTGGTGCTCTTTAGAGAGCCAATGACCATGCAGGGATTGTCTGCCACGCACTGTAATGCTGTAGCCATGTTGGTTGTGGCATAACAATGATTTGCTGGCCCCATAGCGTCATCGGGTCTATATAAAACGTGGTGGCATTAGGCTCCTCTCAGTCTATCCCAGAAACAGGCAGAGTAGGGAGAGGTGCTGCTGTGTGAGGGACAGAATTGGCGGTGTAATAGTTAGATATAGGTAGTGGTACTCCAGGAGTATATATATATCCATCTGAATTAACAGTCCTTCAGAGGACTAATCCAGCTGCATGTATTAATCCTGAGGAGTTAGGCAGACAGGCAGGGCTTGTGGAAGTTTATACAGCACAAGAGGGTCCATTGGACGTTCTGTTTGCTCCTGCTGTTACAGATATCCAAAGACATAGCCCCAGATATCAGGAGATATCGGGGGTCAGAGCTAATTTTTTTTTTATCTTAATCCTGATTATTTGCTTAAAAAGCAATCCAGAGTACACCACTTTACTGCTCCATTTGCTTGTTCACAGAATACAGACATGATACCATATGACTACCGTAATAATACAGAAATTTTGTGGAGCGTGCCAAATATTCCACTGAATTTAAAGTCAGCCAACTGTGTTTTGTTAAACCAATTAACACTTGGTCGCTGACAAATACCCTACTATTAGGTGACTGCCTGAAATCGTGGCCATTAGACGTGATCCCATATGACTGCCATACTAATACAGAAATTTGCTGGAGCATGCCAAATATTCCTCTGAATTTAAAATCAGTCAGCTGTGTTTTGTTGAACAAATTGACACTTGGGCACTGAAAAATACCATACTATTTGGTGACTGCCTGAAACCGTGACCTTCAGAATTTATACCATATGACTGCGTAATAATACAGAAATTTTGTGGAGCGTGCCAAATATTCCACTGAATTTAAAGTCAGGCAGCTGTGTTTTATTGAACCAATTGACACTTGGTCGCTGACAAATACCATACTATTAGGCGACTGCCTGAAACCATGGCCATCAGACGTGATCCCATATGACTGCCGTAATAATACAGAAATATTGTGGAGCGTGCCAAATATGCCACTGAATTTAAAGTCAGCCAGCTGTGTTTTATTGAACCAATTGACACTCGGTTGCTGACAAATACCATACTATTAGGCGACTGCCTGAAACCGTGGCCATCAGACGTGATCCCATATGACTGCCGTAATAATACAGAAACTTTGTGGAGCCTCCGTTGTATTGCATCTCCATCCAGTGTACACTCTATGTCAGGACTTCAAGCCGTGAGTAGACCTCAGAGTAAGCAGCATGAATTCCATGGCCTGCTCAAGGTTGTAAATCCCAGCTTAGAATGAACATCAGGATCAGGCCAGTGATGCACCACGATGGAGGCACAGAGGACTGAACAGCAGGCTGGGAGAAGCCAGTGCAGCCAAAGAGCTAAGCTGTCTCCAAAAGACTAAAAAGAAAAAAAAGCATACTCTCCTCACTGCTCACCTTTCCGGATATGCAGGGACTGCGACAGGAAGCCATGAACCCATATTGACTGTATGCTAGGATATCACGCCGCAAGTAGGCCCTGTGCATGTGCAGTGAACTCCAGGGCTTGCTCACAGCTGGAAGCCCCAGTCAAGAGTGAATACCTGGACGGATATCAGGGGCCTGGGCTATTTTTTTTTATCTTAATCCTGATTATTTGCTTAAAAAGCAATGCAGAGTACATCATTTTACTGGTCCATTTGCTTGTTCACAGAATACAGCCAGATTTTTTTAATTTTATTCACATTACTGTATTGTGGAAGCAGAGAAACTTTTTTCAATGATCAGACGTGATCCCATATGACTGCCGTAATAATACAGAAATTTTGTGGCTCGTGACAAATATTCCACTGAATTTAAAGTCAGCCAGCTGAGTTTTGTTGAACCAAATGACACTTGGTCGCTGACAAATACCATACTATTAGGCGACTGCCTGAAACCTTGGCTGTCAGATGTGATCCCATATGATTGCCATACTAATACAGAAATTTGGTGGAGCATGCCAAATATTCCTCTGAATTTAAAGTCAGTCAGCTGTGTTTTGTTGAACCAATTGAAACTTGGTCGCTGACAAATACCATACTATTAAGTTACTGCCTGAAACCGTGGCTATTAGAAATGATCCCATATGACTGCCGTAATAATACAGAAATTTTGTGGAACGTGCCAAATATTTCTCTGAATTTAAAGTCAGCCAGCTGTGTTTTATTGAACCAATTGACACTTGGTCGCTGACAAATACCATAGTATTAGGCGACTGCCTGAAACCGTAGCCATCAGACGTGATCCCATATGACTGCCGCAATAATACAGAAACTTTGTGGAGCCTCCGTTGTATTGCATCTCCCTCCAGTGTTCACTCTATGTCAGGACTTCTAGCCGTGAGTAGACCTCGGAGTAAGCAGCATGAATTCCATGGCCTGCTCAGGGTTGTAAATCCCAGCTTAGAATGAACATCAGGATCAGGCCAGTGATGCACCACGATGGAGGCACAGAGGACTGAGCAGCAAGCAGGGAGAAGCAGGTGCAACCAAAGAGCTAAGCTGTCTCCAAAAGACTAAAAAGAAAAAAAAGCATACTCACCTCACTGCTCACCTTTCCAGACATGCAGGGACTGCGGAAGGAAGCCATAAACCCATATTGACTGTATGCTAGAATATCACAACTCAAGTAGGCCCAGTGCATGTGCAGCGAACCATACTATTAGGTGACTGCCTGAAACCTTGGCCATCAGACGTGATCCCATATGACTGCCATACTAATACAGAAATTTGGTGGAGCATGCCCAATATTCCTCTGAATTTAAAGTCAGTCAGCTTTGTTTTGTTAAACAAATTGACACTTGGTTGCTGACAAATACCATACTGTTAGGTGACTGCTTGAAACCATGGGCATCAGAATTGATGCCATATGACTGCCGTAATAATACAGAAATTTTGTGGAGCGTGCCAAATATTCCACTGAATTTAAAGTCAGCCAGCTGTGTTTTGTTGAACCGATTGACACTTGGTCGCTGACAAATACCATACTATTAGGAGACTGCCTGAAACCGAGTCCATCAGACGTTATCCCATATGACTGCCCTAATAATCCAGCAATTTTTGTGAATGTGTCAAATATTACTCTCCATTTAATGTATTGCATTTGTGGGTTCAAACCTATTCACAATTGGTCGCTGACAAATAGCATATCTGTGAACAATGTTGTCAGAGTATTATGCCACTTTTACAGACTGACACAAAAAAACATACAAAAAACAAGCTAAAATGGAAAAAAAATGTTAAGAAATATTAAGGCATATAAGACTTGTATATAAGGCAAAAGAAACAATAAAAAAAAAAGTTATGGACTGTGGAAGACAATTATGCGACCAGAATGAAAACTCATCTGGAGCTGATGATACCACCTAGCAGCACCTGTCCCTATTGTAAATGCATCTAACAGCGTTATCGATAGGGAATAGAATAGATTTTAATTTTTTTTAGGCAGCATCAGGAGCACGCAATATAAGGCAATAAATAATACCTGGCTGGATCTTTGTAATAGACTATTCATACTGCGATACCTCACCCATAAATGAATTTCAGATAAGATAGTTAATATTCTAGAATATATAATCGTCCTTCCCATTATTAAGGAGTGGGTCTTCTATACTGTTATTGAATATGCAGCAATTTCAAGGTCAGCCAAAAATTAGGACACACTCAAATACACATTTGAAGAGACGTTAAAAAAAAAAAAAACACAGTAGGATCTTTCTTTAGTATAAAAACCAGACTTGCCAATGTAACCTCAATGTAATCACATTCTTCAGCTCCTGCACCTGCTCCTCCTCCTCCTCTTGTTCGGCCTCCATCTCCGAAATGACCGCATCAGTTACAAGCTGGAAGCACTGCAGCACTGCCTTGGCCAAGTGGCAACAAACTGTGCTGAAAATAATATGCCTAATGCTTAGGTGACAAACCGCACACCGCTGCAGAGTTGTTGAAAGCTGTAACACTGCAGGCAGATCTGTGGCTCTCAGCGTTGAACATGCAGCCAGGCATGATCGTTTGTGACAATGGCCAGAATCTGGTGGCGGAGAAGTGACAGCTGGAGTAGATACGGTTTCCCTGTATGCCAGTCCTTTCACCAAGCTAAAGAATATGGCTGTGGTGAAATACAACTCTCACCGAGAAGCACTATCAGACTGAAGAACATTTGGGCCCACCTGATGATTTGATTTTGAGGGCCCACCTTTCTCCCCGGCTCAAGAGCCCCGTAGCAGCTGCAAAGTTTGCGCTATCACGAACTCTCCTGATGGAGAAGCCAGGGCCCACCGGAGGATTCTCTGGTGGCCCTTCCAACCCTGCCGAGAAGCAGCCCTGGCTAAAAAAAAGTCTGTGTGAAGGTTCCTGGACACTCTATGGCTGCATTTTTACTTTGGGAAAACCCACGCAAACACGGGGAGAACATACAGAATCCTTGCAGATGTTGTCCTTGGTGGGATTTGAATCCAGGACCCCAACACTGTAAGGCTTCAGTTCTAACCACTGAGCCACTGTGCTGCCCTATCTGTTCTACCTCAGATATCTAACATGCTGGAGAAACTTGCACCTACTGCCACTCAGTATCTTCAGCTCCTTTGTGAGAACTTAATGTATTTGGGCAGCCACTCAGTCTACCAAATAAAATTCCTGAGAAGGAAATTGTGGATGGCTTCGCTACTGGTACTGGGAGCACTGCTAATACCATGGCATTGTGCCATAGTTCATTATAAATATTCCAGGCTGGTAGGAGCCAAGCTGATTCCCACAGAAAAGTACCAGCCACAAGCTATGGAGATGGTGGCCTCTATTATCATCACAACGTGCAAGGTTTGCACAATGAACTCTTCTGAAGGAGAAGCCAGGGCCCACCGGAGGAGTCTCCAGTTCTCTGGCAGGCCCATCCAACTCTGCCGAGAAGCAGCCCTTGCTAAGAAATGTATGTGGGAAGGTTCCCGGACACTCGGTGGCTGCTTTTTTTTACCGTGGACTGACTCCAGCAATCTATAAGATTGCAATCTATAAGATCACTTCACTGGCTCTCCATTGCCCACAGACTCCAGTTCAAAACCCTAACCTTGGCATGCAAAGCCATCCACAACCTGTCTCCTCCATACATCTGTGACCTAGTCTCCTGGTACTTACCTGTATGCAACCTCCGATCCTCACAAGATCTCCTTCTCTGTTCCTCTCTTATCTCCTCTTCCCACAATCGCATACAAGATTTCTCCCATGCACCCCCTCTTCTTTGGAACTCTCTACCCCAACATTTATGACTCTCGCTTACTGTTGAAACCTTCAAAAGGCACTTGAAGACCCATCTCTTCCGACAAGGGTACAACCTGCAATAACCCTCGCTCCACCATACCGCTGCACAACCAGCTCTATCCTCACCTACTGTATCCTCACCCATCCCTTGTAGAGTGTGAGCTCTCCCTGGCAGGGTCCTCTCCTCTCCTGTATCAGTCTCTGTCACATTTTTGTTTAAGATTATTGTAATTGTTTTTACAATGCATTTATATACCCCTTTTTCAGATGTAAAGCGTCATGGAATAAATGGCATAATAATAATAATGTGGTCCAGACTCACGGCTACTGAGACTGGACCGTGTGGAAGACAGGGAGGTGGAGGTATCAAACTGACTGGAAGCATTATCTCTTTGCTATCCAACCAACAACCTTTTCACACATCTCTGGCTTCAATAGCGGTGTTCCGCGGCCCCCCAGAAATTGGGACAAGAAGGTAGTTCGACATGATGTGGGTGTTTGTTGTGCTCCCTCAGCAGGCACAGTTTCATCTTGTCCATGGCCTCTGCCTCTGTGTGCACCATCACCATTACATCCACTCCCCATCCCTTGACACAAGTCTTGCCTATTTAAAATGGAGTTTAATATTTGCCACGTTGCCAAAAATGTCTCTATTATTACAGCAGTATTATAGGATCACGTCTGATGAGCACATTTTTAGGCAGTGACCTGGGTGTCAGAGATGCTTTCAGGGGTCTTCCCCATGCTGTTCCCATGTCTTTTAAGCACTGTATGGATGTGTCTGATCATGTCTCACACACCACTTGCCAGATAATGTAGTAAAATGTTAAAATTACATTTACCGATGAATGTATTTTTCACTGTTGAACATAGCCCAAGGTATGGAGGAGCATTTTTGTTTTTGGTTATTTGTTTTATATACAAGTCATTACCCTGGAAAGGATGTTCCTTAACATTTTTCCCAGGAAAATCCATTTTGTTTTTGTTTTTGTATGTTTTATTGTGAGCCCGTAGAAGTGGCGTAATACTCTGACAACATTGTTCACAGCCAGGGGTCTTCCCCATGCTGTTCACATATCATTTGAGCACTGTTTCCATCGATTTCAGCAATTTCTAGGCCCCCTGCAGACCTCCCGGTGGGGAGGGGGGGCACCTGAAAAATGCTCGAGTTTCCC
Organism: Phyllobates terribilis; assembly: GCF_046119375.1. Classification (NCBI taxonomy): domain Eukaryota; kingdom Metazoa; phylum Chordata; class Amphibia; order Anura; family Dendrobatidae; genus Phyllobates; species Phyllobates terribilis. The sequence goes on along the minus strand of NW_027362761.1, from coordinate 102,165,531 downwards.
ATAGACTTACATAGTGCTTGACTCGAGTAACAAGTACCCGAGCATTTTAGAGCATTTTTCCAGCGGCTCCCCCAGAGGTCGGGAGGGGGCCTAAAAATTGGTCAAATCGATGGAAACAGCTGTATCAATAGGGAATAAAATAGATTTTTTATTGCAGCAGCAGTATGCAGTATAAGGCAATAATAGCTGACTGGATAGGTGAAATACGCTATCCATACTGCGATAGCTCACCCGTAAACACATTTCAGATAAGAGAGGTAATATTTTAGAATATAGAATCGATTTGAATATGCATTCCCATTACTAAGGAGTGGCTCTCCTATACTGTTATTGCGTTTATGTTATAATACCCCCGGTTGTACTAAAAACTATCTGTGACAAAACGCTAGTGGCCAGGACCTACAAGGCATAGAGAGACAGTTTATGCCACTTGTCCAGCTTGGGTACCCAATAGTTGTAAGGCACAGAGGAATCACGGAGCACGCTGGTAAGGTCGCCAAGGTAGTACTACAGCATCTTCCAAAACTTTTCCCTCTTTGTCAGAGTACCGGCGCATCAGGACTTGGGCACTGGGAGGGTCTGGGAAAACTGTCCCAGACCTTTGACAACATTCCTCTGCCTCTGCTGCATCTGCTTTGTTTCTCCCTTGCCTGCACTCCTTGTCCAAGAAACTATGACCTCTGTCTCCAGCGTTGTCAGTGGGATTTTTTAAAATAATTCTTCAACAAGGGCTATCTGGTACGGCAACATACAACATAGGAGTGGGTCTCCTATACTGTTATTGAGTATCCAGTAAGTGCAAGGGCTGCCAAAAATTAGGACGACTCCAATACCCCTTTGAAGAGACATAGAGAAGGGCCTTATTTAAAACTTGTTCCCATTATTAAGGAGTGGGTCTACTATATTGGTAACGCCTGTGCACTAAGAGCATGGGCTGAAAAACATTTACCCCTGGGGGGGTAAAGATGAACATACTGTATACATGAACATACTGTATAACATACAGAATGTTAGAGGTAGACCTCGAAAAATAGTTTCTCCGGGCATCATAAACACCCTTAAAAAAATTATGTGGGTGTTGCATGATGGTCACCCTGTTGATATGGTGCTGGAGGATGAGGAGAAGGAGAAGGAGGAGAATGACATAAAATAGACAAAATCATGAAGCATATACCCATGTCTGGGTGTGAAGAGGTGAATGGGAATAGACCCCCCAAAAAATAACGACTGAATTTGACTTTTTATTCCACTGCTATCATACGGTGGTGTCATGAAGTCTGTCCCAATCCAGCCCTTGATCATTTTGATAAGAGTAAGCCTATCAGCATTTTCAGTTGACAGGCGGATGCACCTATCAGTTATAATGCCCCCGGTGGCACTAAAAACCTGCTCTGACAAAATGCTAGCAGCAGGGCAGGCCAGGACCTCCAAGGCATAGAGAGACAGTTCACGCCACGTATCCAGCTTGGATACCCAATAATTATAAGGCACAGAGGAATGACGGAGGATGCTGGTACGGTCGGCAAGGTATTCCTTCAGCATCTTCCAAAAAATTTCCCTCATTGTCAGTGTACCCCGTGCATCATGACTTGGGCACTGGGAGGAGCTGAGAAAACTGTCTCAGACCTTTGACAGTGTTCCCCTAACTGCTGCATCTGGTTAGTGTCTCCCTCACCTGTACTCCTTGGTTGTCCAAGGAACAATGACCTCTTTACCCAGCATTGTCAGCTGTGAACTTTTTAATAATTCTTCAACAAGGGCCTTCTGGTACTACAACACTTTATTTAACCTCTCCGCCACAGGAAGGAGAGATAGAAAGTTCTCCTTGTAGCGCGGGTCTAGAAGTGTGACCAACCAATAATTACTGTCTCCCAAAATGCATACAATGCGAGGGTCATAGGAAAGACAGCGGAACATAAAGTCAGCCATGTGTGCCAGACTGCCAACAGCCAGGACTTTTCTGTCCCCACCGAAAGGACAACTGTCCCTGTTCTACTCCTCATCCTCCTCTTGGTCCTCATCCTCATTCACCCTCTCCTCAGGCCATCCATGTTGAACAGACGGTATAAATGTTGTGTGGGCAGTACCATCTGTAGTGCAGGAAACCAGCTCCTGTTCCTTCTCTTCCTCTTTCTCCTCCTCCTCCTCATTATCACCCAATCCACATTGAGATGAGATGAGGCTGGTCTGTGTAGCATCACCCTGTAAAGTTCCTTGCTCTATCTCATTGTGCTCCGCCTGCAATGCCTCCTCTTTAATTGCAAGCCGCAAGCATTTCAGTAGACAGAGAAGCAGGATGGTGACGCTAATTATGGCATCATCGCCGCTCCCCATAGTACCGTCTATAGCAAAGGAAACTAGCTCCTGTTCTTCCTCCTCCTCTTCCACCGCCTGAAATGCATCCTCTCTAATTGTGAGCAGAAAGCATTTCAGAAGACAGAGAAGTGGGATGGTGAGGCTAATTTTGGTGTCATCGCCGTTGACCATCTTGCTGGAGTTCTCAAAGTTTTGGAGGATGGCACAGATGTCAGACATCCATGCCCACTCATCAGCTCTTATGTGAGGAGGCTAACCTAAATACCGATGGGCGTGTTGAAGCTGGTACTCAACAACTGCCCTCTGCTGCTCACAAATCCTTCCCAACATATGCAACTTTGAGTTCCAATGCGTGACATTGCACACCAGTCGGTGAACTGCAAACGCTGCTGAAGCACTGCCAGGGCGATGGAAGCTGTAGTTGACTTTCTGAAATGGGCACACAGGTGGCGTTCTTTCACAAGCAGCTCAGGCAGATCTCGGTAGGCTTTGAGAGACCTCTGAAGCACTAGATTGAGCACATTGGCCAGGCATGGTACGTGTGCGAGGTTGCCAAGTTTCAGAGCCGCCACCAGGTTCCGGCCATTGTCACACATGACAATGCCTGGCTGTAGGTTTAGAGGTGACAACTACTGATCTGCCTGCTTTGTAACAGCTTTCATCAACTCTGCAGCGGGGTATGGTTTGTCACCTAAGCATATTAGCTTCAGCACAGCCTGTTGCCGCTTGGCCGAGGCAGTGCTGCAGCGCTTCCAGCTTCCGACTGATGTGGTCATTTTGGAGATGGAGGCTGAAGAGGAGGATGTGCAGAAGCTGTAAAATGTGTGGGCAACCCTCATTGACCCAGGGCCCGCAATCCTTGGCTTTGGAAGGACGTGTTCCATCCCAGGGTCCAACTGGGTTGACTGGAACAGTGTGCTGTCAGTGAGATGTACTGTCCTTGGCCACAAGCACTTGTCCACATGTCCGTGGATAGGTGGACATTCCCAGTAACTGCATTGTTGAGGGCAAGGGAAATGTTCTGTGACACGTGCTTGTGTAAGGCGGGGACAGCACACCAGAAGAAATAGTGGTGGCTGGGGACCGAGTACCGAGGGACGGCTGCCGCCATGAGGTTGGGGAAAGGTTACATCTCCACAAGCCTAAAAGGCAACATTTCAAGTGCAAGCAATTGAGAAATGTGTCAGTTTAGTGTTGTGGACTGTGGATGGTTGGCTGCGTATTTGCGCTTGCGTTCCAAGGACTAAGGTAGGGACAACTGAACAGTGCGCTGGTACAAGGATGTGGACTTGGTTGCTGACAGTGATGTTGCAATTGTGCAACAACATGTGCAGGGTGGGAGGCATCTTCGCCTGTGCCATTGGCGTGCACTTAGAACAGGGGAAGAGGCAGTGGTGTCACCCACAGACACTGTTTCTGCACCCTAGCGTTCGGCCAAACTAGTCGGGTGCTTTGCTGCCATGTGCCTGAGCATGCTGGTGGTGGTCAGGCTGGTAGCTTTGCTCCCCTGCTGATGCTGGCAAGGCAAATGTTACAAATGGCCTTTTTAGGGTTAATTGGACAGTCTTTAAAAAAGAGCCAGACCTGGGAAGACCTAACAGTTGGACTGGAAACTTCCCTGATATTGGTGTTTTGGGGAACAGTTGCCCACCTTGTGTCTGTGGCCATCCCATTGCTTATTACTGCCTGTTGTGGTGCTATGCCTCCCTCCCCCTCTGTGATGCTGTCCTCGCAATGCATGTCACCTTGCCAGGTTGTGTCAGTGACTTCATCATCAACCATCTCATCTTCCAAGTGCGCACCCTGGGCCTCCTCCTGACTTGCTGGCAATTGTGCATCATCATAATCATCATCATCCGCCTGTTGCGACAGTAATTATACTTTCTCACCATCGCCTTCATGTGACCGTGGCTGCTCAAATATTTGGGCATTGCTACATGTGATTTCCTCTTGCCCCACTTGAAGCGGACTGAGAGAGGGGCCCGAATCTATAAATGGAAATGTGAACAGCTCTTCTGAGTGTCCAAGTGTGGAATCACTTGTCTCTGGGCGCTTGGCATGGTGGGAGGAAGGAAGATCAAGTTGAGGAATATGTGGTCCAGACTCACGGCTACTGAGACTGCACCATGTGGAAGACACAGTGGTAGTGGTGGCAAACTGACTGGAAGCATTATCTGCTACCCAACCAACAACCTTTTCACACTCCTCTGGCTTCAATAGTGGTGTTCGGCGTTTCCCTAGAAATTGGGACAGGAAGGTAGGTTGACATGATTTGGGTGTTTGTTGTGCTCCCTCATCAGGCACTGTTTCATCTTGCCCATGGCCTCGGGCTCTGCATGCGCCATCAGCATCACGTCCACTTCCCTGTCCCTTGCCACGCACCTTGCCCATTTTAAATGGACTATAATATTTTGCAGCTTGCAAAAAAAAATTAGGATTAATACCGCAGTATTTGATCACATCTGATGACCAATTCTTTTGCCCAGTGAGTGCATTCCGATACTATTGGTCAGTGAACAAGTGTGAATATATTTTTGACACGCAAGTAGCAGACTTTAAATGCTGTATAATATTTTGCAGCTTGCAAAAAAATCAGGATTAATACAGCAGTATTTGATCACGTCTGATGACCAATTTTTTTACCCAGTCACGGTATAGCGATGCTATTGGTCAGCGAACAAGTGTGAATATATTTTTGACACGCAAGTAACAGACCTTAAATGTAGTATAATCTTTTGCAACTTACAAAAATAAATCAGGATTAATACCGCAGCATTTGATCATATTTTTCTGCCCATTGAGGGTATAGAGATGCTATTGGTCAGCAAACTAGTGTGAATATATTTTTGAAACACAAATAGCAGACTTTAAATGCAGTATAATTTTTTGCAGATTGCAAAAAAAACAGGATTAATACTGCAGTAATATTTGACCACCTGAGACAAGTTTCTCTGCTTCTACAATACAGCAGTGCTATTCAAATCAACCATATCTGGTTGTATGCTGTTAACAAGCAAATGGAGCAGTAAAAAAGGTGTATTATATTGCATTTCACCAAAATTATCAGGATTAAGAGCAAAAAGAATATTATCAGCTCTAAATTCTAGGGCTATTGATAGGCACTCCAGCAGCAGAAAGAACGTGCAATGGACCCTATTCTGTACTATACTAGTGTTATGGGGACGGTTGCAAACAAACTTTATTATAATGGAAAGCAACCGACCCCGGGGTCCGCAATGCAGCCTGGTGGACTGCGGCCGAACACTTTCCGGGTGAGAAGAAAGACAACCAACTTAAATATAAACCCTTCCGTGTTACAGCACACAGGAATGGGTATAGCGGTTCGCTCTATCTCCGTTAACTGCATGGGAGATGTGCGAACGGGGAAGCAGCTGTAGCCCTGTTAACTACACAGGGGCTACGCAGTAGGCGCTAGGGTGCGGGTGTGATACCCGCCGGGTATGCGTGCTCTCAGCCGGCGTGCTACCGGACTGAGGAGACTAGGTCCACGTGGCTCACAGGCGGTACCGGGAATACGGCGTCTGCAGATGGCTCGGGGTGTATGGCGACCCCCTTGTCAGAGCCAGACCGCCGGGCGAAGCTACCTGCCTATTTCCACTAACCTGCCTATTTCCACTAGACCTGCCTATTTCAACTACAGCTCACGGGGAGCTCAAATGCCCAAAGCGTACACACCACACCACCACTGCTCAAAGATCAGAGCGCGCCGCCATGTTTGTGGGTGGGCCTTTTAAAGATTAAGCCCTGCCCACCCTCGCACCATTGGTGACGTCACCAGCGACCAATCAGGCGGTGCCAGGTCACCGGATTAGCTGGGTCCCGAACCACCAATCACAGTCCGCCATGTCACGGGCATGCTCAGTGCGAATCATCTTGGACTTAGGCTGCCGGAGCCCTGACTCCCTCCGCAACCTATACTTCATATTGCTAGGCACAAACACTTGAGATACAACCTGTGCATCTTGTGCACTAGCTAGGCATTGGGACCAATGGAGATGCTGTGCAGCATCAGCCCTTGCTGGACCCAAATGGGAGACCACAGAATCCACTGAAGATTCTGAACCCATTTCAGATCCAGCAGCCGCCCAGCACCTAACAACTAGCTCCACAAACTCTGCCTAACTAGTGCTATCAGCAGGATTAATACTTTTTTCAGAATTAGTCCTTACAAGGACTGTTAGAGTAGATTTCTGATAGTGGTGTGGAATCTCTGTTTGAAATAACTGCCAATTCTCTCCCTCACTCAACAGCAGCTCTCCCTACTCTGTGTCTTTGATTAAGACTGCACGTCGAAACGCGTAGGTCGAGACAGCTGTGATTCTTGTGTGCACTAAGACTTATTATGGTGGTAGCAGCATTTTTTTAATGGCTCAATAAAAGCTATGTTTTATTCATGTTTATAGCCTCATACGCTGGATCATTCCTCCAATTTTCTGAATAATGTTGCAAAGGTCTTAAGACAGCTCACTGATTTTACCCATCATGAGATGTTTCTTGTGTGGCATCTTGGTAATGAGATATCTTTTTATAGGCCATACATTGAACCAGCTGATATTATTTTTCACAAAGTGCTAGGATTTCTTTCTATTTACTGATAGATTTCAACTGGTGTTTCGACTGTCCATGGCTTTTTGCACCTCTCTGTTCATGTGTTCTATACTTTTTACCTGTGTCATTTCTCATTATTACACATTACTTAATTTATGGAAATCCATGGTTTGATTGTTTTGCCTGTGTGGATTGGATGGGTTGCTAGCGGCATCTGGTGACAATTTCATATCAATAGCACCTTTAGAAATATATTTTCTTGGAAAATCGGTGACGTGGTCAATACTTTTTTCACCCGCTGTACATTACATTAAAATGGTTATTGGAGCAGAATGCATTTCTTGGTTATACAATGCATAGGCATCACATATTAGATTAGTGGGCAACTGACCATTATTGACCACTAAATGGGAACCTGAGTCCTCTGCATCTCCACCACCCACACAAGCAGGGTAATGAGAAATTTGTATGGTGTGGTGTTGCATGCATGCTTCTGCTCATTTGTCTCAATTAAGTTAATAAACCAGCTGGGTCGCCATTGTAAATAGATAGTTTGGAAACTATTTCCGCTGGAATATTCTTTAAGTGTAGCAGCAAAAAATAGCAGAATCCTTGGTTTATGTTATAACGGCTACTATTCTACTTTCAGAATATGTCTTTCTTGATCCTACTACATTAACATATCTTACTTTATTATGCCAATTTGTTTTCCAAAGTGACAGAGGAATTAATTCTTAAAAGAACAGGGACACTTTTCCCTGTAGGCCATTAAGTTTTACCTGCATCTATATGTTACATAAATATATCTTTCCATTTTAATTGTTCAAGTTCTTAAATCATAACCAACAGAGGGAACGCATTGTAGAATTATGACATTACGGACAGTTGCATTAATATTCACTCATACCTTAAGATGGAAAGTAGAGAGCTGATTGTTCTAAATGTGACCTATGATACTTTCCAGACTTTGTAAGTTATGGAATTAATAAGGTTTAGTGGAAAAAAAAGATTGCCGGATTTAAAGGTGTCAAGGATGTAGAAAGCCATGGTATTTATTTTAAAAGGGTCTTTTGAATGACATCAAAAGGATTAAGAGGTTTTCCTTCTTTTACAGAGAGTTTAAAATGGGCATATTATTTTTACAATGCACAATCACACGTCTGTGAGTGCTAAGCTTGGGTTTTAACTTAAAATGTACATTTTGTGGGAAGTGAAACATATACGTTTTAGAAAAAAAAGAATGGATGAGGTGTTAGTATATACACTTATATAGTACTTCACAAGGAGAAAATTATCTGCTTTTCCTGTGTTAGCTTTTACCTTGCTATGTATAGGCCTGCATTTTCTGTGCTGGGCTAAGTCATAAGTCATTATACACTCCATTTTATAGGCCTGACATCACAATTACATTCTGCTAAATAAAAAAAAACATTGTTAAGGAAATATAAATGATTGCAAGATATGCTTTAAAAATAGGTAAAGTATTATTGCCATACTCATGTCATGTAATTTACCAAGTACTCAATAAAGCTGTTCTCAGCTTCCCTTTTTACATAAGTAGCTTTCAATATATAGTAAAATTCCTTTAATTTAGCATCAATGATGTCTGATTAGTGCTATATGATTTGGTTGTGTATTAGGTAGTGTAGGGAGAAAACAAGTACATTACACATATCCATCTCAACAAACAGTCCTTCTGAGGACTAATGCATCTGCAGAGATATCAGGCAGTGTATATAGGCAGGCAGGCAGTATATATCGCAGACTACAGTGCATGCAGCGCAACAGGCTCCATTCCAGTTCTGCCTTATGCTGCTGTTAGATATTTCTAGACAATGGCCCAGGTCTCGGGCCAGGAATAATAATCCTCATTATTTGCTTAAAAAGCAATCCAGAGAACACCGTTTTTCTGCACCATTTGCTTGTTGGCACTGCAGCATACAGCCAGGTCCTTTCCATATTGCATCGCTAAAAATCCAGCTATTTAAAACTGTGCTTTGTCCGTCACACGGATCACATATAATTTCGCTGAGAATACTGCCATTTCTGGCCTCCATTAAAAAAAAATTTCAGTGTGTCAGCAAAGTTTTTGACACCAGTTTGCTCTTCAAAATAGTTACCTGCAGGCCAGGTATTTAAAACTGTGGTTTCTCCATCACACGGATCACATTCGCATATAATTGCGCTGAAAATACTGCCATTTTTGGCCTCCATTAAAAAAAATTTTCAGTGTTTAAGCAAAGTTTTTGGCACCGGTTTGCTGTTCAAAATAGTTACCTACACGCCAGGTATTTAAAACTGTGGTTTGTCCGTCACACAGATCACATACACGTGTTTTGAAAATTCTGCCATTTCTGGCCTCCATTCTAATTTTTTTTCAGTGTGTCAGCAAAGTTTTTGGCACCGGTTTGCTGTTCAAAATAGTTACCTACAGGGCAGGTATTTAAAACTGTGGTTTGTCCGTCACATAGGTCACATACACGTGTTTTGAAAATTCTGCCATTTCTGGCCTCCATTCTAATTTTTTTTTCAGTTCATCAGCAAAGTTTTTGGCACCAGTTTGCTGTTCAAAATAGCTACCTGCAGGCCAGGTATTTAAAACTGTGGTTTCGCCGTCACACGGATCACATTCGCATATAATTGCGCTGAAAATACTGCCATTTTTGGCCTCCATTAAATTTTTTTTTCAGTGTTTCAGCAAAGTTTTTGGCACCGGTTTGCTGTTCAAAATAGTTACCTACAGGCCAGGTATTTAAAGCCGTGGTTTGTCCATCACACGGATCACATATATGTTTTCTGAAAATTCTGCCATTTCTAGCCTCCATTCTAATTTTTTTTCAGTGTGCCAGCAACGTTTTCGACATTGGTTTGCTGTTCAAAATAGTTACCTACAGGCCAGGTTTTTAAAACTGTGGTTTCTCCATCACACGAATTACATATAACTTCGCTCTAAATTCAACCATTTGTGGTGAGCGTGGAAGATATTGTCCTTCATTTAAAATGGGCAAGGCGCGTGGCAAGGGACGGGGAACTGGACGTGATGGTGATGGTGCATGCAGAGGCCGAGGCCGTGGGCAAGCTGAAATTGTGGCACAACAAACACTCACATCATGTAGCCCGACCTTCCTGTCCCAATTCCTAGGGGTCCACAGCACACCACTATTGAACCCAGAGCAGTGTCAAAAGGTTGTTGGTTGGTTGGATAGTAGATAATGCTTCCAGTCACCTAGCCACCACCACCACCCTGTCTGTCTTCCACACAGCCAAGTCTCAGTAGCCATGAGTCTGGACCACATATTCCTCACCCTGATCCTCCTTCCTCCCACCATGCCGAGTGCCCGGAGACAACTGATCCCACACTTGTACACACTGAAGAGCTGTTCACTTTTCCATTTATAGATTCGGGCCTCTCGCCCGGTCCACTTGAAGCGGGGCAAGAGGAGATTGCATGTAGCGATGCCCAAATATTTGATCAGCCATGGTCACACGAAGGCGACGGTGGGAAAGTGTCACAAGAGGTGGACTATGATGTCTCACAATTGCCAGAAAGTCAGGAGGACTTATGCCAAGTTTCTAGCAATAAGGTTCGGATACGGCTTTAAAGAAGGCAACCCTTTGCAATATAACGCAATTTTATTTATAATAGTTGATTTAAAAGGTAAAATACATAATTAAAGGAATAGTATGATATGATGATATTGCATACACTTTTGTATATGTTATAATACAAAGGTTAAGTACATATATATATATATATATATATATATATATATATATATATACTCACTTCGTCACCAAGGAGCTTTTAAACATCATCCGTCTGGAACATGAGAGATGCAATTTCACCAAGAGAGAGAGACCCCTGGAAGCCTTCACAACACTGCATGGGCAGGTACATACAACACTACTCATCAGTGCAGGTATAACTTATGGCTTCTGTCTGTATCATGATTCCAGTGACTTTTATAAGGCTTAGACAATGGAAGCATAAAATTGGTTAATGTTTATAAGTATGAGTCGTCGATAATACAGAATTGGCCAGGTTCTGTAATCTCGAGAAGTTTACCTATAAACATTGTTTTAGACAATAGATCTGTGTATTTCTTATGGAACATAATGGTAAGTGTACACACATTATCTGAATCAGTATTTTGGTTATGTAGCACCCTGAGGATTCGGCTGCTACAGGGGTATTGCACCTCAACCCAGAGGTGTGATATTCCACTCCCGGGTAAGGATGGAGTGTGGATCTGAGCTCGGTAGGCTGCATGCACTACACACATCCCATTTCCGAGGAGCAGGCCGACGGTACTCCCACTTAGAAATGTGCAGGTACGACCGAGTCTGTTCCTGGCTGGAGTGGGAGGGGGGTGGTACATCCCAAGTAGTGTAGGGGCAGATAGGGGGAGCAGCCTGGGTAAAGATAGGAGCTCATTGGGTGCTGGTCACCTGAGCTCACACATAGAGGGTGTATATAAGGTGGGCACCATCAAAGAACAGGGTCAGTCTGTCAGAGTCAGTAAGAAGCAGAGGTCCAGATGAGCCTGCAGAGAGAGAGTGGAGCAGAGAAGGAAAGACCCAGAGAGGGAAAAAGAAAGGACTCTGAGAACCCAAATTCAATCCCCGGGTGAAGAGTCGGCAATAGGGTACCGGATCCCAAACTGGTGGGGGCAAAAGCACACCCTAGCCAGAGACCGGAGGCCGTGGGCAGCGTCTGCCACGGCCACCCACCACATCCACCCCGAAGGCATACCACGTGGAGGGTCAGGGAACCCAAGGCCAAGGGTCTCCCAACAGAAGGCCCGAGGGAGCTGGACCTGGGTGGATCACTAGTGGGGACGGCCAGAGGAAAGGACAGAAGGAGAGCTCAGGGTCACGCTCCGGACTTGTTTGGGGGTTGGCTGGATCCAGGACCTGGTGGACGCAGCACGGCTCGGGTGGTCACTTGAAGCTGGAGTGACCGGAACATCAGCAGTGAGTAAATACCCTAAACTGCACAACCCGACTCTGTCTTCCTTTAACATCTATGCTGCACCACCACAACCCCCATCCTCTGCACCTGACCCCCTGAGGCTATACCCCACCCGTTGGGGGTTATACCACCAAAAGCTGCACCTACACCATCAGCCTCAGTGGACCCTGCTGCAGCGGCGGCCATAGTGACCGCAATACAACGGGTGGCGTAGTCGACATTAAGAACTTTATAACATCTGTAGGACTGCCACATACTCTGAGCTTGACACCCTGGGCACGGACCGGGTCACAGCCACTCGGAAGACTACAACTCCCATCTGATCCGGCTCCGGATATTCCCCTAAAGAATATGGCCCAGGGGGCGCGTCAACTTTGGCGTAGTCGGCAGGATTACGTGCCCGCAACACCCGGGTACTGCGTGCCTGAAGAAAAGAACGAGTTTACCTCAAAAAGAAGTCTCCTGCCGGTTCCGGAGGGTCCCCGCCATCGGACCCCATCACCAGTCGATTCCCGCCGGTTGTCCGCCATTAACAGCTTTTTCCCGCCATCTGCAGAGTTTCCCGCCACTGGGAGACGATTCCCGCCATTTCCAAAGGTTTCCCGCCTTGGAAGAGCGGACGCCATTATGGGCGTGCCAGAGGATGGCAAGGGGCCACCTCCCATCGTGGGCCAGGACCGAAAATGGCGCCAAAAGTGGAAACCGCCCCCACCAACAGAGACTGTGATGCTAGAGGTGTCTGTCAGCGTGAAAGAACAGCCCCTGGAGCTGACAATCACGAAGTGGCCCCGGGACCGCCCTCGAAGGGGGAGGAGACGAAAGGAGAGAACAAAGATGGGTGTCGCTTGGAGCAGTCTGGAGCGAGCGCACCCGGAGGCAAGAAGCCTGGAGAAGAATATCGGAGGAGCTTACCCGGAGATGGCGAGAAAGCAGAGCAGCACCGGCCCGCTGGCCAGGAGCCTGCTGGAGACAACAGAAGAGGGAGAGCAGAGCAGCACCGGCCCGTTGGTCAGGAGCCTGCTGGAGACAACTGAAGGAGAGCAGAGCAGCACCGACCCGTTGGTCAGGAGCCTGCTGGAAACAACGACCCCACTAGGCCTAGTGGAGGTCCTAGCACAGCTCCCCCGAGACCGGGAGTGTGCACAGACCGCTCTGGAGGGCCTCGCAAGGAGGATGGCCCGGGTGCAGCGAGAGACGTTGGCGGAGTGGAGCCGTGAGATGGCCCAGCAGACCGAGACCTGTCAGCGGAGCACGCCACCCGAGACGAGGAAACAAACCGCCTCTGAGGTTGGCGCGGGAGGATTGAAGGCCGGAGACGGCGCCGAGAAGGGAGCCGAACGAGTGGAGGCAGGTAAAGGGGACGTCTATACCCCAAACCGGGAAACCGCGTACCTGCCCCAGCTCCCCGTCGCAGAGCCCGAAGTCTATCCTGCCGTGCCCGTCGCTGCAACGTCACCGCCGCAGACTAGGCCTCAAACGGGAGCCGCGACCCCTGTGACGTCACACGCCTCGACCCCGAGCGTGACCAAGCAGGAAGTACCACCAGCCTGGTCGCAAGGCCTAGTACCCCCGGGCGCCGCAATACCAACAGCGCCCCCTACCTCCGCGGAGCCCCCGGCCTGGTCGCAGGGCCAAGTAGCCCAGGGCGCCGCAGTCCTTACGGTGCCCTTTACCTTCCAGGTGCCCCAGGCCTGGCCGCAAGGCCTGGGCAACCCGGGCGCCACCACCACCGCGCCCATAAGACCAAGAGTGCCGCATCTGGGAGAAGATCTGTTTGCCCAGCATACGTGCCCGAACGGGTCTGAAGCTAAAGGAAAACATAAAGAAAGAGCAGGAGGACGTCGTCGTTAAGTACAGCGAAGCAGAAGCTGTATATAGTTGCCCGTCGGGGCACCGTGAACTGTTACTGCTGCTATCATAGTCCCCGTTGGGACCAGCAAGTGTGAACTGTTTACCCGTTTAATCCCTAAATCCCACTGACCGAGGACTGAGAGCGGTCATTCCTCCCCAATACCTGGCCGAGGACTGAGAGCGGCCACTACCCCTGTATATAGTTGCGCGTCCTAAAGCGCCCCCTACCGGTTTTGTAGGAAAACCATTTGTCTAGAGAGACTGTCGCACTTTACCCGGTCACAAGTTGCACAGTGACCGGAGGAGGAGCCAGAGGCGACGAAAAAGTTTTATATGAAAAGTTTTATTAATATATATATATATGATGTTTTATATGTTTATGCAAAAATTTGTATGTTTTTGGTGTTTTGTTCTTACAGCCCGAGGACGTGCTGTGATTTACCAGGGGGGAATGTAGCACCCTGAGGATTCGGCTGCTACAGGGGTATTGCACCTCAACCCAGAGGTGTGATATTCCACTCCCGGGTAAGGATGGAGTGTGGATCTGAGCTCGGTAGGCTGCATGCACTACACACATCCCATTTCCGAGGAGCAGGCCGACGGTACTCCCACTTAGAAATGTGCAGGTACGACCGAGTCTGTTCCTGGCTGGAGTGGGAGGGGGGTGGTACATCCCAAGTAGTGTAGGGGCAGATAGGGGGAGCAGCCTGGGTAAAGATAGGAGCTCATTGGGTGCTGGTCACCTGAGCTCACACATAGAGGGTGTATATAAGGTGGGCACCATCAAAGAACAGGGTCAGTCTGTCAGAGTCAGTAAGAAGCAGAGGTCCAGATGAGCCTGCAGAGAGAGAGTGGAGCAGAGAAGGAAAGACCCAGAGAGGGAAAAAGAAAGGACTCTGAGAACCCAAATTCAATCCCCGGGTGAAGAGTCGGCAATAGGGTACCGGATCCCAAACTGGTGGGGGCAAAAGCACACCCTAGCCAGAGACCGGAGGCTGTGGGCAGCGTCTGCCACGGCCACCCACCACATCCACCCCGAAGGCATACCACGTGGAGGGTCAGGGAACCCAAGGCCAAGGGTCTCCCAACAGAAGGCCCGAGGGAGCTGGACCTGGGTGGATCACTAGTGGGGACGGCCAGAGGAAAGGACAGAAGGAGAGCTCAGGGTCACGCTCCGGACTTGTTTGGGGGTTGGCTGGATCCAGGACCTGGTGGACGCAGCACGGCTCGGGTGGTCACTTGAAGCTGGAGTGACCGGAACATCAGCAGTGAGTAAATACCCTAAACTGCACAACCCGACTCTGTCTTCCTTTAACATCTATGCTGCACCACCACAACCCCCATCCTCTGCACCTGACCCCCTGAGGCTATACCCCACCCGTTGGGGGTCATACCACCAAAAGCTGCACCTACACCATCAGCCTCAGCGGACCCTGCTGCAGCGGCGGCCATAGTGACCGCAATACAACGGGTGGCGTAGTCGACATTAAGAACTTTATAACATCTGTAGGACTGCCACATACTCTGAGCTTGACACCCTGGGCACGGACCGGGTCACAGCCACTCGGAAGACTACAACTCCCATCTGATCCAGCTCCGGATATTCCCCTAAAGAATATGGCCCAGGGGGCGCGTCAGTTACAATAACACTATTTGTCAAAGCAAATATAACACTGGTCACTTGTGTACAAATCAGGATAATGAATCTTTGAAACACACAACTTCATAGACCATAGAACAATTAACATTGTCTTACTGCATTGACACCTAGCAAACACTTTGTGGATAGCATGCATCAAGGACAGTTCATGTGAAAGAACTACTTTATCAGTATCAGAGTATATCAATGATATTACACTGCAGTATATTGCAATATATTCCACACTTGGTCTAATGACCACACTTTATCAAAGCATATAAACAATATGTTACAATATGTAGGCTATAAGATATCCATATTTTTATTAGCACTACAATCCACACTTGGATATCTTATAGCCACACATTATTTATACAAAGCACCCCATCCAAAGTGGATGGTTTTAGCGGATGATTGACATAAAAATAATATTGGAAATGTGCACTGTGTACAACAACACAAAGCAATGCATGAACAAATTATAGCAAAAAATAAATCAGCTGGCCTAATACTCAAAGTCTTCATGGTAATCATCTCTTCTGCCAAAAAGCTTTCCCCAATGCAGTTCACACAGGCACAACATGGATTGCACGTGAAGTTCTGGGTCACAACTTCTCCTTCTGTATCATCATCTTGAGTAACTACCCCTATAAGCTTTGTCCATAACTGTAAAGGGGGTCAGTATTGCCAACAAGTCTCAAATATATTGATAGCAGTGGTAACCTTTGTCACGCAAAAATGGCTAGTGTTCATCATTTGAGCTAAGTAAATCCATAGATTCTGTTTGGTTTTCCATGACGCCACATTTTCCATGGTTGGCCTCTCGATTTTTGGTCTGAAGATCGCTTGGGTCATCATTTCCAGATTTTGATCTAAAGGGAAAACACATATTATTCTCTGCACAAAATCCCAGTCAGTTGGGACGTGTTCCCCTTTCTTTTGCCCGTGTTTCATAACTATCAACACATTGTCTGCTCCTTGAGCAATTACCTCAGCAGGTTCTGGAGGACCTTTGTTACCCAGTTGTTTCACCCAGATTTTTGCACCATCATTGATAGGATGTGAGGATCCAAATCCTTCACCTCCTCTGACTGTCACAACTGCAGGGGTCCTTACTCTGACCACCTTCGTTTTAGAAATAGACAGTACCAGTAACTGAGTTATCTTATCTCTCTTCTGTATTATCATTACCTTTTCTTCATCATTCATTAAAAGTACTTTAATTTCTTCCTGCTAATCCTGGTCTGTCACTCCTCCCATTACCTGAATACCCTTTAAGGCCAAGCCTGACCTTGAGGTTATAAGACCAAAATGCTCAGGTGGCATTAGCAAGCCTATAGCAGTCCTGATGTTCTTTACAACTTCTTTGAAGTGACTTTCATTGTCACTTTGAATCTGCATTGGGATACAGTACAATACCATTGTTTCCAAAGTCTTAATAGTATTGTTAGCATTGGCCATTTTACAGGTACAAATCAACGTAAACCCAGAATGTGCATCCACAGCCATGCATACGCATCCTCCATCATGTAGAGGAGGGCCAATGTGGTCCATTTGCCAAATTTGCCCAGGAAGTTTTCCTCCAGCTTTCTGGCCTCTCACCACATGAGGGATTGGTCTCTGTTTTGAATGTTGACACTTCATGACAGTTTCCTTTATCAAATCTAACCTGATGGGCACCCCTCTGGTCTGTGCCCATTGAGTCAGTCCAAGCAGCTCCTCAGTGGTGTCAGTCTTTTTATTGGATTCAGTGACTGATATTTTGGACTGTTCTTCTGCTACTGAGTTGAAGAGTCTTTCCAAGGTATCTGAAGTACAAATAGCATCAACATGAAACACAGTCACTTTAATCATTTGCACAATTGCCCAGATATCTTGCCACAACTCTTTTCCCCATACTTTTTTTGCTATGTATACGTGTAGTCTGATAGCCCACTGCGTTCCACACATGTTTGTTGCCTTGGTAACTAGCTGACCCTTCTGTAAACCACACTTGTTTCCTCTGCTCAGGAATCAATTGTTCAAAGGGTATCTCCTGCTCCTGAAGTCCCACAGAGACTTTGCTTAACTTCTCATGCAATGTGGAGATTCCACTAACTCCTGGTTTTGCTCTGTCCTGAATTGCCTCAATTTGCTTTCCTCCTAATTCTGTAGTTATAACCTTGCATTCACTGAATTGTTTTGGAGTTCCCTTAATCAAACTGGCCTCCGCCCCTGTATCTACCAACATATGTGGGGCGTGGCCAGCATGTCAGTCACTTTTATCTGTCTCCCTCCATCGATCCTCCATTTCAGATGAAGACATCTTATTAGGAGAAAATCATGCCCCCTTCTGTTGGGCTTTGAATTCCTGTATCAAGGATTTAACTTCATCATAAAGATCCTCAAACCCCGGTGCTGTGGGCTTTGCTGGCGACGAGGAGAGAGTGGGCCCTCTCTCCCCATGTCCTGCCCGGCCCCTGCTGTGGGGATTCAGAATCTTTTACTGTAACCTATCTATTATGTGAAACCCCTGACTTTTTATTAAGTCCTCTCTTTAGATACAATTTCCACATCTCATCAGTACCAATCCCATCTATTTTATCCCTGTGGACACCATCCTTTATCAGGGCCATAAACACATCTTTCCGGGTAATGCGGGATCTAGGATTGTAGTTACTTTTGACATTGTTACGCTGCTCTTCAGTGAAAAATTACCCTTTTGTTTGGGACCCCCAATCTCCCAGATCCCCTAACTGTCTAATTGCCTCCAATGTATTGGCTATAGTTTTCCCAGTCTGATTTATCATTAGTGTCATAATGATATGCTTATAGGCTGGAGGGGCATTTCTAATGATACGATTTCTAATAGATACACTTACAATAACTTGCATGCAATCGTCATATGTATTTGCTGAAATAGCATTTTTCATGACCTCCTCCTTCAATCTCTGAGCACAATCTTTCAATGTAAACCATGGTTTTTCATTTGGTGACCAATCTGCCTCTGATGGGTATTTATGCTGCAATGCCATGGCCACAACATCAAGCATACTACACACCACATGTGGCTGCTGAATTGTCAAGATACGGAAGGCCTCCTTCACTACAGGTTCATGACTGAGTTGGACAAATTTTGAGCCATCCTCTGCATCCACCTGCACTCCATGAGCCCCCATCTCCCATAATCTGACAGCCCAAGCCACCAAAGATTCATTTGGCTTTTGAGAAAAACGATCATGAAGGTCATTAAGCTCCTGCTGACTGTAATCCTCTACTGCATTCTTATTCTGTTTACCTGCAGCAGTCTCTACCATCCGTCTCCGATATATAGGATGAACTTTCACTGGGTTAAGAGGAGGATCAATTTCTCTCTTTCCATTGAAATATTCATCCTCAGTCTCTGGATCAGTGATGTTTTCGGAGTCAGTTGAATCCCATACATCCCCATCCCACTGATCAGGGCTCCACTCTATCCCTGCTTTGGCTATGGCCAAAGCTACTTTCTTTTTATTAACCTTCCCTCGCCTCCTTTTGTATTTATACTGCGCTACACATACAGCAGCCTTTTCTGCAACATGCTGATATCCATCACATCTGTCCATTAATAACTTATTCTGACACTGTGCTATAACCAATACATTCTGGGCCTCACACAACTGTCTTTCCAATTCCTGAACTTTTGTTAATATACGTATTCTTTCCTCATGCTGTTTTCTATATGCATAGAGCAGGATCCATCCACGCCTGCCAACAGCGCCCAACTCTTTACCTTTTTCTACTTTCACTTTCTGCAAGCATGAAACCACATCATCAGGTTCAGCATCATTCAAACATTTGTCCCACGCTTCACTCAAACCAGCACTGTGGGACCATTTGGTTGCCAAAATATAATAGAGAGTCTGTTCCCAACCTGGAATCTCAACAGACTCACTTACACCTACCTTTCTCTTAAAGAAAGGCATGTTTTATGCAATATAACAATATCACTCTATCACACCTTATCACACAGAGTCCTTATCAATTCAAGATGATTGTAATTTTTAACAAAAAAGAACTTCTGAGCCTTCTGCGTATCCTGCCGACTACGCCAAATGTTATGCCAAGTTTCTAGCAATAAGGTTCGGATACGGCTTTAAAGAAGGCAACGCTTTGCGATATAACGCAATTTTATTTATAGTAGTTGATTTAAAAGGTAAAATACATAATTAAAGGAATAGTATGATATGATGATATTGCATACACTTTTGTATATGTTATAATACAAAGGTTAAGTACAAATATATACAGTACAGACCAAAAGTTTGGACACACTTTCTCATTTAAAGATTTTTCTGTATTTTCATGACTATGAAAATTGTACCTTCACACTGAAGGCATCCAAACTATGAATTAACACATGTGGAATTATATACTTAACAAAAAAGTGTGAAACAACTGAAAATATGTCTTATATTCTAGGTTCTTCAAAGTAGCCACCTTTTGCTTTGATGACTGCTTTGCACACTCTGGGCATTCTCTTGATGAGCTTCAAGAGGTAGTCACTGGAAATGGTCTTCCAACAATCTTGAAGGAGTTCCCAGAGACGTTTAGCACTTGTTGGCCCTTTTGCCTTCACTCTGCGGTCCAGCTCACCCCAAACCATCTCGATTGGTTTCAGGTCTGGTGACTGTGGAGGCTAGGTCATCTGGCGTAGCACCCCATCACTCTCATTCTTGGTCAAATAGCCCTTACACAGCCTGGAGGTGTGTTTGGGGTTATTGTCCTGTTGAAAAATAAATGATGGTCCAACTAAACGCAAATTGTATGGAATAGCATGCCACTGCAAGATGCTGTGGTAGCCATGCTGGTTCAGTATGCCTTCAATTTTGAATAAATCCCCAACAGTGTCACCAGCAAAGCACCCCCACACCATCACACCTCCTCCTCCATGCTTCATGGTGGGAACCAGGCAAGTAGAGTCCATCCGTTCACCTTTTCTGCGTCGCACAAAGACACGGTGGTTGGAACTCAAGATCTCAAATTTGGACTTATCAGACCAAAGCACAGATTTCCACTGGTCTAATGTCCATTCCTTGTGTTCTTTAGCCCAAACAAGTCTCTTCTGCTTGTTGCCTGTCCTTAGCAGTGGTTTCCTAGCAGCTATTTTACCATGAAGGCCTGCTGCACAAAGTCTCCTCTTAACAGTTGTTGTAGAGATGTGTCTGCTGCTAGAACTCTGTGTGGCATTGACCTGGTCTCTAATCTGAGCTGCTGTTAACATGCGATTTCAGAGGCTGGTGACTCAGATAAACTTATCCTCAGAAGCAGAGGTGACTCTTGGTCTTCCTTTCCTGGGGCGGTCCTCATGTGAGCCAGTTTCTTGGTAGCACTTGATGGCTTTTGCAGCTGCACTTAGGGACACTTTCAAAGTTTTCCCAATTTTTCGGACTGACTGACCTTCATTTCTTAAAGTAATAATGGCCACTCGATTTTCTTTACTTAGCTGCTTTTTTCTTGCCATAATACAAATTCTAACAGTCTATTCAGTAGGACTGTCAGCTGTGTATCCACCTGACTTCTGCACAACACAACTGATGGTCCCAACCCCATCTATAAGGCAAGAAATCCCACTTATTAAACCTGACAGAGCACACCTGTGAAGTGAAAACCATTTCTGGTGACTACCTCTTGAAGCTCATCAAGAGAATGCCAAGAGCGTGCAAAGCTGTCATCAAAGCAAAATGTGGCTACTTTGAAGAACCTAGAATATAAGACATATTTTCAGTTGTTTCACACTTTTTTGTTAAATATATAATTCCACATGTGTTAATTCATAGTTTTGATGCCTTCAGTGTGAATGTACAATTTTCATAGTCATGAAAATACAGAAAAATCTTTAAATGAGAAGGTGTGTCCAAACTTTTGGTCTGTACTGTATATACTCACTTCGTCACCAAGGAGCTTTTAAACATCATCCGTCTGGAACATGAGAGAAGCAATTTCACCAAGACAGAGAGACCCCTGGAAGTCTTCACAACACTGCATGGGCAGGTACGTACAACACTACACATCAGTGCAGGTATAACTTATGGCTTCTGTCTGTATCATGATTCCAGTGACTTTTATAAGGCTTAGACAACGGAAGCATAAAACTGGTTAATGTTTATAAGTATGAGTCGTGGATAATACAGAATTGGCCAGGTTCTGTAATCTCCAGAAGTTTACCTATAAACATTGTTTTAGACAATAGATCTGTGTATTTCTTATGGAACATAATGGTAAGTGTACACACATTATCTGAATCAGTATTTTGGTTACAATAACACTATTTGTCAAAGCAAATATAACACTGGTCACTTGTGTACAAATCAGGATAATGAATCTTTGAAACACACAACTTCATAGACCATAGAACAATTAACATTGTCATACTGCATTGACACCTAGCAAACACTTTGTGGATAGCATGCATCAAGGACAGATCATGTGAAAGAACTACTTTATCAGTATCAGAGTATATCAATGATATTACACTGCAGTATATTGCAATATATTCCACACTTGGTCTAATGACCACACTTTATCAAAGCATATAAACAATATGTTACAATATGTAGGCTATAAGATATCCATATTTTTATTAGCACTACAGGTGTCGAAATGGAAGATATAGTAACTGACCCAACCTGGCAGGAGGACATGCAGAGTAAGGACAGCAGCACACAGGGGGAGGGAGGCAGAGCACCCCAACAGGCAGGAAGAAGCAGTGTGCTGGCCACAGAAAGAAGGCAGGCAACCGTTCCCCGTAACACCAACACGAAGGAAGTTGCCAGTACATCTGTTAGGTCTTCCCGAGTCTAGTTGTTTTTTAAAGACTCTGCCGATTACCCCAAAAGGGCCATTTGCAACACATGCCAGGCCAGCATGAGCAGGGGTGGCAAAACGAGCAGTCTGACCACCACCGGCATGATCAGGCACATGGCAGCAAAGCACCTGACTTTGTGGGCCAAACCCCAGGATCCAGGAACAGTGAATGCGGATGGCACCTTTGCTTCTTCCGCTGTTGTGCATGCAAGCCAATCCCCTGTCCATGGTGCATGCGAATATGCCTCCTGCCCTGTACCTGTCGTTGCACACTCTCAATTGTGCAGCGTTCAGTTGTGCACACCCCAGTCCTTGGAACGCAAGCGCAAATATGCAGCCAACGCCCCACAGGCCACACTACTAAATTTCCACATTTCGCGACTGTTGGCGCCCGAAATGTTGCCTTTTAAGCTCGTGGAGACGGAAGCATTCTGCAACCTGATGGCGGCGGCCGTCCCTCTGTACTCAGTTCCCAGCCTATTTCTCCCGGTGTGCCTTTCCCATATTACAAAAGCACGTGTCCCATAACATTAGCCGTGCCCTCAACAACTCAGTTACTGGGAATGTCCACCTAACCACGGACACGTGGACAAGTGCTTGTGGGCAGGGACGGTACATATCGTTGACGGCACACTGGATTAACATAGTGGAAGCCGGGATGTGGTTGATTAGGCAGCCGGTGGTTGATGAGGCCCGCTAGTCCACATTTTAACGCAGTGAGACTCCCAGACTAACGCATGTTGATCGAGCATGTGCCGATTCATGCATGTAGTAGTCAAATTATTGCACTTTTTGCCTCTACTTAGTCTTTTTTTGCAAAGTTGGCAGGTAACGTGAGGTGGGTCAACCTTTGAGGTCTCAAAAAAGGCCCAGGCTAGGCTACCCTTTCCGCCCCTGTGAACTGCAGACCCGCGACCGCTACTGGCCACAGCCACAGTTGTGGCTGAATATGCAGTACTTGTCATGGTTGCATCGCTCCGTGTCTTTGCAGGAGGCCGAAATGTAACCTCCTCATCTTCCTCCTCATCCACCTCCTCTGCTGAGCTACTCAGTTGCATACCTATAGGTTCACAACAAGTGGAATCTACAACCACATTATCATCCTCTTTGCTCCCTCTCTCCTGGCCCTGAAAGTCACCCTCCTCCTTTTCCTGCCCTGACAGCACAGTACAGTCCGCGTGAGCCTTAGGTAACTGAGTCTCATCAGGATTACCTCCCCCTCCGGGGGTAAACATCTAGTAACGAGGGTCAGGATTCTGCCCGGACCCTACTTCATTAGGTCCCGGATCAAACTGGAAAAATTTTGGGCATCGGTGCAGATGCTTAACTCCTCTTGAGTCTGTGAATCTTTGGTGCAGACCTCTGATGCCCATGTCATAGAATGTGTGAGCAGCTCTGCACATTCACCCTGGTTCCCTACAGTCAGTTGGCTGATTTTAGAGATGTGAAGCGGGGAGAAACAAGGGTAATTGGGATGCCACCTCTGAAGACTGCACTGTGTGTGATGTTGAGGTGAAGGAAGAGGAGGAGAGGTTACTTTATGCAGCGCTTACCATCCACTGCAGCACATGCTCTTTCTGCCCTCATCTGCAAGGCATACCGTTGTGCGGCTGCCAAAGAAAGGAAGTGGAGTGGCCAATCCTGTAACAGAAGTTGTCAGTTGTCTTTGGATAGGATGTGACAGTGTTTGTTCACTAGAGCTTTCACTAACATTACCACCTACACCACGTACACCTTAAACCCCAAGCCTATTCCCCCTTCCACCACGACCTCGCTTTTTCCCACGTGTCTTGTAATCAGCTGCTTCAGAAACCTAGGCCCAGACCTATCAGTCACCTGTCATAAAATTACCAATCAGTATTTATTTGCTCAGATAGTGTGGTTTGAGCACGATATTAGCAACAAAAATTTTGATTTTTAATGTGAACTCCTGGCTAGAGCAGAACATCAGGACAAAACAATTACAAGCTCAGATGTGGCCTTGTTTATATAGTACTGTAGTACCAGAAAAAAAATAGATTTTTAATGTGAACTCCTTGATGGAGTAGAATCTAAGAACAAAACAATTACAAGCTCAGATGTGGCCTTGTTTATGTAGCACGGTAGTACCAGAAAAAAAATAGATTTTTAATGTGGAGCCCTGGATAGAGCAGAATCTCAGCGCAAAACAATTACAATCTCAGATGTGGCCTTGTTTATGTAATACGGTAGTACCTAGTGATTAGCGAGCACTAAAATGCTCGGGTACTCGTTGTTGGAGTCGAGCAAATTGAAATTCTTGAGTGCTCGATTCGCAACGAGCCCAATGTAAGTCTATGGGAAACTCAGGCATTTTTCTGGCGCCCTGCCCCCCCCCCCCGAGATCTTCAGGGGGCCTAAAAATTGCCAAAATCAATGGGAACAATGCTCAACTGACATGGGAACAGCGTGGGGAAGACCCCTAGAAGCATCTCTGACTGCAAGGTCAATGCTGTCAACAATGTTGTCAGAGTATTATGCCACTTTTACGGACTCACAATAAAACATACAAAAACTAAACCAAAATGGATGTTCCTGGGAAAAATGTTAAGGAACATCTTTTCCAGGGTAATGACTTGTATATAAGGCAAAATAAATAACCAAAAACAAAAATGCTCCTCCACACAGTGAAATGTCATTTTGGCATTTTACTACCTTATCTCGCTATGCTGTGTTTGAGACATGATCAGACACATCCTGTTTCATTTATGAAGACGGGACTCACAAAGCCTATTTATATAGGGCCATCAGGCGGCCCTTACTATTCTTAAAGGGCCAGCAGTCGTTTATGCTTCGTTGTTCCCATGATTAACGATTAGGTCTCCTATACTGTTATTGCGTATGCAGTGAATGTAAGGGCTGCCAAAAATTTAGACGCACCCCAATACTACTTTGAAGAGACATAGAGGATGGCCTCAGTAAAACAAATGTTCCTATAGTGGTAATGCCCATGCAGTGACTGCAAGGGCTGCATAAATTTGGGAAAAACCCCAATACCAATTTAAAGACACATAGAGGTGGTCCTCAGTAACTACATGTTCCCATTAGAAAGGAGCGGTTCTGATATACAGTTATAGGATATGCAGTGAGTACAACGGGTGCTAAAATTTGGAAAAAAAACAATACCAATTTAAGACCCATAGAGGTGGCCCTCAGTAACGACAAGTTCCCATTAGAAAAAAACAGTTCTGCTATACAGTTATAGGGTATGCAGTGAGTACAACGGCTGCCAAAATTTAAGAAAAACCCCAATACTAATTTAAAGACACATAGAGGTGGGCCTTCATAACAACATATTCCCATTAGAAAGTAGAGGGTCTCCCATACTGTTCTTGCATATGCGGTTAGTACAACGGCTGCCTAAATTTGGGAAATACCCCAATACCAATTTAAAGACTCATGGAGGTGGGCCTCAGTAACAACATGTTCAAATTAGAAAGGAGTGGTTCTGCTATACAGTTATAGGGTATGCAGAGGTCCAATTTAAGACCAATTTAAGACCCATAGAGGTGGCCCTCAGTAACGACAAGTTCCCATTAGAAAAAAACAGTTCTGCTATACAGTTATAGGGTATGCAGTGAGTACAATGGCTGCCAAAATTTGGGAAATACCCCAATACCAATTTAAAGACACATCGAGCTGGGCCTCAATAACAACATGTTCCCATTAGAAAGGAGCTGGTCTACCATACTGTTCTTGCTTGTGCAATGACCTCACGGGCTGCCAAAAATTTGGAGGCACTTCAATACCCCTTGCAAGAGACGTAGAGGAGGGCCTCATGAAAAAAATGTTCCCATTATTAGGAAGTGGTTCTTCCATACTGTTGTTGCCTATGCAGAGAATGCAAGGGCTGCCAAAAATTTGAAGGCACTCTAGTGCCCCTTGCAAGAGATGTAGAGGAGGGCGTCATGAAAAAAATGTTCCAATTAATAGGAAGTGGGTCTCCCATACTGTTATTACCTATGCAGTGAATTCAAGGGCTGCCAAAAATCTGGAGGCACTCCAATGCCCCTTGCAAGAGACGTAGAGGAGGGCATCATGAAAAAGTTTTCCCATTATTAGGAAGTGGGTCTCCCATACTGTTATTGCCTATGCAGTGAATGCAAAGGCTGACAAAAGTTGGGAGGCACTCCAATACCCTTTGCAAGAGACGTAGAGGAGAGACTCATGAAAAAAATGGTCCCATTATTAGGAAGTGTGTTTCCCATACTGTTATTGCCTATTTAATGAATGC
Organism: Phyllobates terribilis; assembly: GCF_046119375.1. Taxonomy (NCBI): domain Eukaryota; kingdom Metazoa; phylum Chordata; class Amphibia; order Anura; family Dendrobatidae; genus Phyllobates; species Phyllobates terribilis. The sequence goes on along the minus strand of NW_027362761.1, from coordinate 102,139,107 downwards.
AAAGGCTGCCAAAAATTTGGAGGGACTCCAATGCCCCTTGCAAGTGACGTAGGTATGGTGATATGGTGGTGATATGATGGTGGAGGAAGAGGATGAGGAGAATAAGGAGGCAAATAGACAAAATCAGGAAGGATATACCCATGTCTGGGTGTGAAGACAGAGGTGCATGGGAATAGAGTTAGACCTACCAAAAAAAAGACACTGTATTTGAGTTTATGTTATGCTGCTATTTTTTGGTGATGTTGAGAAGTCTGGCCAATCCAGCCCTTGTTCATTTTTATAAGAGTCAGCCTGTCAGCATTTTCAGTTGGCGCCTATCAGTTATAATTCCCCTGGCGGTGCTAAAAACTTGCTCTGACAAAACTCTAGCAGTAGGGCAGGCCAAGACCTCCAAGGAGTAGAGAGTCAGTTCATGCCACGTGTCCAGCTTGGATACCCAATAATTATAAGGCACAGAGGAATGATGGAGGATGTTGGTATAGTTGGAAAGGTACTCCTTCAGCATCTTCACAAACTTTTCCCTCTTTGTGAGACTACCTCGCACATCAGGGCCTGTTGCGATGGTAGGGTCTGAGAAAACTGTCCCAGAACTTTGACAGTGTTCCCTTGCCTCTGCTGGATTGAATTTGTGTCTCTCTCACCTGTACTCCTTGGTTGTCCAACGAACTGTGACCTCTGCCGCCAGCATTTTCAGAAGGAATTTTTTTTAATAATTCCGCAACAAGGGCCTTCTAAGGCTACTACCCCATTTTAGCAGACCTGTCCACTGAGGGAATAAGAGATATAAAATTCTTTTTGTAGCATGGGTCTAGAAGTGTCACCAACCAGTAATGACTGTCACCCAAAATTTGGAGAAAGCGAGGGTCATGGGAAAGGCAGTGTAACATAAACTCAGCCATGTGTGCCAGACTGCTAACAGGCAAAACTTCTATGTCCTCACCAAGAGGACGACTGACTATGCTCTCCTCCTCATCCTCCTCCTTCTTCCTCTCCTCAGGCCATCCACGCTGAACAGGTGGTACAACAGTTGTGCGGGTAGTACCGTCTATAGCGCAGGAAACTAGCTCCTGTTCTTCCTTCTCCTCCTCCTCCTCTTCCTCATTGTTATCCAATCCAAGTTGGAATGAGATGAGGCTGGGCAGTATGGAATCACCCTGTATGGTTCCTTGCTCCATCTCATTGTGCTCTGCCTGCAATGCCTCCTCTTTAAATGTGAGCAGCGAGTGTTTTAGAAGACAGTGAAATGGGATGGTGATGCTAATTATGGTGCCATCGCAGCTCACCATCTTAGTGGAGTTCTCAAAGTTTTGGAGGATGGCTAAGATGTCTGACATCTATGCCCACTCCTGAGGTCTTATGTGTGGAGGCTAACCTGAATACCGACGGCCGTGTTGATGTTGGTAGTAAACAGTTGCCCTCTGCTGCTCACAAATCCTTCCCAACATCTGCAACGTTGAGTTCCAATGCATGGGGACATCGCACACCAGTCGCTGAGCTGGAAGCTGCAAATGCTGCTGAAGCATGGCAATAGCGACGGAAGCTGTAGTTCACTTTCTAAAATGGACACACGTGGCGTACTTTGACAAGTAGATCTGGGTAGGTTTTGAGAAACTGCTGAACCACGAGGATAAGCACATGGGCCAGATATGGTACGTGTGGTAGCTCACCTCAGAGCCGCCACCAGGTTCCGGCCATTGTCACACGACAATGCCTGGCTGTAGGTTCAGCGTTGTCAGCCACAGATCTTCCTGCTCTTTCAGAGCTTTCCACAACTCTTCAGTGGTGTGCGGCTTGTCACATAAGCATATTAGCTTCAGCACAGCCTGTTGTCGCTTGGCCGAGGCAGTGCTGCAGTGCTTCCAGCTTGTGACTAATGTGGTCATTTCGAAGATGGAGGCTGAAAAGGAAGATGAGGTGCAGTTGCTGTAGAATGTGGGGGAAGCCCAAATTGACCCAGGGCCTGAAATCCTCGGCGTCGGGAGGCCCCGGCTTCCACTATATTTTTTTTCTTTCAATATAATTTTTATTTGATATTTCAAGACACAAATACATAACATACATCTAATCTGGTACATAGAGAGGTAAGAGTGCCCGTACGCAGACTGGGTCTGTAACAACTCTATTCACATATTTAATTTGCATAACAGATATAAGAAACAACAAAATGAATTAGTTGACAGTATGTCTTATATCTCATTGAAACCATCATGGATAATTAATGCATTTATATATATGACAGAAGTCCTGGCCCATTGATTGTTCCCCTCACCATTCTCTTTTTCATTTTAAGTTAAACGAGGTGGACCTAAGTTATTTTTGAGATCTTCTAGTATATACCATGCTGTAGATGTAAAGGGTTCTACCATTTTCCTTTTGTCCTCTATTAAACAACAATTTATAATAAACTGTTTCCATTTTTGAAGGAATTTGCCAGCTTGCTTCTCTTTATTACATAGGGCATTTTGTTGTTCTTTCTTAATGTAATGCTTCATTTGTGCTATTAGTTCCATAATGGGGGGGGGGTATTGGGATCTAGCCAATGTTTTAGGAGCTGTTTTTTTGCCAATAACAGCCAGGTATGTAATAACTTGGGGGGGTCACCCTATTAATTTGTTAGGGTTGTTTATGTTAGTCCAAACATGCAGCAGGGCTAGACATCGAGAAAGAACATATCCTGGTCCCCATGTGGTGTTAATCATGTCAGCTACCTGGTCCCAATAGGAAACTGTTGCAGGACAGGACCAAAGGCCGTGTAGGAGGTCAGAGTGTGGATATTGGCACTTGGGACATGCAGTTAGTTTATAAGAAAGTGGGTATTTTTTTTGGTAGATTAAAGGCATATATCGCACCATGCATGATTCTGAAATGAGTTTCTCTCCACGACTCATTTATAATACGTTTCCTGAATAACCTTCAACCCGTTCTAATCTTCTTGGGGATATCTACATCATCAAATTGTTGTTTCCAGTACTTAATAAAGGGTATCTGGGTGTGATTCTACAAGGTTAGGTTTCATTGATGAATATAGTGTAGATATTGAGGGGGTACCCATTGGAGATGACAGGATAATATCCAGTTCATTTCGGGAAGTTTCAAAGGGTGGCTTCCACTATATTAACCCAATGTGCTGTCAGCTAGATGTACCGTCCCTGACCACAAAGACTTGTCCACGAGTCCCTGGTTTGGTGGACCTTCCCAGTAACTGCATTGTTGAGGGTACGGCTAATGTTCTGGGACACGTGCTTGAGTAATGCAGGGATGGCACACACCGGGAGAAATAGTGGAGGCTGGGGACTGAGTACCGAGGGACGGCTGCCGCATCAGGTTGCGGAAAGCTTCTGCCTCCATGAGCCTAAAAGGCAACATTTCGAGCGCAAGCATTCGCGAAATGTATGAATTTAGTAGTGTGGCCTGTGGGGCGTTGGCTACGTATTTGTGTTTGCGTTCCAAGGACTGGGCAGGGACAACTGAATGCTGCGCTAGGACAAGGACATGGACGTAGTTGCTGATAGTGCTAGTTGAGAGTGTGCAACGACAGGTGCAGAGTGGGAGATATCTTCGCATGCGCCATGGACAGGGGATTGGTGTGCAAGCACAACAGCGGAACAAGCAGTGGTGTCACCCACAGACACTGTTTCTGGACCCTTGTGTTCGGCCCATTTAGTCAGGTGCTTTGCTTTCATGTGTCTGACCATGCTGGTGGTGGTCAGGCTGCTAGTTTTGCTACCCCTGCTGATGCTGGCCTAGCAGGTGGAGCAAATGGCCTTTTTGTGGTTATCTGCCGAGTGTTTAAAAACCAACCAGACTAGGAAAGACGTAACAGTTTTACTGGCAACTTCCGTTGTGTTGGTGTTCCGGGGAGCAGTTGCCTGCCTTTTATCTGTGGCCACCCCACTGCTTGTTTCTGCCTGTTGTGGTGCTACGCCTCCCTCCCCCTATGTGCTGCTGTCCTCGCTCTGCATGTTCTCCAACCAGGTTGGGTCAGTGACTTCATCATCCACCACCTCGTCTTCCACTTCCGCACCCTGGTCCTCCTCCTGACTCTCTGTCAATTGTGTCTCATCATCATCCACCTACTGCGACAGTAATTGCACTTTCCCACTGTCTCATTCATGTGACCGTGGCTGCTCAAATATTTGGGCATCGCTACACACGTTCTTCTCTTGCCGTGCTCGAAGCTGGCAGGGCGAGAGGCCCGAATCTATAAATGGAAAAGTGAACAGCTCTTCAGAGTTTCCAAGTGTTGGATCAGTTGTCTCCGGGCACTCGGCATGGTGGGAGGAAGGAGGATCAGAGTGAGGAATATGCGGTCCAGACTCATGGCTACTGAGACTTGACCATGTGGAAGACAGGGTGGTGGTGGTAGTGGCAAAGTGACTGGAAGCATTATCTGCTATCCAACCAACAACCTTTTGACACTGCTCTTGGTTAAATAGTTATGTGCTGTGGTCCCCTACAATTGGGACAAGAAGGTCGGGCTACATGATGTGGGTGTTTGTTGTGGCACAATTTCAGCTTGCCCATGGCCTCAGCCTCTGCATGCACCATCATCATCACGTCCACTTCCCCGTCCCTTGCCACGCGCCTTGCCCTTTTTAAATGGAGGATAATATTTCCCACGTTCACTACAAATGCCTGGATTTGAACTGCAGTTATATGTGACACGTCTGACAGACACCCGCAGTTTTAAATAGTGGCCCTATAGTTTACTATTCTTCACAGTTACCATGTGTGAATAGCTTCACTGACACACTGCTACTAACTGTAAGTGGAGGACAAAAATGGCTGAATTTGGACCACAGTTATATGTAATACATCTTACGGACAACCACGGTTTTAAATAGCGGGCTTGCAGTTTACTATTATTCACAGTGACAACGTGTGAAAAGCTTCACTGACACACTGCTACAAACTGTAAATGGAGGCCAAATTTTTCCACATTCACTACAAATTTCTGGATTTTTATTGCTGTAATATGGAAAAGATCTGGCTGTACTCTGCAGTGTTAACAAGCAAATGGAGCAGAAAAATGGTGTACTCTGGATTGCTTTTTAAGCAAATAATCAGGATTAAAAAAAAAAATTAGCCCTGACCCCTGATATCTGGGGTTATGTGTATAAATATCTGTCACAGCAGGATCAGACAGAATGTGCAATGGACCCTCTTGTGCTGCATATACTGCCTCAAACCCCGCCTGCCTGCCTTGCTTTTTAAGCAAATAATCAGGATTAAGATAAAAAAAATTAGCCCTGGCCCCTGATACCTGGGGCTATGTCTACAAATGTCTGTAACAGCAGGAGCTGAGAGAACGTGCAATTGACCCTCTGTATACACTGCCACAAACCCAGCCTGCCTGCCTAACTCCTGCTATTATCACTGAATATATGCAGCTTGATTAGTCCTCAGAAGGACTGTTAGTTCAGATGGATATATAGATATGATGTGGAATACCTATACTAACTAATAAACAAGCAAATCTCTCTCTGACTCAGCAGCAGCTCTCCCTACTCTGCCTGTTTCCGGGTTAGACTGTGACTAGCATAGGGGCAGCAGGTGTTATATAGACCCGATGACGCTATGCGGCCAGCCAATCACTGTAATGCCACAACCAACATGGTATTACAATGCATGGCAGGCAATCCTTGCATGTTCATTGGCTCTCTAAAGAGCAGCAAACATGCAGGGCGGGAACCAGAGCTCCCGCCAAGCAACCCTGTAAAAAATACTCGCCGAGTGCTAAGCATGTCGAGCACAGTGATGCTCAGGCAAGTACCGAGTAGTGGCGAGTAGGCTCGCTCATCACTAGTAGTACCAGAAAAAACGTAGATTTTAAATATGAACACCTGGATGGAGCAGAATTTCAGCGAAAAGAATTACAAGCTCAGATGTGGCCTGCTTTATATAGTACGGTAGTACCAGAGCAGTATCTCAGCACAAAACAAATACAAGCTTAGATATGGCCTTGTTAATGTAGCATGGTAGTACCAAACAAAAAATAGATTTTATATTGTGGAGCCCTGAATAGAGCTAAATCTCAGGATAAAACAATTACAAGCTCAGATGTGGCCTTGTTTATGTAGTATGGTGGTACCAGAAAAAAATTTTGATTTTTAATGTTAACTCCTGGATGGAGCAGAATCTAAGCATAAAACAATTACAAGCTCAGATGTGGTCTTTAGTGATGAGCGAGCACTAAAATTTTCGGGTACCCCTTGCTCGGGTCGAGAAAATTGGAATACTCGGGTGCTCGACGCGAGCATCGAGCCCAATGTAAGTCTATGGGAAACTCGAGCATTATTCAGGCGGCTCCCACCGGCGGTCTGCAGAGGGCCTAAAAATTGTCCAAATCGATGGGAACAGTGCTCAAATGACATGGTAACAGCATGGGGAAGACCCCTGGAAGCATTTTTGACTCCCAGGTCACTGCTGTCAACAATGTTGTCAGAGTATTACGCGACTTTTACGGACTCACAATAAAACATACAAAAACGAATATGGATTTTCCTGGGAAATATGTTAAGGAACATCCTTTCCAGGGTAATGAGTTGTATATAAGGCAAAATAAATAACCAAAACCAAAACCAAAAATACTCCTCCACACCTTGGGCTATTTTCACACGTAGCGTTTTTGATGCGTTTTTGCATTGCTTTCAACCAAGACAAATGCATTAACTGGGAAATGTCATTTTCACATGTTACAACCTTATCGGGCCATGTGGTGTGTGACACATCATCAGACACATGCATACAGGGCTGAAAATACATGGGAAAAGCTTGTGGAGACCTCTGGAAGCATCTCTGACTCCCAGGTCACTGTCTAAAAGTGTGCCCATCATAAGTGATCCTTGGCGCATACGAAGATGCCTCCTGCCATGCACCTGTCGTTGCAGACTTGCAACAATCACCGTCCACGTCCTTGTCCCAGTGCAGCATTCAGTTGTCCCAACCCCATTCCTTGGAATGCAAGTGCAAGTATGCAACCAGCCACCCACAGGCTGCAATACTATACTGCCAATTTTTTGACAGCTGCTTGCACTTGAAATGTGGCCTTTTAGGCTCGTGGAGGCGGAAGCTGTCCACAATCTTATGGTGGCGGCGACTGGGTATCCATACTCGGTCCGCAGCCGCCACTATTTGCCCCGGTGTCATCTAAGCCTTCCACAAGCACGGGTCCCACAACATTACCCATGTCCTCCCCAGTGCACTTACTGGGAAGAACTGCCTAACCACAAACACGTGGATAGGTGAATGTGGCAAGGGAGAGTATGGAGCCAGTCCACAGCTTTTTTTGCCGAGTTGTATTTCACCACAGCCATATTCTTTAGCTTGGTGAAAGGACTTGGGAAACCATATTTACCCAGCTGTCATTTCTCCCAGGAAGTCCTCTAAAGCTGCTTTCACTTGAAATGTGGCCTTTTAGGCTCATGAAGACGGAAGCTTTTCATAGCCTCTTGCCGGCGGCAGGCGGGTGTCCATACTCGGTCCCCAGCCACCACTATTTCACCCGTGCCCTCCCCAGTGCACTTACCGCCTAACCACAAACACGTGGACAGGTGAATGTGGCCAGGGATGGTTCGGAGCCAGTCCACAGCTATTTTTGCTGAGAGTTGTATTTCACCACAGCCATATTCTTTAGCTTGGTGAAAGGACTGGCATAAAGGGAAACCGTATCTACACTGGGTGTCATTTCTCCCAGGAAGTCCTCTTATGCAGCTTGTTGCAGAAGCAATGGCAGCCCGTCCAACAACAAGTCACACTTGTCGGAGGTGCTTTGACACACAAACATCTTTCTTTGCTCATTTAATTTCATGACTACAGAGTTGGACAATGGCCTGCTCTGCAATGCGGTTTGAGAAATAACATGCATAAGCACGTCCGATCCACATTAAAAAAGCAGCCATAGAGTGCCCGGGAATCTTCCCCCACACTTTTCTTAGCCAGGGCTGCTTCTCGGCAGGGTTGGACAGACCCACCAGAAAACCGGAGACTCCTCCGGTGGGCCCTGGCTACTTCTTCAGGAGAGTTCATAATGCCGAGGTGAGGCCATGATGATAATAGAGGTCACCATTTGCTTAGTTTTCTGTTACTTGGAATGCAAGCGCAAGTATGCAGCCAGCCAAAGCAGGCCGCAATACTATTACTAAACTGCCAGATTTCTGGGCATCTGCTTGCACTTGAAATGTGGTCTTTTAGGCTCGTGGAGGCGGAAGCTTTTCACAACCTCATGCTTCGTGTCCATACTCGATCCCCATCCGTCACTATTTCTCCCGGTGTTGTCTCAGCCTTCTATAAGCGCGGGTCCCTGAACATTACTGCTGGTACTTTTCTGGGCGAATTTGCTTGCCTCCTACCAGCCTGGAATATTTCCAGTAAACTATGGTAAGACGCCATGGCATTAGCACTGCCCCCATTACCAGTAGTGAAGCCATCCCCAATTTCCTTATCAGGAATTTTATTTGGTAGACTGAGTGGCTACCCAAATACATTACTTTCTCACAAAGAAGCTGAAGATAAAGTGGCAGTAGGTGCAAGAATCTCCAGCATGTTAGATATCAGAGGGAGAACAGATAGGGCAGTGTTATGATCTGCTACAAGGACTAAGGAAAGAAAGGGAATCTGTCCCTACAATAAGACTAAGCTGATTCCCTACGTTGCAGCGGGCGACCTGTTCCTTGTGAACAGACCCGCCTTCGTAGTCAGCTAGTCTGAACGCAGACCTATAGAATAAAGGGAGGGGTCTCTAAAAGAACTAAGGACTGGGACAAAATTGGACACCTCCTAGCAGATGTCGTAGTGGAGCAAAAAGACAAACAGACAAAAAGTACTTAGAGGTCCAAAGGACCAAATGAACTAGAGAGATAGGTACAAAAGCACCTGGCTAGATAGCGAGTCAAATAACACTGAAGTCCAGCAAAGCCAGAAGGGCGGAGCTGGAATAAATAGGCAGCAGGTCACGTGACCAAATAGAAAAAAACTAACAGGAGAGTTCTAACAGTACCCCCTCTTCTATGAGGATCCTCTGGATCCTCCAGGCCCAGGCCTATCAGGAAACCTCCTGTGGAACGCTCTGACAAGTCTTGGAGCAGAGACATCATCCGCCCCTACCCAGGAGTTATCCTCGGGACCGAAACCTTTCCAAGCGACGAGATACTGCAATCTCCCTCTATGTCTTCTGGAATTCTGGATACGAGAAATTTCATATTCGCTGTCTTCCACCACCGGAGGAACTGTGACAGTAGCATCCCTATCCGATACATCAGCCTTTTTCAACAAGGAAACATGAAACACAGGATTAATCTTCCAGGAGGTGGGGACCTCCAACCTAACAGCAGATTGATTAACCACCTGAAGCACCTTAAATGGCCCCACAAACTTCGGACCCAATTTTTTAGAGGGAATCCTCAACCGCAGATTCTTTGAAGACAACCAAACCATGTCACCCACCGTAAACAAAACGTCTTTACGTTTCCTGTTAAAATACATCTTGGACTTTTTGTTAGCCTCTTGAAGGTTACAATGTACGTCAGTCCAAACTCTCTACAAATCACCGGAAAAATTCTCCTGCTCCGGCACAGCCGTCACCAATTTGGAGAACGAACCAAATGACGGATGTCTCCCAGTACAACAAAAAAAAGGAGAACACCCAGCAGAAGAGGATGTATGGTTGTTAAGAGCAAATTCAGCGAGTGGCAGAAACTTAGACCACCCCTCTTGATTGTCTGCCTCAAAACAACGCAAAAACTGTTCAACATCCTGGTTCTTTCTTTCTGTCTGTCCATTAGACTCAGGATGATACCAAGATGAAAATGACAAATGGACTCCCAACCTGTCACAAAAAGCACGCCAAAAGCGAGCCACAAACTGAGGTTCCCTATCAGAAACAATGTCGGTGGGAACGCCATGGAGTCTGACAATTTCCTTAACACAGGGTAGTTTAATGAAAGTAACCAAATGACACATCTTGCTAAAACGGTCCACGACCACCCAGATGACAGTGAAACCCTTGGACACAGGAAGGTCAGTAATAAAATCCATTGCCAGATGCGTCCAAGGCGCACTAGGAACCTCCAGAGGGCAAAGCAACCCCGCAGCAGGGGTATGCGAAGCCTTTGACCTAGCACACACCGTACATTGACGCACCCACTTGATGACTTCCTTCTGCCACCCAGGCCACCAAAAACTGCGACTTATAAGTCTCTTAGTCTCAGAAATTCCTGGATGACCTGCCAACCGAGACTCATGATATTCCACAAACAAATCTTTCCTAAAGGTTCTAGGCACAAACAACCTCCCATGGGGAGTGTTAGATGGGGCATCCTCCTGAGCTTTCAGAATCCCATCTTCCAAAACGGAGTCCAATGCTGCTACCACAACTCCTTCCAGTAAAATGCTCTCCTCCTCCTCGGTACCAACCATGGGAGAAAAACTGCGAGATAAAGCATCGGCTTTAACATTCTTGGTACCAGGGATGTAAGCAAGAGAAAAATTAAACCGAGAAAAATAAAGTGCCCACCTAGCCTGACGGGCATTCAAGCGCTTGGCAGCATCCAGATAAATCAAATTTTTCTGATCAGTGAAAACCTGAACCGGAAATTTAGCACCTTCCAAGAAATGCCGCCAATGGTCAAACGCGAGTTTAATAGCCAGCAATTCCCGATTACCAACATCGTAATTAAATTCGGTTTCTGAAAATTTAAAAAAAAAAAAAGCACAGGGATGTACTCCATCCGCACCGACCCCCACCGAAGAAGCATCAACCTCAACCAAAAAAGGCTTGGTCTCATCAGGATGGATAAGGATAGGGGCAGAACTGAACCTCTCCTTGAGATACACAAAAGCTTCAATGGCCTCAGTAGTCCACTGGACAGTATTCGCACCTTTCCTGGTGAGATAGGTCAACGGCTTAACAATTATAGAAAAATTCTTAATGAATTTTCTGTAATAATTGGCGAAACCCAAAAATCTCTGTATCGATTTCAAACCAATAGGCCTAGGCCATTCCTGCACAGTCTGAACCTTCACCAGGTCCATCTCAAAGCCCTCGCTGGAGATAATGTAGCCCAAAAAATGAATTCTCTGCACAGCGAACTCACATTTCTCCAGCTTAGCAAAAAGTGAATTGTCACTTAATAACTGCAATACCTCACATACGCTCTGCCAATGAGACTCCAGATCTGGCGGATAAATCAAAATGTCATCCAAATACACAACCACATTCTTACCAATCAAAGGTCTCAGGATGTCGTTAGTAAGGTTCTGAAAAAACCTGGTGCATTGGTAAGACCAAAAGGCATCAGCAGATTCTCAAAATGACCTACTGGAGTGTTAAAAGCAGTTTTCCATTCATCACCCTCCTTTATTCGTAACAAATTGTATGCCCCCCGGAGATCAATTTTAGAGAAACACTTGGCCCCCACTAACTGGTTAAACAAGTCAGGAATTAACGGCAATGGGTAGGAATTGCGTACGGTAATTTTATTAATTTCACGAAAGTCCAGACATGGACGTAAACCGCTGCCCTTTTTTTTTACAAAAAAAATCCAACAGCCACAGGTGACTTAGAAGGTCTAATGTGACCAGCAGCCAAGCTCGTCTGTATGTATTCCTCCAAGGCCTTTCTCTCAGGGATAGTCAGAATAAATAAGCGACTCTTGGGAAGAGTAGCTCCAGGAACAAACTCAATGATGCAATCATAGTCCCTATGAGGAGGTAAAACTTGCGACTCCTCCTCTGAAAAAACCTTCCAAAAATCCTGAATAGGTACAGGTAATTCCCCTTTTTCCACAGCCGCAATGCGACCGTTACAACACTTATCATAGCATTTAGGACTCCATGACTTAATCTCATTAGTAGACCAGTCCAGTAAAGGATTGTGCAGTTTTAACCAAGGCAAACCTAAAACTACTGGAGAAGGTAAATTATTTAATACCACCAAATCCAAATTTTCCTGGTGAATAGTGAGGGGAAATTCAGCAACCTTGTGAGTAATACATTCAAAGGAGTGTTGTCAATAGCAATCACAGAAATAGGTGATGACAAAGGTTTGGATTCCAATTTAAGTTTTTCCAAAAACCCCTTATCAATCACATTAAGTGTTGAACCAGAATCCACAAATACCTGAAATTCAATCAAATCTTCCTGCAATAAGGTTCTCCCTGAAAGAAATAATCCCTTAGAATTCAAACAAGCAATACGGGCGTAACTGACCTTTTTTTTTTCTTTGCTTAAACGAAGCTCACAGTTCTTAATTAAATGGTCAGATTTACCACAGTAAAAACACAATCCCTTGGAAAACCTGCAATCTCTTTCCTGAGAGCGGAGTGACATCGCCCCAACCTCCATCGGTTCTCCGCCGTCCGAGCAGACCCTCTGAGGACTAGGAGCTGCCATTGCAGGAATTTTCTCATCATTAACCCTGGCACACAGTCTCCTGTCCACACGTATAGCTAATTGCATGGCCTCTTGCAATGTCACAGGTGCAGGAAATGCAATCAGCAGATCTTTAACCCTTTCACTTAGACCGGCAAGAAACGAACATTTTAACGCCGAATCATTGCATTTCACTTCTGAAGATCACCTTCTGAAGTGTGTACAATAATTTTCAACATCACCTGACCCCTGCTTCAAACATCTCAGTTCTGTCTCAGCAGATGAGACTCGATCAGGATCGTCATACAATAACCCCATAGCAGAAAAAAAATCCTCCACTGATCCAAAACACGGATCATTAGGTTGGAGAGAAAAGGCCCACCCCTGTGGTTCCTTGCGCAAAAGTGACATGATAAACCCAATGCACTGTGATTCATTCCCAGAGGACCTGGGTCTCAAATGAAAATATAATAAACAAGAATTTTTAAAGGAAAAAAAATCTTGTTGTTTACCATCAAAAATATCAGGCAGTCCTACCTTTGGTTCCACAAAATGCGCTCCAGGACAGCTACTCACGTGTTGCTGGAGATCGGCCACCTCTAGAGACAATTAATGCAGGCGTTGAGCCAACTCTTGAACAGACACCATACTGATCCCAGGATTTCTTTCCAAGTTTAGTTTGGGCTGGACTTACTGTTATGATCTGCTACAAGGACTAAGGAAAAAAAGGGAATCTGTCCCTACAATAAGACTAAGCTGATTCCCTACGTTGCAGCGGGCGACCTGTTCCTTGTGAACAGACCTGCCTTCGTCCTCAGCTAGTCTGAACGCAGACCTATAGAATAAAGGGAGGGGACCCTAAAAGAACTGGGACAAAATTGGACACCTCCTAGCAGATGTTGTAGCGGAGCAAAAAGACAAACAGACAAAAAGTACTTAGAGGTCCAAAGGAGAGATAGGTACAAAAGCACCTGGCTAGAGAGAGAGTCAAATAACACTGAAGTCCAGCAAAGTCAGAAGGGCGGAGCTGGAATAAATAGGCAGCAGGTCACGTGACAAAAATAGAAAAAAACTAACAGGAGAGTTCTAACAGGCAGCACTTTGGCTCAGTGGTAAGCACTCAAGCCTTGCAGCTCTGGGATCCTGGGTTCAAATCCCAGCAAGGACAACATCTGCAAGGACTTTTTATGTTCTCCCCGTGTTTGCTTGTGTTTCCACCTCAGTAAAAAATGAGACATAGAGTGTCCGGGAACCTTCCCACACACTTTTCTTAGCAAGGACTGCTTCTCGGCAGGGTTGGACAGTCCCACCAGAGAATCCTCTGGTGTGCCCTGGCTTCTACATCAGGAGAGTTCATGATGGCGCTAACTTTGCAGCTGCTATGGGACTCTTGAGCGGGGGAGAAAGGTGAGCCCTCAGAATCAAATCCTCTGGTGGACACAATGTTTTAGAATCTGAAACAGCTTCTCAGTGGGAGTTGTATTTCACCACAGGTTCCACCCATTGTCACACACGACCATGCCTGACTGTATGTTCAGCCGTGAGAGCCACAGATCAGGCTGCTGTGTTACAGCTTTCAACAACTCTGTAGCTCTGGGTGGTTTGTCAATTAAGCATGTAATCTTCAGCACAGCCTGTTGCCGCTTGGCCAAGGCAGTGCTGCAGTGCTGTCAGCTTGTGACTGATGTGGTCATTTCGGAGATGGAGGAGGAGGTGCAGGAGCTGAACATTTTGATTACATTGAGGTTACATTGGTGATTCTGTTTTTTTATACTAAAGAAAGATCCTAATTTTTTTTTTTTTATGTTATTTTTTAAGACAAATGCATTCACCGGGAAATGTGATTTTAACATTTTACAACCTTATATGGCAATGTGGTGTGTGACACATCATCAGACACATCCTGTTTCATTTATGATGGAGGGACTCTGAAAGTCACAAAGCCTATTTTTATAGGGTCATCAGGCGGCCCTTACTATTCTTAAAAGACCAGCAGTTGGCCCTCGCTATTGTTAGAGAGCCATGAGCCGGCTATGCTTTGTTGTTCCCATTGTTAACAAGTGGGTCTCCTATACTGTTATTGTGTATGCAGTGACTGCAAGGGCTGCCAAAAATTTGGACGCAACCCAATACCCCTTTAAAGAGACATAGAGGAGGGTCTCAGTAAAAGAAATGTTCCCATTATAATTTTGTGGTAATGCCCATGCTGTGACTGCAAGGGCTACCAAAATTTGTGAAAAAAGCCCACTAACAAATTAAAGACACATAGAGTAGGGCCACAGTAACGAGTACGACATGTTCCTATTAGAAAGGAGAGGGTCTGCTATACAGTTGAAGGGTATGCAGTGAGTCCAACGGCTGACAATATTTAGGAAAAACTCCGCTAAGAATTTAAAGACACATAGAGCAGGGCCACAGTAACAAGTACGACATGTTCCCATTATAAAGGAGAGGGTCTGCTATACAGTTAGGGTATGCAGTGAGTTCAGTGGCTGACCAATTTTAGGAAAAACCCCACTAACAATTTAAACACACATAGAGCAGGGCCACAGTAATGACAAATTCCCATTAGAAAGGAAAGGGTCTCACATAGTGTTGGCCTATGCAGTGAATGCAAGGGCTGCCAAAAATTGGGAGACACTCCAATGCCCCTTGGAAGAGACTTAGAGGTCCTCATAAAAAAAATGTTCCTATTTGAAAGTAGCGGGTCTCCTATACTTGTAATGCCCATGCACTAAGTGTATGGGCTGACAAACATTTACCCCTGGGGGGTATACATGAACATACTGTATATATATTTTTTTAACAGGCATCATAAACACCCTTTAAAAAAATTATGTGGGTGTTGCATCATGGACCACGGTCACCCTGGTGATATGGTGGTGGAGGATGAGGATGAGAAGAAGGAGGAAGACAAGAGCAAATAGCCAAAATCAGGAAGTGTATACCCATTTGTGGTTGTGAAGAGGTGCATGGGAATACACCTCCCAAAAAAAGACACTGGATTTGAGTTTATGTTACGCTGCTATCATTCGGTGGTGTTGAGAAGTCTGGCCCAATCCAGCCCTTGTTTAGCCTGTCAGCATTTTCAGTTGACAGGTGGATGCGCTTATCAGTTATAATTCCACTGTCGGAACTAAAAGCCCACTCTGATAAAACGCTAGCGGCAGGGCAGCCCAGGACCTCCAAGGTGTAGAGAGCCAGTTCATTCCACGTATCCAGCTTAGATACCCAATAATTATAAGGCACAAAGGAATCACGGAGGACTTTGGTACGGTAGGCAAGGTACACTCTCGGCATTTTCCAAAACTATGCACTACTTGTGAGAGTACCCCGCACCTCAGGGCCTGTGCGATGGGAGGGTCTGAAGAAACTGTCCCAGAACTTTGACAGTGTTCCCCTGCCTCTGGTGGATTTCATTTGTGTCTCTCTTGCCTGTACTCCTTGGTTGTCCAACAAAGTGTGACCTCTGTCGCCAGCGTATTCAGATGGGAATTTTTTTAATAGTTCCGCAACAAGGGTCGTCTGGTCCTGCCCCATTTTGTAGACCTGTCTACCTCAGCAATAAGAGATATAAAGTTCTTGAAGCGTGGGTCTAGAACTGTCACCAACCAGTAATGACGCGAGGGTCATGGGAAAGGCAGCGTAACATAAACTCAGCCATGCGTGCCAGACTGCTAACAGGCAAAACTTCCATGCCCTCACCAAGAGGATGACTGACCATGCTCACCTCCTCTTCCTCTCTGTCCTCTGGCCATCCACGCTCAACAGACGGTATGACAGTTTTGCAGGTAGTACCGTCTATAGCGCATGAAACTAGCTCCTTTTCTTTCTCCTCCTCTTCCTCATTGACACCCAATCCACGTTGGGATGAGATGAGGCTGGGCTATATGTAACATATGTTTGATATCCATGTTCACTTCTGAGGTCTTATGTGTGGAGTCTGAACTGAATACCTTGTTGATGCTGGTACTCAACAACTGCCCTCTTCTGCTCACAAATCCTTCCCAACATCTGCAGTGTAGAGTTCCAATGCGTGAGGACATCACATACCAGTCTGTGAGCTGGAAGCTGCAAGCACTGCTGAAATACAGCAAGGGAGGCAGTATCTGTAGGTGACTTTCTAAAATGGACACACAGGAGGCGTTCTTTAACAAGCTGATCCGACTGCTCCGGGTAGGATTTGAGAAACCGCTGAACCACGAGGTTAAGCACATGGGCCAGGCATGGTACATGTGAGCTCGCCTCAGAGCCGGACATATACAGCAAAAAATGGCAGAATTAAAATATAACTTTTAATGGGATAATTAAAATCTAAAATAGTATCTAGATACACACAAACAAACATAAATAGGGATGTTATTCACCCAGTGGGGTGGACTAGTTCAGAAAATACAACAGGAGATATATGTTCCTTAATTTACTACAATAATGTTTACTCCTTAATAGTAGAGAGAGACTATCATATGCAAACAGTGGAAATTCATAAGTAGAAAGAAAAGGAACAATCTCACCGGTCCTGCAGCACAAATTTCTCCACAGAATAGCACAGGGTTAATCCAGCGGTCATCCACCTCTGACCCTATAATGCCCTGTTCTCATATGCTGTCCCTAGGACCCCAAAGCTCCCGCCCTGACAAGGGCAGTCAACAGCTGACCCTAAAGATCTGATCAGCCCTACATAGACCCTACTGAAGTTTCCCAACGTGTTTCCTCACCATCAAGTGATTCATCAGGGGAGTAACAGAAAAATTATTATCAATGGTCTAGGGTATGGTAACCCTCCATGCAGGTATATAGAAAAGGCAGTGGCAAAATGGCCACAGGTTGATTGCCTTAAGTATGTTCAGGTACAATTAATCCAAATAATTCCCATGTGTGTACCTTGAGACACATCTGGTCTCATTGGATAACACCGTAAATAGCAGCGAACTTAAGCCAATTAAAGCTCGTATATGCAAATGCCCCCTGCAGGAGCTAAACCCACCCACACATACATGCCCCAGCGATCCACAAACGCCCCATAAAGGGCAGACAGCGATCCCCTACCCCCCAAGGCAGGATCCCTCCGAGGAGACACATCTAAGACCCCCACAAAGAAAAATCCATTATAAGACCACCTGAAAACGAGACAATCTAACACTTCCCATGCAGTATGCTCCATTCCCTCGCCTCAGAGCCGCCACCGGGTCCGGTCATTGTCACACACGACCATGCCTGGCTGTAGTTTCAGCGGTGTGAGCCACAAATCTGCCTGCTCTTTCAGAGCAGTCCACAACTCTTCAGCATTGTGCGGTTTGTAACTTAAGCATATTAGCTTCAGCACAGCCTGTTGCCACTTGGCTGAGGCAGTGCTGCAGTGCTTCCAGCTTGATACTGATGTGGTCATTTTGGATATGGAGGCTGAAGAGGAGGAGGAGGCTGAGGAGGATGAGGTGCAGGAGCTGTAGACTGTGGGGGCAACCCTGATTGACCTAGGGCCCGCAATCCTTGGCGTCAGGAGGACGTGTTCCGTCCCAAGGTCCGACTGGGTCCCGGCTTCCACTATGTTAACCCAGTGTGCCATCAGCGAGATGTACCATCCCTGCCCACAAGCACTTGTCCACGTATCTGTGGTTAGGTGGAATTTCACGGTAACAGAGTTGTTGAGGGCATGGCTAATGTTTTGGGACACGTGCTTGTGTAATGCGGGGACGGCACACCTTGAGAAACAGTGGCGGCTGGGGACCGAGTATCAAGGGACGGCCGCCACCATCAGGTTTCAGAATCCTACCGTCTCCATGAGCCTGAAAGGCAACATTTCGAGCGCAAGCAGTCATGAAATGTGGGAATTTGGTAGTGTGGCCTTTCGGGCGTTGGCTTCGTATTTGCGCTTGCGTTCCAAGGACTGGGGTATGGACGACTGAACGCTGCACTGGGACAAGGACGTGGACGTGCTTCCTGATGCTGCTACTTGAGAGTATGCAACGACAGGTGCAGGGCTGGAGGCATCTTCGCATGCACCATGGACAGGGGATTGGCTTGCATGCACAACAGCGGAAGAAGCAATGGTGCCACCCGCAGACACTGCTACAGGACCTTGGGATTCGGCCCACAAAGTCGGGTGCTTTTCTGCCATGTTCCTGATCATGCTGGTGGTGGTCAGGCTGGTCGTTTTGCCATCCCTGCTGATGCTGGCCTGGCAGGTGGTGTAAATGGCCTTTTTGGGGTTATCAGCAGAGCCTTTAAAAAACAACCAGACTCGAGAAGTTGTACTGGCAACTTCCTTCGTGTTGGTGTTACGGGGAGCGGTTGCCTGCCTTCTTTCTGCGGCCACCACACTTTTTCTTCCTGTCTGTTGGGATGCTCTGCCTCCCTCCCCCTGTGTCCTGCTGTCATCGCTCTGCATGTCCTCCTGCCAGGTTGGGTCAGTTACTATATCATCCACCACCAAGTCTTCCACTTCCGCACCCTGGTCCTCCTCTTGTCTTTCTGGCAATTGTGTCTCATCATCGTCCACCTCTTGTGACACTTTCCCTCCGTCACCTTCGTGTGACCGTGGCTGCTCAAATATTTGGGCATCGCTACACGCGATCTCCTCTTGCCTCGCTTCAAGTGGACCAGGTGAGAGGCCCGAATCTATAAATCGAAAAGTGAACAGCTCTTCAGAGTGTCCAAGTGTGGGATCAGTTGTCTCTGGGCACTCGGCATGGTGGGAGGAAGGAGGTTCCGGGTGAGGAATATGCGCTCCAGACTCATAGCTACTAAGACTTGACCGTGTGGAAGACAAGGTGGTGGTGGTGGTGTCTAAGTGAATGGAAGCATTATCTGTTATAAAGCCAATAACCTTTTCACACTGCTCTGTGTTCAATAGTGGTGTTCTACGGTCCCCTATTAATTGGGACAGGAAGGTTGAGCGAGAAGATGTGGGTGTTTGTTGTGGCACAATTTCAGCTTGCCCATGGCCTCGGCCTCTGCATGCACCATCATCACCATCACGTCCAGTTCCCCATTCCTTGCCACACGCCTTGCCCATTTTAAATGGTGGACAATATCTTCCACGCTCACCACAAATGACTGAATTTGGAGCGAACTTATATTTGATCTGTGTGACGGAAAAACCACAGTTTTAAATACCTGGCCTGTAGATTTTGAACAGCAATCTGGGGTCAATTGCTTCACTGACACACTAAAACAAATTTTTAATGGAGGTCAGAAATGTGCTATGTGCACTGCAGTCTACTATATACCCTGCCTGCCTGCCTATATACACTGCCTGCCTGATATCTCCGCAGATAGATTAGTCCTCAGAACGACTGTTTGTTGAGATGGATATGTGTCTCTCTTATATAGTTTGGTACACCTACACTAACTGGAAACAAGCAAATCCCTCCCTAGCTCAGCAGCACCTCTCCCTACATTGTCTGATTCTGGAGTGACTGTGACGAGCATGGCGGCGCCAGGTCTGATATAGACTTGATAACGCTGTGTGGCCAGCCAATCACTGTAATGCCACAACCAACATGGCTACAGCATTACAGTGAGTGGCAGGCAATCCCTGCATGTTCATTGGCTCTGAAAAGAGCGCCAAACATGCAGGGAGGATACCCGAGCTCCCGCCGAGCAACACCGGAAATACTCGGCGAGCGCCGCTCATCTCGAGCAGTGAGATGCTCGGGCGAGCAACGAGCAGTAGAGAACATGCTCGCTCATCACTAGTGGTCTTGTTTATGCAGCATGATAGTACCAGAAAAAAAATAGATTTTCTAACGTGGAGCCCTGGATAGAGCAGAATCTCATTGCAAAACAATTACAAGCTCAGATGTGGCCTGATTTATGTTGGATGGTAGTACCAGAAAAAATATAGTTTCAAGGGTGTACTCCTGCATGGAACATAAAATCAGCACAACAGAGTTCTATGCTGAAATGTGGCCTGGTGTCTTTGTGTGGACCACACTATTAGCAAAAAGGATTGATCTGCTGGAAGATCAATTTCACAGCCACACACGATCCTATCTATCTAAACTATCTGACTTGCAAGCAACCGCCTAGCTAACTATCTCACTATCCAGTAGCAGCAGCAGGATCAGCCTCTCTGCGCTGTTACACTGACAAAATGGCGCCAAAACAACATACCCACTTTTTATATGGAGAGGCACATGTGACTTCGTCAGCCAATAACACAAGCCCTTTTGTCTGAACATTGTGGATGGTTCCTGCACCATGATTGGCTGCCGAAATCTCCACACATTAAGTGAAGAAAAAAAAAAATAAGAATAACAGTCCGCCGCTCCTCTAACCTCTCCCCACCCCCTCCTCTTTTCAAACACGTCCCCCCCCCCCACTCATCATACAGCACCAGTATCCTAGCCAAAGTCCTAAATAATACACTAGAGGAAGCACGATCATTTACCGCATTTTGGTTGAATTTTGCCAATTTTGAGTAAAAATGCTCAAGTGTCCAATCATGAATCAGAATGTGAAATGTTCGTGCCGAACTTGAAATTGGCGAACATTTTCCGAGCATGTACGCTCATCTCTACTCATAACATACTATGGAGAAGTGAGGGAATAGGAGATGTGAGAGGCAGACACAGACATTCTACTGCAAGTTCTCCCAAAATGACAGCTACCCTTTAATCAAATGACTTTCCTAACCTATGTCTCTTGTTATTTTTTTTTCTTGTAGTGAAATTTGAAAATATAAAATTTTCTTAATTTGTTATTTATGCATCATCTAATTTCATTTTTCCTCCTTCTTAAACCTTGCTTTTTTGTTCAGATAGTTTTTACAACATTTTTCAAGTTTTATTGAGAAGCCTATTGAAAACAATGATGTGCGCTGTGACAATTCCCCAGTGCCATCGCCAGGATGTGATCGCGAGTATGCGATATGTACACTACCAGCCACATTCCAACGAGATGGGCGGAGCCTCAGTCAATGTAAGAGTATTGAGTGAGGCTGTAAACAGTCTAGTTGGAATGTGGCCTGTATGTATATTGCATACTTGTGGAAACATAACCGCCGCTCCTGGGCCAGCACCAATGAATTCTCACAGCACACAGTGCACCCGAAGTGCGGATTCACAAATCTGCAGTCACATAGAGTAACTGCAGACTTGTAGCTTAAGGTCACGGCCCCACTATCAGTATTCGGTCAGTATTTTTTCTCATTAGTGGAAGCCAAAACCAGGAGTGGGTGAGAAATGCAGAATTTGGGCACATGTTTCTATTATACCTTTTCTCTGATTGTTCCTCACCTGGTTTTGGCTCCCACTCCTGAGAAAAAATACTGATCGAATACTGACGAAAATACTGATAGTGGGGCCATGGCCTTAGACTGGGCCCACTATCTTTAACTCATTCTGCAGCCACCATTAGACAATGTAATACACCAGCAATATGAAGCTAAGGGGTCAACAATTTTATTGAAACCAAATTGAATAAGTTATTTTAGCCCTAATTGCATTCATTTAAGTAAGATAAAAAAAATTGCCCTTTAACAGCCCTTATTATCGAATTACCTTAAAAAATACAAGCAAAGAAAAAACAGTTGAACCACATTATGTTCACCAAAGAAAAATAAAGTTAACCACCAAGTCCTTTTTCATTAATTTAAAAACTTAAAAACAAAACCCCAAAAAATTATTGGGAAATCCCTGTTTCATTTTCCATTCTGTCCAAAATGGTGGAAGTAAAAAACAACTCATTCCGTAAAGTTAAGACTTCGCATGGAAAATGATAAAGTTATGGCTTTCAGAATGGGAATGTGATAATAAAACAAAACATGTTGTGACTTGTAGGCCTAAAGCAGGACATAGGTAAAGGGAAGTAATGGTTTTGGATTAAGGGACTCTGATGCAAAGCATAAACTGGACTAGATAAAACAGTAAAATATTCTAATATTTATGAACATTAGCAATCCAGAAACAGAAAGAAATGAAAACTGGAACAAAATTACATCACAATATTATAAGGCCAGAAAACCAGTCTTGGCCTTTTTCCCAAAGCACATGCACATGCCTATTGCTACTGATTTCTTTCCATTAAAACTTGGTCAACAAAACTGTTGGTGGTCCAAAACTGGCAGCTTCCTTATTGTTACTTCAGGGGATTAGGAAAATTCCCATTTCAAAGAACATAAAGATTATGATGCTCAACAAAACTGTAAAGCAAAAAGTAAAAACTTTACTGCTTCTAAATGTCTATGTACAGTGTGCAGTCTTTCATTTGTAAGCAAAGCTAGATGTGTGCCAAGATTCTCATATTCAGTATCCAACCCAAAAAACTTCTTCTTTTAAGCTCCAGTATAAATCAATGGACTCATTTTAATAGTCTTCCTTTCACAAAAAAGCCCACTTCCAAAGTCACACTTATCTGTTCCTTGTAGATCAGGTGCTCCAAATGAAACTTCACACATGCAGCTTGTTCCATGGAGCTACTTATGCAGCTCCCAAGTACAGTAGTAGTTGCGAGCTGCCAGGGAACCTGTACAGAAAAAAGTTCTCTTCTTAGTATTGTGAGCAAGCTAAAAGTATAGGTAATTTTTTTCACAGTAGATATGATTTCAAAACAGTGGTGTATAGATTGAATCATTTATAGTAAGAACATGGACAAAGTTTTTGCAAACCAAAGTCCACAAAGAAATACATCATACCATACCAGTGTATTTCTTTTTACAAGATCATGGTAATTGTAGAAAAATTTCAAAATGCATTCATGCAGAGGCCATCAAAAGCACACATGGCTACAGCTCATGTTGTCGTAAAGCAGATTTGTCACTAATCTAAGTTGCTTGTTGGAAAGTGGAATTGTTTGGAAACGAGTCTGATATGGTATTAGCTCAGACAGCACCAAAAATATAGTGCTGTCTGATTCTGCCATGTGTGCATGCAGATACAGGGCACGTACGGGGAGCATGCACGTGAGTAAGTTTTTATGGGTAGGCTTTGAACTAAAAATAAAAGACTCCTCCTACAAATATGGCACTGTGACTGATACTTATATGGCAAAGTTGAACACAAACAAGTTAAAGTACCACTCCAGTCTTTTTTTTAATGATAGCTCTGGAGTGGTGCAACTAATATAAGTCACAGTTATAGTATCTCAATATAAGTCTCAAGGGGCCTTATTCTGTTCCCTTTCTGGCTCTCATAGACTTACATTGAGTAATGACTTCCAGATCGCCCAGTAAAAACTGGAGCTGTCCGGCCGGTCACAACCTGCAGAAGATTGACTGCAACAAGAACAGATGAAGATGGCAACTGGCACAGTACTAGGGGCAGGGTTCTTAAATTATTGGCACCACTTCAGTGGTAAAAATAAAAAAAAATGCTGGAGTGGTGCTTTAACTCAACTTGAGGCTGAAAACTTTAGTAGTTAGTGTCTCATGTGAGGGTACAACGTAACAGTTACACACTGGGTAGTGGCACAGAGCTTGGTGGTTTCAATTGGTGGTTTAATTTAAAGCATGCCAGCTGCAAGTCTGAGACATATAGTTTGAAATTTACACTATAATACTTTGGTACTGATTTTGGCTGTTGTACAACAAGATTATGACACTGAGCTTAATGGTTGCCCAACCCTATTGAGGCAATGAACTTGGAGATTATGGTGCACATTGGAAACAATCACTTAAAATAGAAACAACAGGCATCTTAGAGCTCTTATTTTTGTCAATGAACATGAACATGGTACATCTTGCAGTTTTTTACACTTGGCACAGTGCACAGTTTCACTCTAGAAACATCCAACAATGTTGCTCACTAATGAAGGTCATAGCAGGTCTATATTAACTTGAATAGAAAATAAGACTATTGCAAATCCGTAAACCACTACAGCAGATTTCAGCTGATCAGTGTGGCTGCCAGTTGTAAAATGCCCACTGATCTCATAAATGATGACCTTCAGGTCATCAGTTGTTTAATCCTGGAAAACTTGTAGTGTGGCAGGCCATGCCAGCTCTCACTGATACAGGCAACATCTGCAGGACAGGGTCATTTACTGCTGGTTACTTTAGAGTGTATCACTATACTTACCCATGGGTCACAATTCAGGTCAGAACTTTCTCTCTTTTGTTTTCCATTGCGTTGATAGTTATATAGAAGTGCATCTTATTGAATTAGAATATCATCAAAATTTTAATTTATTTCAGTTCTTCAATACAAAAAGTGAAATTCATATATTATATAGAATCATCACAAACAGAGTGATCTATTTCAAGTGTTTATTTCTGTTAATGTTGATGATTATGGCTTAACCCCTTTACAACCCAAGGTGGTTTGCACGTTAATGACCAGGCCAATTTTTACAATTCTGACCACTGTCAGTTTATGAAATAATTACTCTGGAACGCTTCAATGGATCCCCCTGATTCTGAGATTTTTTTTTTGTTACATATTGTACTTCATGATAGTGGTAAAATTTCTTCGATATCACTTGCGTTTATTTGTGATAAAAATGGAAATTTGGTGAAAATTTTGAAAATTTTGCAATTTTCAAAATTTGAATTTTTATGCCCTTAAATCAGAGAGATATGTCACACAAAATAGTTAATAAATAACATTTCCCACATGTCTTCTTTACATCAGCACAATTTTGGAACCAAAATTTTTTTTTATTGGGGAGCTATAAGGGTTAAAAGTTGACCAGCGATTTCTCATTTTTCCAAGAAGATTTGCAAAACCATTTTTTTAGGGACAACATCATATTTGAAGTCACTTTGAGGGGTCTTTATGACAGAAAATACACAAAAGTGACACCATTCTAAAAACTGCACCCATCAAGGTGCTCAAAACCATATTCAAAAACTTTATTAACCCTTCAGGTGCTTCACAGGAATTTTTGGAATGTGGAAGAAAAAAATTAACATTTAACTTTTTTCACAAAAATGTTACTTTAGAGCCAATTTTTTTTATTTTCGCAAGGGTAACAGGAAAAAATGGACCCCCAAATTTGTTGTGAAATTTCCCCTGGGCAGATACCTCATATGTGGGGAAAAAACACTGTTTGGGTGCACGGCAGGGTTCAGAAGGGAAGGAGCGCCATTTGACTTTTTGAATGTAAAATTTGCTTGAATAATTAGCGGACGCCATGTTGCATTTGGGGAGCCCCTGATGTGCCTAACAGTAGAAACCCCCCACAAGTGACACCATTTTGGAAACTAGACCCCTCAGGGAACTTATCTAGATGTGTGGTGAGCACCTTGAACCCCCAAGTCCTTTACAGAAGCTTATAACATGGAACTGTGAAAATAAAAAAATCAAACTTTTTCCACAAAAATGATGTTTTAGCCCCAATTTTTTTATTTTCACAAGGAATTTTTTTCCCCAATGTGGAGCTTAGTGTTTGCCACATGGTTTTTTTTTTTGCCTTCCTCTGGATCAACAAGTTAGGCTATGGGTTGGACTAGATGGACTTAGTCTTCCTTCAACCTTAAAAACTATGTTACTATGTTACTAAAATGGACCCCAAAAACTTTTGTGCAATTTCTCCTGAGTACGTCAATACCCCATATATGGGGAAAATACAGTGTTTGGGCGAACGGCAGAGTTCAGAAGGGAAGGAGAACTCTGTGACTTTTTGAACGCAAAATCGGCTGGAATAGAGAGCGGACTCCATGTCGCGTTTGGAGAGCCCCTGATGTGCCTGAATAGTGGAAACCCCACACAAGTGACCCCATTTTGGAAACTACACCCCTCAAGGATTTTATAAAGGGGTATAGTGAACTTTTTGAACCCAGAGGTACGACACAGAATTTGATAACATTAGGTCATCACATTGAATAAGTTGTCATTAGTCTTGAGCGCAAGTGCTCGCTACTTTGAGTTTGCATCGGGTACTCATGTATGCACCATGTATCAAGGGTGCTCGAGTGACATGCTCGAGTCCCCGCCGCATGTTTCACGGTTATTAGACACCCAAAAAAACGTGCGGGGATCTCTCGTGCATGGCAGGCAATCCCCGCAAGGTTTTTTTGGCCGCGAAGCATATGGGGCGGAGACTCAAGCATGTCACTCGAGCACCCACGATACTTAATGCATACCCAAGCACCCGATGCAAACTCAAATAACGAGCACATCGCTCAACACTAGTTGCCATATCGTCATCTTTTTTTTTTTTTTTTTTTTTTACTTTTGAAAAAAAAGAGCAACCCTAATGCCAACCCTAACCCCAACCCCAGCCCTAGCATTTATTTTTTACGCCGTTCCTAGTGCGGTATAAATGATTAGATTACTTTATTCTTCAGGTCGGTGCGATTACAGAGATACCAGAATCATATCTGGTTTTTATGATTGACAGCTGTCACACACTAAAAGATGCATTTTTTTGTAAAATCTAGTTTTTGCATCGCCATATTTTGGGAGCTATAATTTTTCCATAGTTTGGCTGACTGAGTCATGTGATGTCTTGTTTTTTGCGGGATGAGTTGATGTTTTTATTGGTGCCATTTTCAGGCATGTGACATTTTTTGATCGCTTTCTATTCCGATTTTTGGGAGGCAGAATAAACAAAAACCAACAATTCAGGAATTGTGTTTTTTTTTCATTTTTTTATTCTGCTCCGCGTGTGGTAAAATTGATAAGGTAGCTTTATTCTTTGGGTCAGTACGTTTACAGCGGTACCATATTTTTATTATTTTTCTATGTTTTGGCGCTTTTACACAAAAGCTATTTTATAGAAAAAATTATTTTTTTGCATCGCTTTACTCTGAGAGCTATAACTTTTTGCTTTTTCAGATGATGGAGCTGTGTGGCAGCTTGTGTTTTGCGGAACAAGATGACGTTCTCAGTGGTGCCATTTTTATTTATATTCGTATTTTTTATCGCGTGTTATTCCACTTTTTGTTTGGCAGTATGATGATAAAGCATTGTTTTTTGCTTCGTTTTTTATTCATTTTTTTTCCCGTGTTCACTGAAGAGGTTAAGTAGTGGGACAATTTTATAGGTCAGGTCTTTCCGGACGCGGCAATACCAAATATGTGTACTTTTATTGTTTTTTTGTTTGTTTTTTCATAATAATATTTATTGATAGGTACATTATACTTTTATTTTTGGTGGATTATTTTTTTTTTTTTTTTTTTTTTTACTTTCTGGTACTTTTTTTTACTTTTATATTTTGTCCCACTATGGGACTTTCACTTTTTTTATTCTGATTGCCTGCATAGCACAGGAATGGAGCACCATCCCTGTGCCATGCAGGCTGTCAGCGCTGCACAGTGAGAGGATAGTTTGGTCATGCACTGCGCATGACCAAAAAATCTTCCTGCTGTCTGGTGACCAGGATGTTGTCATCATGGGTCATCATGGCAACATCCAGGAAGCCGCGGCAGACGGCGCTGGACACCGGAAGAGAAGGTGAGTATTGCGATCACCTCCCCTTAGCCACCGCAATGCTGCGATCGACTTTGATCGCAGCATTGCGGCGGTTAATGTGCCGGGAGCTCCCTGCACATAGTACCGGGTGTCAGCTGTGACAATCAGCTGACACCCGGCGGCGATCGCACCCGCACAGCCTGTGTGAGCGCGCGATCGCCATGACGTACTAATATGGGTCAGGCTCTTAAAGCCCAGGGTACAGACGCGTATTAATACGTCATGGGCTTTAAAGAGGTTAAAGCCAATGAAAACGCTAAAGTGATTTTCTCAGTGAATTAAAATAATTAACAAAAAGCACTTGCAAAGGCTTCCTAAGCGTTTAAAAAGGTCCCTTAGTCTGGTTCAGTAGGCTCCATAATCATGCGGTAGACTGATGACTTGACAGATGTCCCGAAGGCAGTCATTGACATACTCCACAAGGTCCCAGAGTTCTAATTTTCCTTTGGAAATCATGGTCCCAGAGTTTGGAGGAAGAGTGAAGAGGCACACAATCCAAGCTGCTTGAGGTCTAGTGTGAAGTTTCTACAATCAGTGATGGTTTGGGGAGCCATGTCATCTGCTGGTGTAGGTCCACTATGTTTTATCAAGAACAAAGTCAGCTCAGCCAACTACCAGGAAATTTTAGAGCACTTCATGCTTCCCTCTGCCGACAAGCTGGATGGAAATTTCATTCTCCAGCAGGACTTGGCACTTGTCCACACTGCCAAAAGTGCCAATACCTGGTTTAAAAACAACACTATCACTGTGCTTGATTGGCCAGCAAACTCACCTGACCTTAACATCATAGAGAATCTATGGGGTATTGTCAAGAGGAAGATGAGAGACACCAGACCCAACAATGCAGACGAGCTGAAGGCTGCTATCAAAGCAACCTGGGCTTCCATAACATCTCAGTAGTGCCACAGGCTGATCACCTCCATGCCACACCACATTGATGCAGTAATTGATGAATAAGGAGCCCCAACCAAGTATTGAGTGCATTTACTGAACATACATTTCAGTAGGCCAACATTTCAGATTTTAAAAACATTTTTCAAGCTGTTGTTATAAAGTATTTAATTTACTGAGATAATGACTTTTGTGTTTTCATTGGCTGTATGCCATAATCATCAACATTAACAGAAAAAAAACACTTGAAATAGGTCACTCTGTTTGTAATGACTCTATATAATAAATGAGTTTAACTTTTTGTATTGAAGAACTGAATTAAATTAACTTTTTGATCATTGATATTCTAATTTAGTGAGATGCACCTGTAGTTAGGCTGAAAAAAGATCATTAAGTCCATTAAGTTCAACTAAGAGTTTCAAGTAAATATCATATAATAAGTCTCTAAATTAATGGCTGCTCATTTGTGGAGGCACTTCTCTGCACAAGTCTAAACTTGGTAGTCAGTTCAAAAATTTTCCTTCCAAAGAAAGGAGTTTGATCCTACACAATCTAAGAGGAGGTAATTAGCTTGCTGATTTCAACAGTCTTACACGAGGTAAAAGTTTAACTTGAACAGAAGTAGATAGTTGACACGTATTATTTCACACTTGCGACACTTAGATTTCACTTGCAAAAATTTAATAACAAAGAAAATGACGGCACTTCCACTACAAGAAATAGGTGTGAACAGGTGCCTACTAAGAGCAGCTACCTCCATATATAATGAACAAATAAAGTAGCACACTGTAACACTGAGTATATAGATATGAAATATGAAATATGAATAGCATAACTGCTGTAGAAAATAGAGATAAATGAAAAAAAATTTGAAATTTTTTTTAGCGCATGTAAATATGAAGTATGAAAAATGAATAGCATTACTGCTGTAAATAAATGAGAAATCTTAGCGCATAAATTGGCCAATTCATGTGTACCTGACAGCCGCGGTAAGGCGTTTCTCGATGTCAGGACCTACCAATGTGAATACTTCTCTAAGAGACCTCCGTCGGCTTACACATAACATTTTCTTTGTTACTAGATTTAAGCTTTGACTGAGCACTCCACCCCCATGCCGCAGGTGGTTTTAAATGCATCAGGATCTAACTTTCCCACACATAAGCAGACGGAGGTCTCTTAGAGAGGTATTCACATTGGTAGGTCCTGACATCGAGAAATGCCTTACCGCGGCTGTCAGGTACACATGAATTGGCCAATTTATGCGCTAAGATTCTCATTTATTTACAGCAGTAATGCTATTCATTTTTCATACTTCATATTTACATGAACTAAAAAAAAATTCAAAAATTTTTTCATTTATTTCTATTTTCTACAGCAGTTATGCTATTCATATTTCATATTTCATATCTATATACTCAGTGTTACAGTGTGCTACTTCATTTGCTCATTGCAAAAATGTAATGACACTTTTGACATTTTTCTGAAACTGGTGAAAGACTGCTAACATGTATTTTAGCAGTACCTCCTCATTCTACAATGTTACTGTCTATGATACTATTCTCAGTAGCACACCTTTTCACCCAGCCTTTTGTAGAAATAGTGTCAGAGTAACTAACACACAGCTTTCAAATGCAAATGCTAACCTGCTTATTTGATGATGGATTAATGAGGGAATAGTACATGCAGCTCATTAAAGAGCCTTTGAGATCATTGACGAATTACATTTGGTGCTTTTAAAAAGAGGCAGCTACATATTAAAGAGCTGTAATCCCTAAACCCTTACTCCAATGAGGATGTGAATACCCTCAAATTAAAGTTGAGAGTCTGTACTTTATACCCATGTTGATTATATTACCATATCTTGAATATATTTTGGCAAACAGCTAAAACGCCAAAAAATTGTGTCACCTGTCCAAATGTTTCTGGACCTAACTGTAGTTTCAATAGATGTACCCTATAATAATGTGTGAATGTTTTCTTGTGTAATATTTGGTACATGCACACAGAGCATGTCACCATCCCTCACACACAGGCATCAGTATCCTAGCTTTAGCATCCAGACTCCTCTGGTGTAACTACTCTTCACCCTACACAATTGGATGGATGTACCATTCACAGGCATGAATTACAGTGGGGAAAAAAGTATTTAGTCAGCCACCAATTGTGCAAGTTATCCCACTTAAAAAGATGAGAGAGGTCTGTAATTGACATCATAGGTAAACTTCAACTATGAGAGACAAAATGAGAAAACAAATCTTGAAAATCACATTGTCTGATTTGGAAAGAAATTTTTTTCAAATTTTGGTGGAAAATAAGTTTTTGGGCAATTACAAACAAGAAAGATTTCTGGCTCTCACAGACCTGTAACTTTTTCTTTAAGAGACTCCT
Organism: Phyllobates terribilis; assembly: GCF_046119375.1. NCBI lineage: Eukaryota > Metazoa > Chordata > Amphibia > Anura > Dendrobatidae > Phyllobates > Phyllobates terribilis. The sequence continues at coordinate 102,108,106 of NW_027362761.1, read as the reverse complement.
CTGTTCTCCACTCATTACCTGTAGTACTGACTCCTATTTGAACTTGTTATCAGTATAAAAGACACCTGTCCGCAACCGCAAACAGTCATACTCCAATCTCCACTATGGTGAAGACCAGAGAGCTGTCGAAGGACACCAGAAACAAAATTGTAGCCCTGCACCAGGCTGGGAAGACTAAGTCTGCAATAGGCAAGCAGCTTGGTGTGAACAAATTAACTGTGGGAGCAATAATTAGTAAATGGAAGACATACAAGACCACCGATAATCTCCCTTGATCTGGGGCTCCACACAAGATCTCACCCCGTGGAGTCAAAATGATCTCAAGAACGGTGATCAAAAATCCCAGAACCATGCGGGGGGACTAAGTGAATGACCTGCAGAGAGCTGGGACCAACGTTACATAGCCTACCATCAGTAACACACTACGCCGCCAAAGACTCAGATCCTGCAGTGTCAGATGTGTCCCCCTGCTTAAGCCATTACATGTCCGGGCCCATCTGAAGTTTGCTAGAGAGCAGTTGGATGATCCAGAAGAGTATTGGGAGAATGTCATATGGTCAGATGAAACCAAAGTAGAACTGTTTGGTAGAAACACAACTCATCGTGTTTGGAGTAGAAAGAATGCTGAGTTCCATGCAAAGAACACCACACCTACTGTGAAGTATGTAGGTGGCAACATCATGCTTTGGGGCTGTTTCTCTGCCAAGGGACCAGGACGGCTGATCTGTGCACATGAAAGAATGAATGGGGCCATGTATTGTGAGATTTTGAGTGCAAACCTCCTTCCATCAGCTAGGGCATTGAAGATGAAACGTGGCTGAGTCTTTCAGTATGACACAATGATCCCAAGCACTCCACCGGAGCAACGAAGGAGTGGCTTCGTAAGAAGCATTTCAAAGTCCTGGAGTGGCCTAGCCAGTCTCCAGATCTAAACCCTATAGAAAACCTTTGGAGGGAGATGAAAGTCCGTGTTGCCCAGCGGCAGCCCCAAAACATCACTACTCTAGAGGAGATCTGCATGGAGGAATGGGCCAACATACCAGCAACAGTGTGCGCCAACCTTGTGAAGACTTACAGAAAACGTTTGACCTCTGTCATTGCCAACAAAGGATATATAACAAAGTATTAAGATTAACTTTTGTAATTGACCAAATACTTATTTTCCACCAAAATTTGAAAAAAAATTCTTTCCAAATCAGACAATGTGATTTTCAGGATTTGTTTTCTCATTTTGTCTCTCATAGTTGAGGTCTACCTATGATGTCAATTACAGGCCTCGCTCATCTTTTTAAGTGGGAGAACTTGCACAATTGGTGGCTGACTAAATACTTTTTTTCCTCACTGTAGCTTCTATTCTTCCATATACCATCCAGCTCCTCTTCTTTGATTAGTAGAAGGCTAGACAATTCTCTCCTTCTACAAATAGGCATTCACTTTTGTACATGTCAGCCAGTTACCGCTACCTGTTCCCGGTTTATACGAATGCGTTATTTAACTCTTTAGTATTGCGATAATGAATTTTTCATTTAACAACAGTTAGTTTGTATCAATATGGACACTTGTTCTCTTGATTACAAACAACATTCAATCATTTTTGTAATGTAGATTATGTGGTGATTCTCTACATGAGTGCAATTGTGAAAAGTGGCAATATAAGTGGCCATATGACAAATCTACAGACAATACTGTTTTGCAAATTTAAATAGTAACTAGTGATGATCAAGCGTGCTCGTTTAACCCTTTAATGGAGCATGCTCGCGTGTTCACCGAGTATTTTCGGCGTGCTCGGCATCTATGTTTGAGCCGCCGCGGTTGCATGTATCATGGCTGTTAGACAGCTGTGACACATGCAGGGATTGCCTAACAAACAAGCAATCCATGCATGTGTCGCAGCTGTCTAACAGCCGTGACACATGCAGCTGCGGTGGCTCAAACATCGATGCCAAGCACGCCGAAAATACTCAGCGAACACCCGAGCGTGCACGCTTAAAGGGTTAAACGAGCATGCTCGCTCATCACTAATAGTAACTGTCGTTTTAATTTTTATTTCATAAATCAATAGTGCATATGAAAATAAGCAACTTTGTAATATATCTTATCAGAGAAGTCTGCTTCTTTCCCGGGACTGATCAGTCATTCACAGAATTCTCAATTGACTGGTAAAATCTGAATTCAGTTTACAGACTTTCCCATTAGGCTGTGTTCACACATTGCGTTTTTTCAGTATTTTTTTTCTGTAGCAAAACCTCATCTCTTGGCAGAAAATTAGCTGCATCAAAAACACAGGTTTTGGTGCATTTTTTGGTGCGTTTTTTTAGATCCCAAAGTTCAGCTTTGCTTCAACCACAGAAGCATGAACACAGGTGAACAATGCAATACATATGTGAAACTATATTAACCAGAATTTCAAATGGAACAGTGGGGGAGGTGAATTGTTTAGGAATAGTTTACCTAAGACACTGGCAGTGCATTGAGTTTGTATGACACTATTTACTTTCACTCTATGGTCTGCCATTCAGTTGCACAGGCATTGTTCAATTTCACACCTCCCTGGGCCACAGGTATTGATCAATCTCACATATAGCTCATCCAATGCTTACACTGTACACATCACTAATTTAATTAAACTCTCCTAATACAAACCACCATCTCAGTGACCAAGACAAGATTGTAAAATCACAAAAATAAATGTGTTTAACATACTGTTGTTCTTGCTTATTTTCACTAAAAATGCAGCAAAACCTGATCGCTATGTTCACAGTAGCCGTTTTTTCACCACCCATTACTTCCAGTGGGTGAAAAACACTGAAAAAACGCTGAAAGAAGTGACATGCTCTATTTTGCAAAAGACATGCAAAGCACAAAATCATGATAAAAAAACAAGATGTGTGCATGAGATTTCTGGAATCTCATAAACTTTGCTGTTATTGTAAAATGCAGCTGTAAATTTGCATAAAAATCATCAAATAACGCTGAAAAAACCAAGATGTATGAACATACCCTTACTGAGATGGCAGTTTCTACTGATTAAGATTCTTTTGAAAGGGGAGGGGTGAGATGGGAGGATGAGGGAGGAACTAGAACCAGAGCTCCACTCTCCCCTCCCTCTCATCTCTAAATAAAATGTCATCAGTAGCAGCTGTCATCTCCTGTCTCAGAAATGTAAAAATCTACCTTCCGTGAAGACAGATTTTATACATGAACTGAGAATTTTGAGAATAAAATATCAGTTCAGGAGGAGAAAAAAGCAGATTTGTCTGAGAAGATATATTACAAAGTTGCTTCTTTTCATGTGTACTATTGATTTATGAAATAAAAATTAAAACAATGGTTTCTCTTTAACCCCTTTCTGACCCAGGGCGTATTAGTACGTATCTGTGCCCTGGGCCTTATGGCCTGATATGTATTAATATGCCCTGGCGATTTCACCCACACACAAGCGGTGTGGGCGAGATCGCCGCCAGGTGTCAGCTGATTGTCACACTGACACCCTGCGCTATGTGCAGGGAGCGGTCCCGCACCGCTTCCGGCACATTAATCCCCAAAATGCTGCGATCGAAATCGATCGCAGCATTCCGGTGGCAAGAGGAGGTAAGCGCGATACTTACCTTCTCTACCGGCATCCAGCGGCATCTGAATCCGGTCCCGGATGTTGCCATGGTGACCCAACATCATCATGACAACATCCGGGTCACCAGGAGGCAGCAAGTTGGTTTGGTCATGCGCAGTGCACAACCAAAGTAACTTTCTACCTGTGCAGCGCTGACAGGCTGCATGGCATAGGGAGCTGCTGCTCTCTATGCCATGCAGGCGATTAGGCTGCAAAAAGTGAAAGTCCGAAAGTGGGACATAGTGTAAAAGTCATAAAAATGTCAGAAAGTGAAAAAAAAATAATTGTAAAAATATTTAAAAAAAAAATGAAAATTATAATAAAAAAATATATATATTGTACCCATAAATAAATAATCTTATAAAAACAAAATAAACCAATAAAAGTACACATTTTTGGTATCGCCGCGTCCAGAACGACCTGACCTATCAAACTGTCACACTAGTTAACCCCTTTAGTGAACACGGTAAAAAAAAACAAAAAAAAACCGAAACATAAAACGATGTTTTATCGTCATATCGGCAAACAAAAAATGGAATAAAACGCGATCAAAAAGACGAATGTAAATAAAAATGGTACCGCTGAGAACGTAATCTTGTCCCGCAAAAAACAAGCCACAATACAGCTCCAACAACAGAAAAATAAAAAGTTATACCTCTCAAAATAAAACAATTTTTTTTTCAATAAGAGAGTTTTTATTGTGTAAAAGCGCCAAAATATAAAAAAAAAAAAAAAAATGCAGTACCGCTGCAAACATACTGACCCGAAGAATAAAGCTACCTTATCAATTTTACCACATGCAGAAAGGCATAAAAAAACAAAACAAAACAATTCCTGAATTGATGGCTTTTGTTTATTCTGCCTCCCAAAAATCGGAATAGAAAGCGATCAAAAAATGTCATTTGCCCGAAAATGATACCGATAAAAACATCAACTTGTCCCGCAAAAAACTAGCCATTACATGACTCTGTCAGCCGAAATATGGAAAAATTATAGCTCTCAAAATATGGCGATGCAAAAACTAGTCTTTGCAAAAAATGCGTCTTTTAGTGTGTGACAGCTGTCAATCATAAAAACTCTATATGAATCTGGCATCGCTGTAATAACGTCATCTAATTACTTATACCACACGAGGAACGGTGCAAAAAATAAACTTTAGGGTTAGGGTTGTGCTAGGGTTGTGCTAGGGTTTGGGTTAACGTTGGGCTAGGGTTAGGGTTGAGCTAGGGTTGGGGTTAGGGTTGGGCTAGGGTTGGGCTAGGGTTACGGTTAGGCTAGGGTTAGGCTAAGATTAGGGTTAGGCTAGGGTTATGGTTGGGCTAAGATTCGGGTTGGGGTTGGGATTTTTTCAGAAGTAAAGAAAAAAAAAATGATGACGATATGGCGACTAGTGAGCGCAAGTACTCGCTACTTGAGTTTGCATCAGGTGCTTGGGTATGCACTGAGTATGGCGGGTGCTCGAGTGACATGCTCGAGTCTCCTCCCCAAATGTTTTGCAGTTGTTATATAGCCATAAAAACCTTGCAGGGATTGCCTGCCATGCACAAGCGATCCCCGCATGTTTTTTTTTCGTTGTCTAATAAAAAAAATATGCCAGGCAGGGACTCGAGCATGTCACTTGAGCACCCGCGATACTTGGTGCATACCCTAGTACCTGTTGCAAACTCAAATAGCGAGCACTTGCACTCAAGATTAATGACAACTTATTCAATATGATGACCTAATGTTATCAAATTCTGTGTCGTACCTCTGGGTTCAAAATGTTCACTATACCCCTTGATAAAATCCTGGAGGGGTGTAGCTTCCAAAATCGAGTCACTGGGGGGAGGGTGGGGTGGTTTCCACTATTTAGGCACATCAGGGACTCCCAAAATGCAACCTGTTACCCTTGTGAAAATGCAAAATTGGGGGCTGAAAAACATTTTTGTTGAAAAAATTTGAAAATGTTATTTTTACTGTTCAATATTATAAACTTCTATGAAGCACCTGGGGGTTCAGGGTGCTCACCACACATCTAGATAAGTTCCCTAAGGGGTCTAGTTTCCAAAATGTAGTCACTTGGGGGGGTTTCCACTGTTTAGGCACATCAGTGGCACATCCGCTAATTATTCAAGCAAATTTTACATTCAAAAAGTCAAATGGTGCTCCTATCCTTCTGAACTCTGCCGTGCGCCCAAACAGTGGTTTTCCCCCACATATGGGATACTGGTGTACTCAGGAGAAATTGCACAACAAACTGCATGGTGCAATTTCTCCTGCTACCCTTATTAAAATGCAAAATTCGGGGCTGAAAAACATTTTTGTGGGAAAAAAGTGAAAATTTTATTTTTACGGCTCAATGTTATAAACTTCTGTGAAGCACCTGGGGGTTCAAGGTGCACACCACGCATCTAGATAAGTTCCCTAAGGGGTCTAGTTTCCAAAATGCTGTAACTTTGTGGGGGGTTTCCACTGTTTAGGCACATCAGGGGCTCCCCAAATGCAACATGGCGTCCGCTAATTATTCAAGCAAATTTTACATTCAAAAAGTCAAATGGCGCTCCTTCCCTTCCAAACCCTGCCGTGCGCCCAAACAGTAGTTTTTCCTCACATATGGGGTATTTGCGTGCTCAGGGGAAATTGCACAACAAATTTTGGGGTCCATTTTTTCCAGTTACCCCTGCAAAAATAAAAAAATTGGGGTCTAAAGCAACATTTTTGTGAAAAAAGTTAAATGTTCATTTTTTTCTTCCACATTCAAAAAATTCCTGTGAAGCACCTGAAGGGTTAATAAACTTCTTGAATGTGGTTTTGAGCACCTTGAGGGGTGCAGTTTTTAGAATGGTGTCACTTTTGGGTATTTCTGTCATAAAGGCCACTCAAAGTCACGTCAAATGTGATGTGGTCTCTAAAAAAATGGTTTTGTAAATTTTGTTGTTAAAATGAGAAATCGCTGGTCAATATTTAACCCTTATAGCGCCCTACTAAAAAAATTTTTGTTCCAAATTTGTGCTGATGTAAAGTAGACATGTGGAAAATGTTATTTCTTAACTATTTTGTGTGACATATCTCCTTGATTTAAGGGCATAAAAATTTAAATTTTGAAAATTGCTAAATTTTGAAAATTGCTAAATTTTCAAAATTTTCGCCAAATTTCCAATTTGTTCACAAATAAATGCAAGTGATATCGAAGAAATGTTACTACTATCATGAAGTACAATATGTCACGAAAAAACAAACTCAGAATCAGCGGGATCCGTTGAAGCGTTCCAGAGTAATTACTTCATAAAGTGACAGTGGTCAGAATTGTAAAAATTGGCCTGGTCATTAACGTGCAAACCACCCTCGGGGGTAAAGGGGTTAAATGTAATAATTTCTAGCTTGTTAATTTCTTATCATCTATGACTTACAAACTTACTATATACACTAAACATAACAGTACTTCTGGATTTCTATTTTTAAATGCAATAGCACTAGAATAATGACAATAGAATAACTCAATTAGAGATCTGCTGTTGGAGTCAGACTTTATTACATAATGCTTTCTAATTGACCCTCATAGTTTAATAAGACAGAACATCTCAGCAGAACATTGACAAAAGTTATTAATTTTCTCTTCAGCAGAGACCAGTGTCCCAATTAAATCCCACGATAATGCCAAACTGACTAGCTGACCTCATTACAGCTAATGCTTATTAGTCCTGTTGAGAGGATAACATCGCACGCTATTAAAATGCCTAAATGAGCACATACAACTATCTTAAAGTGATTATAATTTACATACATGACTAATTTTGCTGCTGCAGGTCTGATGTCCTCACAATAATAGCAGTGTAACCTGAGTAATATAGCAAGATGGCTGTCGTTATTTTCACACCATCCTGAATTTATATGAAATATATTATAGATTTTTTGAAACCTTTTTATTTTTCAATTTAAGTGGATCACAACTGCAGAACACAGAAACAAACCAATAGATACTTTTTAAAATTGTTAATGTGTTTTATTGTTATTAATACTTTTACATCTTGAAAGCTGTATATCAGTTTTGAGGATTATTTTTTTATTTGAAATTCAATTTATTTTCCAAAGAACTAATAGCTGCTAAAATGGAAATAGACTGCTTGGATTTTTATGTGTTTAATAGCTCGGCTTCATTTTTTTCTTAATTTGGGTCTGCTGCATTATGACCGTACCTGATATTTTTATATCTATGATCTATAACACTTTTAGCTACTAAGTTACTGTTAAATACTCCCCCTCACGCCTTCACTGTTCTGCATGTGACCTTCTCCTCCCTCATAACCAGCAATAATGCAAATTTCTATCCATTCAGTTTGTAAAACTTTCAGCTCATAATGCTAGCATTTCTTTACGGCCAATGTTCAGAAATAAAGAATTTTTATCTTTAACTCTGTAAGGAAATATGACCATTACAGAAAGTAAGGTTTTACTTCTATTTTTATTTATATTATTTGATTTTAAAGAAAGCAAAGGTCAAAAACTTTATATGCTTAGTGATATTGAACAAGCAAAAGAAACCATGTAACATTTATCATTACAAGTAGAGATGAATGAAAGTCTGAAATTTTGGCTTTACCTCATCTCTAATAAATCAATTTAATTTACAATGACCTATTTTTTAATGTGATTTTAAATCCCAGAGAAATAGTGAAATTACTCATTGCATACATTGGATATAAATATCTACTAATATAATATAGTAAGTTTCTAAACTTCCCCTAAAAGTAGCTTAAAGGGGTACTCCTGGGAGATAAAAAAAATTGTACTGTCCCTGCCCTCAAACTATAAAAATGAGATGCCCTCTGCACTCCTATTATCTTTAGAACACTTGTAGTTCATTGTGACAGGAGCTGCTTCTCACTGCTCCCCCCTCCGACATTACAACACACATTAGTGTTCAGCTCCCCACTGTGAGTAACTGCCAGACTGAGAAGATGGGCCATGGTCACGCCCCCTGTTCTCTGCAAAGGAACAGTTATTATCAGGAGACTGTCTGCTAGTAACAGCATGGAGCTGCACATTGATGTAACATCCAAGATGGGAGGAGTTAGCAGTGAAGAGCAGCTCCTGTCGTGCCAGCCCCTTGATAATGTTTCCTTCACTGCATCAGGAGGTGAGGGGGCATGGCAGGGGTGTGGCCTGCTCCCTGCTAGTAGCCTTGCAGTGAAGGAGGCATTATCAGGGTGCTGGGTACTACTAGAAGTCAGGGAGCAGATCATGCCCCCTCCATGCCCCCACTTCTCAAACTGGCTGTTACTCACAGTGGGGAGCTTCACACTGCTGCATGACATAAAGTCCTAGACAAGAGGGGGGAACAGTGAGGAGCAACTGCTGTCACACTGAATTACAAGTGTTCTAAAGATAATAGAAGTGCAGGGAACTAAAAAAAATTGTGTATCTCCCCAGAGAACCCCTTTAATATATTCATATGTGTTTCAATTACCACTATGGGATTTTAAGACCTGTATAAAAAAAATGAAAAATGAAACCAAGACCAATACATAAATGTAAAAAGAAATTAATAAATGTAGAATTTTGCACTCAAACCAATATAGTGCTAAAAGGTTCACGCTTAAAAGGCTATTTTCAATATAGACTTTATGGTATGTGAATAAACTATCATCTACATACCTATTAGTGATGAGCAAGCATGCTCGCTACTGCTCGGTGCTCGCCCGAGTATCTCACTGCTCGAGATGCTCGGCGCTAGCCGAGTATTTCCGGGGTTGCTCGGCGGGAGCTCGGGTCCCCTCCTTGCATGTTTGGAGCTCTAATTTAGAGCGCCAATCAACATGCAGGGATTGCCTGCCACTCATTGAAATGCCGCAGCCATGGTGGTTGTGGCATTACAGTGATTGGATGGCCGCACAGCGTCATCAGGTCTATATCAGACCTGGATACCAACCAAAAAAGAAAGGTATAAAGGAACAACACAACACCAATTATAATTCATATATTTTATTTTATTCAGTTTGAACACCAAAAAGACAACAAGAAGGATTAAAAAATAATTAAAACATAATTAAAATACAGCTCGGGAAGGGGATGCTCACAATAAATATAACATATTAATCTCCTCTATAGAGCTGTGTATAATCATACACCAACCCAATTCGATTGCCAATAGTTATTAACAGTAATTAAATGTACATGAATACCTCTAATAGCAACAACATATGAAAAATAAATATATTTTTTATAAAAAACACACCAAAATTTAACAAAGAAAATCAATGTATATAAATTCAAATAAAGTGCCTGCGCAATGAATCTATATATATTGTAAGGCAGCGCTACTTATTATCCTGGGGGATACTCGCTGGCTGCGTCAATCAACTCACATATGATAAGTTCAACAATGCTCAGCAGTTTATTAAACTCCATAAACTGTAGTTCACACACATAAAGTCAAACAAGCCCAAGTGGCAGACAGGCCCACTTGGTTCTAATAACAGCCTTCCGCAAGGTAATAATAAAGCAATGTCCATGTGAATGTCCATAACACAAAGAGTATTACCTTTAGTCGGTTTTAGCTGCTTCAGTCCGCCACCACTGTGGCTCTAAGACTTGACCACACGTGGTCTCCAGCCCTCCACCCCTTAAGGCTTACTGGCATACTACATATATCCAGGTTTAACCTTTCAGGACGCTTGTGTGGCACTCCGAGGCTTACTGGCATCCCCCACACTCTCACAGAGGGATCCAGGCTTCACCTCCACCGGAGTCCACCAGGCCTCACCAGGCCTCACCAGGCCTCACAGGAGCGGTGTTCCCCACACACACAGGGAACAGCCTCGTGCCTGACAGACGGTGCCCACACAGGAACTCCCAACACATAGGAACTCCTACACACCGGAACACACCCACACAGGAACACACAGGATTTTTATATCTTGCAGCACACATGCACACATCCACAGATAGGACCTTAACTGATGTCAGAGTCATGTGTCCACACCCTCTGTGTGCATAAGGACCTGTGTGATGTCACGGTCATGTGACCAGTCAATTAAAGGGGAAGGTACATGGTCATTCAAACACACTGAACCATTAAAGGGATGTCTGCTACATCACAATATATATATAAATATGTATGAATAAATTATCAGGTGTATGCATCCCCTTCCCCCCTTCCCGAGCTGTATTTTAATTATGTTTTAATTATTTTTTAATCCTTCTTGTTGTCTTTTTGGTGTTCAAACTGAATAAAATAAAATATATGAATTATAATTGGTATTGTGTTGTTCCTTTATACCTTTCTTTTTTGGTTGGTATTCAGAGTTTGAGGTATCTTGGATTTATCTTTTGAAATTTGTGGCATTTCCTTCTCTTTATAGATTTGCTATATCAGACCTGGCGCTGCTGTGCTCGTCACAGTCACTCCGGAATTAGGCAGAGAAGGGAAAGGTGCTGCTGCGTCAGGGAGAGATTTGCTTGTGTATTAGGTAGTGTAGGGAGAAAAACTGTACATTACACATATCCATCTTAACAAACAGTCCCTTTGAGGACTAACTAATCCATCTGCAGAGATATCAGGCAGGCAGGGTATATAGGCAGGCAGTGTATATAGCAGACTGCAGTGCATATAGCACAAGAGGCTCCATTCCAATTCTGCCTTCTACTGCTGTTAGATATTTCTATACAAAGGTCCAGGTCTCAGGGGCCAGGAATACTTTTTTTTGGATCTTAATCCTCATTATTTGCTTAAAAAGCAATCCAGAGAACACCGATTTTCTTGTTGGCACTGCAGAATACAGCCAGGTCCTTTCCATATTACAGCACTAGAAATCCAGCTATTTAAAACCGTGTTTTCTCCGTCACACGGATCACATATACGTTGTCAGAAAATACTGCCATTTCTGGCCTCCATTAAAAATTTCTTTCAGTGTGTCAGTGAAGCAATTCACACCAGTTTGCTGTTCAAACTAGTTATCTACAGGCCAGGAATTTAAAACTCTGTTTTCTCCGTCACACGGATCACATATAAGTACGCTCCAAACTCATTTGTAGTGAGCGTGGAAGATACTGTCCTCCATTTAAAATGGGCAAGGTGATGGTGCATGCAGAGGCCAAGGACAAGGCTGTGGGCAAGCTAAAATTGTGCCACAACAAACACCCACATCTTCTCGCCCGACCTTCCTGTCCCAATTCCTAGAGGACCGCAGCACACCACTATTGAACCCAGAACAGTGTCAAAAAGATGTTGGTTGGTTGGCGGATAATGCTTCCAGTCACTTAGCCACCACCACCACCACCCTGTCTTCCACACGGTCAAGTCTCAGTAGCCGTGAGTCTGGACCGCATATTCCTCACCCTGATCCTCCTTCCTCCCACCATACTGATCCCACACTTGGACACTCTGAAGAGCTGTTCACTTTTCCATTTATAGATGCGTGCCTCTCGCCCAGTCCACTTGAAGCAGGGAAAGAGGAGATCGCATGTAGCGATGCCCAAATATTTGAGCAGCCACGGTCACATGAAGGCGACGGTGGGAAAGTGTCACAAGAGGTGGATGATGATGAGACACAATTGCCAGAAAATCAGGAGGAGGACCAGGGTGCGGAAGTGGAAGACAAGGTGGTGGATGATATAGTAACTGACCCAACCTGGCAGGAGGACATGAAGAGCGAGGACAGCAGCACACAGGGGGAGGGAGGCAGATTACCCCAACAGGCAGGAAGAAGCAGTGTGGTGGCAACAGACAGAAGGCATCAACCGTTCCCCGTAACACCAACATGAAGGAAGTTGCCAGTACAACTGTTAGGTCTTCCCAAGTCTGGTTGTTTTTTAAAGACTCTGCCAATAACCCCAAAAAGGCCATTTGCACCACCTGCCAGGGCAGCATCAGCACGGGTGGCAAAACGACCAGCCTGACCACCACCAGCATGATCAGGCACAAGGTAGCAAAGCACCTGACTTTGTGGGCCAAACCCCAGGGTCCAGGAACAGTGTCTGCGGGTGGCACCATTGCTTCTTCCGCTGTTGTTCATGCAAGCCAATCCCAAATATGCAGCCAACGCCACACAGGCCACACTACTAAATTTTCACATTTCACGAGTTCTTGCACTGGAAATGTTGCCTTTTAGGCTCTTGGAGACGGAAGCATTCCGCAACCTGATGGCGGTGGCCGTCTTTTGGTACTCAGTCCCCAGCCGCCACTATTTCTCCCGGTGTGCCATCCCCGCATTAACCCCTTAATAACATCTGACGTACTAATACGCGTCTGTGCCCTGGGACTTAAGAGCCAGACCCGTATTAGTACGTCATCGCGATCGCGCGCACGCACACAGGCTGTGCGGGCGCGATCGCCGCCGGGTGTCAGCTGATTGTCACAGCTGACACCCGGTACTATGTGCAGGGAGCGGTCCTGCACCGCTCCCAGCACATTAACCCCTTCGATGCTGTGATCAAAGTCGATTGCAGCTGATCGCAGCATTGCGAGGGCAAGGGGAGGTGATTGCAGATACTCACCTCCTCTTCCGGCTTCCAGCGCTGTCTGCAAAGGCTTCCCGGGTGTTGCCATGACGACCCGATGTCGTCATGACAACATCCCGGTCACCAGACAGCAGGAAGATTGTTTGGACATGCGCAGTGCATCTCCAAACAATCTTCTCACTGTGCTGCGCTGATAGCCTGTATGACACAGGGATGGTGCTGCATTCCTGTGCCATGCAGGCGATCAGAGAAAAAAAAGTGAAAGTCCCATAGTGGGACAAAGTAATAAAGTATAAAAACTGTCAGTAAGTGAAAAAAAATAAAATAAATAAAATTTGCAAAAATATAAAAAATAAAAAAATAAAATAATCCACCAAAAATAAAAATATAATGTACCCATCAATAAATATTATTATAAAAAAAAACAAAAAAAACAATAAAAGTACACATATTTGGTATCGACACGTCCGGAACAACCTGACCTATAAAACTGTCCCACTAGTTAACCCCTTCAGTGAACACAGTAAAAAAAAAAAAAAAAAACGAAGCAAAAGACAATGCTTTATCACCATACTGCCAAATAAAAAATGGAATAACACGCGATTAAAAAGACGAATATAAATAAAAATGGTACCGCTGAAAACGTCATCTCGTCCCGCAAAAAACAAGCTGACATACAGCTCCATCAGCCAAAAAATAAAAAAGTTATAGCTCTCAGAATAAAGCTATGCTAAAAATTATTTTTTTCTATAAAATTGCTTTTATTATGTAAAAGTGCAAAACATAGAAAAACGATATAAATGTGGTACCGCTGTAAACGTACTGACCCGAAGAATAAAGCTGCCTTATCACTTTTACCACACGCGGAACAGAATAAAAAAAAAAAAAACAATTCCTGAATTGTTGGTTTTTGTTTATTCTGCCTCCCAAAAATCGGAATAGAAAGCGATCAAAAAATGTCACGTGCCTGAAAATGGCACCAATAACAACGTCAACTCATCCCGCAAAAAACGAGCCATCACATGACTGTCTGCCAAAATCTGGAAAAATTATAGCTCTCAAAATATGGCGATGCAAAAACTAGATTTTACAAAAAATGCGTCTTTTTGTGTGTGACAGCTGTCAGTCATAAAAACCCCATATGATTCTGGTATTGCTGTAATCACACCGACCCGAAGAATAAAGTCGTCTAATCACTTATACCGCACGAGGAACGGCGTCAAAAATAAACTCTTGGGTTAGGATTGGGCTAGGTTTAGGGCTGGGTTTGGGGTTAGGGTTGTGCTAGGGTTAGGGTTGTGCTAGGGTTAGGGTTGTGCTACGGTTAGGGTTGTGCTACGGTTAGGGTTGTGCTACGGTTAGGGCTGGGGTTGGGGTTAGGGTTGGGGTTAGGGTTGTGATGGGGTTGGGATTTTTTTCAAAAGTAAGAAAAAAGATGACGATATGGCGACTAGTGTTGAGCGCAAGTGCTCGCTACTTGAGTTTGCATCGGGTGCTCTGGTAAGCATTGAGTATCGTGGGTATTTGAGTGACATGCTCGAGTCTCTGCCCTATATGCTTCGCGGCCAAAAAAACTTTACGGGGATTGCCTGCCATACACGAGCGATCCCCGCATGGTTTTTTTTGGGTGTCTAATAACCGTGAAACATGCGGAGCAGGGACTCAAGCATGTCACTCGAGCACACGCTGTACATGGTGCATACCTGAGTACCCAATGCAAACTCAAGAAGCGAGCACTTGCGCTCAAGACTAATGACAACTTATTCAATATGATGACCTAATGTAAACAAATTCTGTGTCGTACCTCTGGGTTCAAAATGTTCACTATACACCTTAATAAAATCCTTGAGGGGTATAGTTTCCAAAATGGGGTCACTTGTGGGGGAGCTCCACTGTTTAGGCACATCACGGGCTCTCCAAACGCGACATGGTGTCCGCTAACAAATTGAATGGAAAATCGGCTCAAATTGTTAGCGGATGCCATGTTGCGTTTGGAGAGCTACTGCGTGTACAAACATTGGAGCTCCCCCACAAGTGACCCCATTTTGGAAACTAGACCCCCCAAGGCACCTATCTAGATGCATAGTGAGCACTTGGAACCCCCAGGTGCTTCACAAATTGATTCGTAAAAATGAAAAAGTGAAAAAAAAACACTTTTTCATATTTATGAATCAATTTGTGAAACACCTGGGGGTTCCAAGTGCTCACTATGCATCTAGATAGGTGCCTTGGGGGGTCTAGTTTCCAAAATGGGGTCACTTGTGGGGGAGTTCCAATGTTTGGGCACACAGGGACTTTCCAAATGCAACATGGTATCCGCTAACAAATTGTCGGCTCAAATTGTTAGCGGACATCATGTTGCGTTTGGAGAGCCCCTGTGTGCCCAAACATTGGAGCTCCCCCACAAGTGACCCCATTTTGGAAACTAGACCCCCCAAGGCACCTATCTAGATTCATAGTGAGCACTTGGAACCCCCAGGTGTTTCACAAATTGATTCATAAATATGAAAAAGTGTTTTTTTTTCACTTTTTCATTTTTGCGAATCAATTTGTGAAGCATCTGGGGGTTTCAAGTGCTCACTATTTATCTAGATAGATGCCTTGGGGTGTCTAGTTTCCAAAATGGGGTGACTTGTGGGGGAGCTCCAATGTTTGGGCACACAGGGGCTTTCCAAACGCAACATGGTGTCCGCTAACAATTTGAGCCGACAATTTGTTAGCGGATACCATGTTGCATTTGGAAAGTCCCTGTGTGCCCAAACATTGGAACTCCCCCACAAGTGACCCCATTTTGGAAACTAGCCCCCCCAAGGCACCTATCTAGATGCATAGTGAGCACTTGGAACCCCCAGGTGTTTCACAAATTGATTCATAAATATGAAAAAGTGTTTTTTTTTCACTTTTTCATTTTTACGAATCAATTTGTGAAGCACCTGGGGGTTCCAAGTGCTCACTATGCATCTAGATAGGTGCCTTGGGGGGTCTAGTTTCCAAAATGGGGTCACTTGTGGGGGAGCTCCAATGTTTGGGCACACAGGGACTCTCCAAATGCAACATGGTATCCGCTAACAAATTGTCGGCTCAAATTGTTAGCGGACATCATGTTGCGTTTGGAGAACCCCTGTGTGCACAAACATTGGAGCTCCCCCACAAGTGTCCCATTTTGGAAACTAGACCCCCCAAGGCACCTATCTAGATGCATAGTGAGCACTTGGAACCCCCAGGTGTTTCACAAATTGATTCATAAATATGAAAAAGTGTTTTTTTTTCACTTTTTCATTTTTACGAATCAATTTGTGAAGCACCTGGGAGTTTCAATAGCTCACTATGCATCTAGATAGGTGCATTTGGGGGTCTAGTTTCCAAAATGGGGTCACTTGTGGGGGAGCTCCAAAGTTTGGGCACACAGGGGCTCTCCAAACGCAACTTGGTGTCCGCTAACAATTTGAGCCGATTTTCCATTCAATTTGTTAGAGGATACCATGTTGCATTTGGAGAGTCCCTGTGTGCCCACTTTGGAGCTCTCCCACAAGTGACCCCATTTTGGAAACTAGACCCCCCAAGGCACCTATCTAGTTTCCAAAATGGGGTCACTTGTGGGGGAGCTCCAATGTTTGGGCACACAGGGGCTCTCCAAACACAACATGGCGTCCGCTAATTATTCAAGCAAATTTTACAATCAAAAAGTCAAATGGCGCTCCTTCCCTTCCGAGCCCTGCCGTGCGCCCAAACAGTGTTTTTTCCCCACATATTGGGTATCTGCGTGCCCAGGAGAAATTGCACAACAAATTTTGGGGTCCATTTTTTCTTGTTACCTCTGTGAAAATAAAAAAAATTGGGTCTAAAGTAACATTTTTGTGAAAAAAGTTAAATGTTCATTTTTTTCTTCCACATTCAAAAAATTCCTGTGAAGCACCTGAAGGGTTAATAAAGTTCTTGAATGTGGTTTTGAGCACCCTCGGGGCTTAAGGGGTTAAACAAGCAGGTGTCCCAAAACATTAGCCGTGCCCTCAACAACGCAGTTACCGGGAAAGTCCACCTAACCACGGACATGTGGACAAGTGCTTGTGGGCAGGGACGGTACATCTCGCTGATGGCACACTGGGTTAACATAGTGAAATCCGGGACCAAGTCGGACCTTGGGACGGAACACGTCCTCCTGATGCCAAGGATTGCAGGCCCTAGGTCAATCAGGTTTGCCGCCACGGTCTACAGCTCCTGCACCTCATCCTCCTCAGCCTCCTCCTCCTCTTCAGCCTCCATCTCCATAATGACCACATCAGTCACAAGCTGGAAGCACTGCTGCAGTGCCTCAGCCAAACGGCAACAGGCTGTGCTGAAGCTAATATGCTTAGGTGACAAGCCGCACAATGCTGAAAAGTTGTGGACAGCTCTGAAAGAGCAGGCAGATCTGTGGCTCACAGCGCTGAACCTACAGCCAGGCATGGTCGTGTGTGACAATGGCCGGAACCTGGTGGCGGCTCTAAGGCGAGGCGAGCTCACACACATACCATGCCTGGCCCATGTGCTTAACCTTGTGGTTCAGTGGTTTCTCAAATCCTACCCGGAGTTTCCGGATCTGCTTGTTAAGGTACGCCGCCTGTGTTCCCATTTTAGAAAGTCAGCCACAGCTTCCACCGCCCTTGCCGTGTTTCAGCAGCGTTTGCAGCTTCTGGCTCACAGATTGGTGTGTGATGTCCCCACACGTTGGAACTCTGCACTGCAGATGTTGGGAAGGATTTGTGAGCAGAAGAGGGCAATTGTTGAGTACCAGCATCAACAAGGCCTTCGATATTCAGTTCAGACTCCACACATAAGACCTAAGGAGTGGACATGGATGTCAGACATATGTACCATGCTCCAAAACTTTGAGGACTCCACCAAGATGGTGAGCGGCATTGACGCCATAATTAGCGTCACCATCCCGCTTCTCTGTCTGCTGAAACGCTCTCTGCTCACAATCAAAGAGGATGCATTGCAGGCGAAGCACGATGAGATGGAGCAAGGAACTACCCAGAGTGATTACACAAAGCCCTGCCTCATCTCTTCCCAACGTGGATTGGGTCACAATGAGGAAGAGGAGGAGAAGGAGGAAGATCAGAAGCTAGATTCATGCACTATAGACAGTACTACCTGCACAGCTGTCATACCGTCTGTTCAGCGTGGATGGCCAGAGGAAAGAGAGGAGGAGGAGGAGGAGACCATGGTCAGTCATCCTCTTGGTGAGGACATGGAAGTCTTGCCTGTTTCCCATGACACTCGCGTTCTCAAAATTTTGGGTGACAGTCATTACTGGTTGGTGACACTTCTAGACCCACGCTACAAGGAGAACTTGATATCTCTTATTCCTGAGGCGGACAGGTCTACAGAAATGGGGCAGTACCAGAAGGCCCTTGTTGCGGAACTATTAAAAAAATTCCCATCTGAAAATGCTAGTAGCAGAGAGCACACTTCGTTGGACAACCATGGAGTACAGGCGAGAGAGACACAACTTCAATCCAGCAGAGGCAGGGGAACACTGTCAAAGTTCTGGGAGAATTTTCTCAGCCGCTCCCATCGCACAGGCCCTGAGGCTTGGGGTACTCTCGCAAGGAGTGCAAAGTTTGGGAAGATGCTGAGGGAGTACCTTGCCGACCGTACCAACATCTGATTCCTCTGTGCCTTATAATTATTGGGTATCCAAGCTGGATACGTGGAATGAACTGGCTCTCTACGCCTTGAAGGTCCTGGTCTGTCCTGCTGCCAACGTTTTATCAGAGTGGGTTTTTAGTGCCGCTAGTGGAATTATAACTGATAAGCGCATCCACCTGTCAAGTGAAAATGCTGACAGGCTGATTCTTATAAAAATGAACAAGGGCTGGATTGAGCCAGACTTCTCAACACCACCGAATAATAGCAGCGTAACATAAACTCAAATCAAGTATCTTTTCTTGGGAAGTGTATTCCCATGCACCTTTTCACACCCAGACATGGGTATACGCTTCCTGATTTTGGCTATTTTCTCTTGGCCTCCTAATTCTCCTCATCCTCCACCACCATGTCACTAGAGTGACCGTGGTCCGTGATGCAACACCCACATAATTTTTTTAAAGGGTGTTTATGATGCCCATAAAAAGTTTTTTTTATACAGTTTGTTCATGTATACCCCCCAGGGGTAAATGTTTGTCAGTCCATACACTTAGTGCATGGGCATTACAAGTAAAGGAAGCCTGCTCCTTTCTAATGGGAACATTTTTTTATGAGGCCCTCCTCCACGTCTCTTCCAAGGGGCATTGGAGTGCCTCCAAATTTTTGGCAACCCTTGCATTCATTGCATAGGCCAACACTATGGGAGACTCTCTCCTTTCTGATGGTAATTTGTCGTTACTGTGGCCCTGCTCTATGTGTCTTTAAATTCTTAGTGGGGTTTTTCCTAAATTTGGTCAGCCGTAGGATTCAATGCATACCCTATAACAGTATAGCAGACTCTCTCCTTTCTAATAGGAATTTGTCGTTACTGTGGCCCTGCTCTATGTGTCTTTAATTTCTTAGTGGGGTTTTTCCTAAATTTGGTCAGCCGTTGGACTTGCTGCATACCCTATAACTGTATAGCAGACTCTCTCCTTTCTAATGGGAATTTGTCGTTATTGTAGCCCTGCTCTAGGTGTCTTGAATTTCTTAGTGGGGTTTTTCCTAAATTTGGTCAGCCGTAAGACTTACTGCATACCCTATAACTGTATAGCAGACTCTCTCCTTTTTAATGGGAACATGTCGTACTTGTTACTGTGGCCCTGCTCTATTTGTCTTTAAATTCTTAGTGGGGTTTTTCCTAAATTTGGTCAGCCGTTGGACTCACTTCATACACTATAACTGTGTAGGAGACCATCTCCTTTCTAATAAGAACATGTCGTACTTGTTACTGTGGCCCTGCTCTATGTGTCTTTAAATTCTTAGTGGGTTTTTTCCTAAAATTGGTCAGCCCTTGGAATCACTGCATACCCTATAACTGTATAGCAGACTCTCTCCTTTCTAATGGGAACATGTCGTAGTCGTTACTGTGGCCCTGCTCTATGTGTCTTTCAGAGTACCTACATCATCAATGAAACAGAATGTGTCTGATGATGTGTCACACACCACATTGCCAGATCAGGTTGTGAAATGTTAAAATTACATTTCCCGGTGAATGCATTTGCCTTAAAAAATAATGTAAAAAAAAGTAGGATCTTTCTTTAGTATAAAAAACTGAGTCGCCAATGTAACTTCAATGTAATCACATTGTTCAGCTCCTGCATCACCTAGTCCATCTCCGAAATGACCAAGTCAGTCTCAAGCTGAAAGCACTGCAGCACTGCCTTGGCCTAGCGGCAACGGCTGTGCTGAAGATTACATGCTTAATGCTTAGGTGACAAACCGCCCAGCGCTGCAGAGTTGTTGAAAGCTGTAACACAGCAGCTTGATCTGTGGCTCTCACCGCTGAACATACAGTCAGGCATGGTCGTGTGTGACAATGGGCGGAACCTGGTGATGGAGAAATGACAACTGGAGTCGATACGGTCTCCCTCTATGCCAGTCCTTTCACCGAGCTAAAGAATATGGCTGTGGTGAAATACAATTCCCACTGAGAAGCTGTTTCAGATTGAAAAACATTGTGCCAACTAGAGGATTTGATTCTGAGGGCTCACCGTTCTCCCTCGCTCAAGAGCCCCATAGCAGCTGGCACCAAGCAAATGTGGTGCCAATATTCAAAAAGGCGTCTAAAAGTGACCCTGGGAACTATAGACCAGTAAGCTTAACGTCTGTTGTCGGTAAATTGTTTGAAGGACTTCTTAGAGATGCTATTGTAGAATATCTTAATGATAATAACTGTCTAACTCCATATCAACATGGATTCATGAGGGATCGCTCCGGCCAAACAAACCTGATCGCCTTCTACAAGGAGGGGAGCTCACAGCTGGACCGGGGAGAGTCAGTGGATGTTGTATAGCTTGACTTCTCCAAAGCGTTTCATACCGTGCCACACAAAAGGTTGGTATATAAAATGAGAATGCTTGGTCTGGATAATGTGTGCAAGTGGGTAAATAGCTGGCTGAGTGATAGAAAGCAGAGGGTGGTTATCAATGGAGTAAGCTCAGGGTGTGTCAGGGTTACTAGTGGGGTGCCTCAAGGGTCTGTCTTGGGCCCTATATTATTTAATATGTTTATTAATGATCTAGTGGAAGGGTTGCATAGTAAAATAGCAATATTTGCAGATGATACTAAACTTTGTAAAGTAGTTAATACAGATGAGGATAGGGCACAGCTACAGGAGGATTTAGATAAATTGGGGAGTTGGGCCAAAAATGGCAAATGGGGTTCAATGCCGATAAATGTAAGTTCATGAACATGGGAAAGAAAAACAGCAGTCACCCATAGATATTAAATGGGAAACCGTTGGGGAAATCTGACATGGAGAAGGACCTGGGCGTCTTGGTTAACAGCAAATTAAATTGGAGTGCCCAGTGTCAGGCAGCAGCTGCGAAGGCAAATAGAGTCATGGCATGCATCAGAAGAGGAATAGGGGCATATGATGAGAACATTGTTCTTCCTCTGTATAAAGCGCTGGTAAGGCCGCACTTAGAATATTGTGCACAGTTCTGGGCTCCGGTGCTCAGGAAAGACATATTGGAGCTAGAGAGGGTACAAAGGCGGGCGACTAAGGTAATAAAGGGAATGGAGGGACTAGAATACCCAGAGAGGTTGTCAAAATTAGGCCTATTTACGTTGGAAAAGAGAAGGCTTAGGGGAGACCTCATAAACATGTATAAATAAATCAGAGGGCAGTACAGAGATCTCTCCCATGACCTGTTTATACCAAGGATGGTGACGAAGATGAGGGGGTACACTATGCGTCTGGAGGAAAGGAGGTTCCTGCACCAGCATAGAAGGGGATTCTTTACGGTCAGAGACGTGAGACTCTGGAACTCTCTGGGAGAGGAAGTGGTGATGTCCAACTCACTTAATGAGTTCAAGAGAGGCCTGGACGCCTTTCTTGAGAACAATAAAATTACATCTTATGCTTAGTGATAGTTAATTAATCCAGGGATTTAATCTGACTGCCAGATTGGAGTCGGGAAGTGAATTTTTCCTCAAGGATGTAAATTGGACTATACCGCATTGGGTTTTTTAGCCTTCCCCTGGATCAACGCTGCGGAATAGCTGCAGTGCACAAGAAATAAGCTGAACTGGATGGACGTTTGTCTTTTTTCGGCCTTATAAACTAAACTAAGCTGCAAAGTTAGCGCTATCGTTAACTTTCCTGATGTAGAAGCCAGGGCACAACAGAGGATTCTCTGGTGGGACCGTCCAACCCTGCTGAGAAGCAGTCCTGGCTAAGAAAAGTGTGTGGGAAGTTTCCTGGACACTCTATGGCTGCTTTTTTACTGAGGTGGAAACCCACGCAAACATGCGAAGAACATACAGGATGTTGTCCTTGCTGGGATTTGAACCCAGGATCCCAGCGCTGCAAGGCTTCAGTGCTAACCACTGATCCAATGTGCTGCCGTTCACCCTCTAATATCTAACAGGCTGGAGAAACTTGCACCTACTGTCACTCTATCTTCAGCTCCTTTGCGAGAAACTAATGTATTTGGGCAGCCACTCAGTCTACCAAATAAAATTCCTGAGAAGGAAATTGGGGATGGCTTCGCTACTGGTACTGGGGGCAGTGCTAATACCATGGCGTCGTACCATAGTTTACTGGAAAATATTCCAGGCTGGCAGGAGGCAAGAAAATTCCCACAGAAAAGTACCAGCAGTAATGTTCAGGAACCCGCGCTTGTAGATAGCGGAGACAACACAGGAGACATAGGGATGGCTGGTGACCGAGTATGGACACGAGGCATGAGGTATGAGGTTGTGAAAAGCTTCCGCCTCCACGAGCGTAAAAGGCCACATTTCAAGTGCAAGCAGCTGCCCAGAAATCTGGCAGTTTAGTATTGCAGCCTGTGGGTGGGTGGCTGGCTGCATACTTGCGCTTGCATTCCAAGTAACAGAAAACTAAGCAGATGGTGGCCTCTATCATCATCATGGCCTCACCTCGGCACTATGAACTCTCCTAAAGGAGAAGCCAGGGCCCACCGGAGGAGTCTCCGGTTTTCTGGTGGGTCCGTCCAACCCTGCCGAGAAGCAGCCCTGGCTAAGAAAAGTGGGGGAAGGTTCCCGGACACTCTATAGCTGTTTTCTTAATGTGGATCAGACTTGCTTATGCATGTTATTTCTCAAACCACATTGCAGATCAGGCCATTGCCCAACTCTGTAGTCATGAAATTAAATGCGCAAAGAAAGATGTTTGTGTGTCAAAGCACCACCGAGAAGTGCGAGTTGATGTTGGACGGGCTGCCAATGCTTCTGCAACAAACTGCTTTAGAGGACTTCCTGGGAGAAATGACATCCAGAGTAGATACGATTTCCCTCTATGCCAGTTCTTTCACCAAGCTAAATACAACGTTCATCAAAAAAAGCTGTGGACTAGCTCCATACCGTCCCTGGCCACATTCACCTGTCCACTTGCTTGTGGTTAGGCGGTCCTTCCCAGTAAGTGCACTGGGGAGGGCATGGGTAATGTTGGGGGACCCGTGCTTGTGGAAGGCGGAAACGATACCCGGAGAAACAGTGGCGGCTGGGGACCGAGTATGGACACCCGGCCGCCGCCGGCATGAGGGTATGAAAAGCTTCTGTCTCCACTAGGCTAAAAGGCCACTTTTCAAGTGAAAGCCGCTTTAGAGGACTTCCTGGGAGAAATGACAGCTGAGTAGATATGGTTTCCCAAGTCCTTTCACCAAGCTAAAGAATAAGGCTGTGGTGAAATACAACTCAGCAAAAAAAGCTGTGGACTGGCTCCGTACCATCCCTGGCCACATTCGCCTGTCCACGTGTTTGTGATTAGGCGGTCCTTTCCAGTAAGTGCACTGGGGAGGGCACGGGTAATGTTGTGGGACCTGTGCTTGTGGAAGGCGGAGACGGCACGGGGACAAATAGTGGCGGCTGGGGACCAAGTATGGATACCCAGTCGCCGCCGCCATAAGATTGTGGACAGCTTCCACCTCCACGAGCCTAAAAGGCCACATTTCAAGTGCAAGCAGCTGTCAAAAATTTGGCAGCATAGTATTACAGCCTGTGGGTTGGTGGGTGGCTGACTGCATACTTTTGCTTGCATTCCAAGCAATGGGGTAGGGACAACTGAACGGTGCACTAGGACAAGGAGGTGGACGGTGATTGTTTCAAGTCTGCAATGACAGTTGCATGGCAGGAGGCATCTTCGCATGCGCCATGGATCACTTATGATGGGCACACTTTTAGGCAGTGACCTGGGAGTCAGAGATGCTTCCAGAGGTCTTCCTCATGCTGTTCCCATGTCTTTTCAGCACTGTATGCATGTGTCTGATGATGTGTCACACACCACATGGCCAGATAAGGTTGGAA